>NC_056739.1:1560364786-1560409786 GCF_019279795.1 Protopterus annectens
GAAATTCCACTGTTTCTAACTGGATCATATAGATCAATTGAGAACTTGTTAACCTGCATTATCCAAGAATTCTCTCTTAGAATTCACTAACGCAGATCTTAAGACTGGTGCCCATTCGTTTCTATAAACTATTGGCTCCGACGCAGCAATTTCAATATCACATATAGATATCTTCAGCTTGATAATATCTGTCCAAAACCTGACTCTTAAGGTTCACTAGAACTTGATGTCAGTCTCATGGTACAAATAATTCAAAATTGGTTGTGCATCTGAACCTTAGCCTATTGTCAATAGAAAAAGTCTCTTATGAATTGATCAAATTATTACTAGTAGATTGAAATCCAAAATATTCTGCAGAATCATAATTGATGGCATTCAATCTCATGTAATTGACCAGTGTTCCAACAGTCAAAGTACTTTAGGCATTGCACAGTACAGCAAAGTCATATAGTAGTCCTATGCATATAACATCTTGTCACCGTCATTGTGCATCAGATGAATACATGTTCTCATAACCGGAATATCTAAGATCACTCTAATGGAATCAATTTCAGTAAAGCTGAAAGATGTCAATAGACCTACCTTATAACGTATTAACGTTGTTAAGCCTTTATAAGTTGCTATTTGGCAAAAGTTCGCTATCTACACATTTCTTTGCTGTGAAAACACATCTTATGAACGTTGATCCATGTCCATGAGCTCAAATGTAACATTCAAAACAGTCTGCAATGAAAGTAATGCCATCTGTTCTAGTTACACCATAGAAGTGCATCATCTAAACAGTGTTAAGCTTGCTAGTTAAGCAGATTTCCCAATCATCCAAAACGAGCTGGATTGTCACAGGCAGTACTTGTTCAGTATGATCTTTCATGATAAGCGAAATTTCAACACGTTTTGGCAACAGGTCAGATAATCTGTTGCGTATGTTTTCCCTTCCTTAGGACATTGTATAACATGTTCAAAAGTCCATTAGGTACTTAATGATTCTATGTCACTTCTACTACACAGTTCTAAGATTCATAAGTATCAGGGTCACTTTGCTCTGTCAGCTTGAAAGATACAGTGTCATGATTGGTATCTAATAGAGCAAATTAACACTTCACAAGCTAATCAAGTAAATAATTCTATCCATTCATAGGTGATTAAAGACCACATAATATCTTACAAGTTCTGTTCCATACCTATCGTTAATATCAGATTTTGCATACAATTTAATGTACTAGAGTTAGGTTGTATCAATTTACTGAGTATATGTATCATCAGATAGAACATTGCACTTAGGTGGTCATATTACTTTGTATTCTTAGAGTGACGGTCTGCATACAATAACCTAATTGGATCTCAAAGTCTCCTTATCATTATTGTATCTTCTTCACATTATGTTGACATGAATTTCTACATAGCGTTAAGTTTAGTTAACATGCTCTGGTGAAAGATATCATAGATTGTGACTCAATACATTCTACAAAGATCTGTTACATTGATACCTGCTTTCAGTTAAGAAGTCCTGTTTCCATCTTCTCCAGCTTGAGGAAATCCATCATGATCTTCATGTATGTCTTGATGGTTGTATCTTACCTTTGATATGCACAGTAACATTAGCGTGGTTACATGTTCCATACTGGCCAAGTTCTAGGGAAACTATATCTTAACAATTGATTCCTAAATTACCCTTTGTATCTTCGTCCCTTTGTTGTTGACAAAGCTCATTCAGTTACTCGGATCATTGCTGAGTTAACACGCACACATCTCTTGGATTGCTATCTTGGATGCTTGCCATCAACGTTCTCCTGTACCAATCTGTTGCGCTTTTGTCAGCAGTTCTCTGTTTACGCTTGATCACAGATCATACGGTTGTAACCTGTGTAAATCAAAAAACCACCTAGGAGTACTCCTGGTACAATGTGCCGTTATGCAACGCCATATTCAAGATGTAGCGTAACAATTTCTGTATGTCTTCTCCTCTTCATGCGTTAACAAACATATGTATAGCGTCCTTTTCACTGACGTAATTAGTCGACATACACTAAGACTGCAAACATTCCTGTTTAATAAACGCCTCATCTCTTAAGCATACAAATAAGCATAGACATCCATTACCAAGTATGTTTATCCATATCTGCACTTTAAATATCCGATATACTGAACAAAGTACAAACTTACTGTGTCAAAATACATAAATCATAATGTATACATGATATGCTGATTAATTTCAATAATAAGTACTGAACGCTAATATAATATAATAACAATAATAGTTAACTAGATTTGACGGGTCTGATTCAAAGACCTATTTTATTCTATTTCTGTTCATATTAGCATTATAACTGATTAACATGCTATGTAATATTAATGTATTATATATAAAGGAAGAAATATCTGTAACTAGTAATAAGATAGTACTTTAGTACAAATGCATAGTGTTATTTGAAACACAAAAAGATTAAAGTAGTCCTCTTGTTAAGAAGAGTGAACCTAAGAATTATTTTTATACTGCTTTTACTACGGATCATAATACACTCAAGTAATACATTAGAACCTTTTACTGGGATAGGATGGAAATCAGGTAACTTGACTAGAAGTAAAATGGGCAGATGCAACGAGTCTGGTCAATCAGACTAACTTTGGATAGTGTGGTGTCATAACAAACTATAATTTACTGACACTGAGACTTTAGTCAGACAACTGAAAAGGGACGTCGAAAACAACCTGTTTAAATTTAAACGCCTCCAATGTCAGAGGCATCATATGGAGGCAAGCATCCAGTTAAAGATTGTTCCTCGTGGCCTACGGATCTTGAATATGCCGAGTTATGGCAACATGTATCCGGAGCTACTGTTACGGTGGCAGAATATTAATTTACAAGCCAGTATGGACTACATGAGATTGCTTGTGGATTTCTTCAAGCCTAAAGAGACTGAACTGCTGGACATTTTAACTCAACAGCAGGACAAGTTAACAGGATTGATGGGAGGTGATTCGACAGATCTATTTCTGCAAGAGATAGTCGAACGTGTTAATCGCTATGGTAATAATTTGCTCACACATAAAAGGAAGAAGATCAATAGAGATAAGCGAGACTTTGAATCCAATTGTGTGTTTGTTTGGCCCAGAACTGTGCCCCCCAAGTATGTGCCCCCTAAGGATGTGACCCCTAAGGATGTTTTATCTGATATCAACCGAGGTACACAGATACAACCTCGAAGTAATAATGAGAATGCTGTTGTCAACGGAGAAAGGATGGAAACAGGGAACTTGGCTGAAGTGAATGGGGCTAGATCACCGTTATTGGTGAATCAGGAAAGTTCTTTGGATAGTGCTGGTGTCAACAATCTCAATTTAGCTCTATTGAGTCCAAAATCAGTGACTTCTGTATATTTTACACCAGCTGAACAACGACCGGTGCCAACAGGACCCGCGGAGACATCTATGATTCGAACGGATACTGTCGTGAGACGCAAGATACAGTTGGAGAATTTAAGAGAGGGGCGCCAACAGGATTTTCGAACAGTTCCGTTCCCCATAAGGAACGGGAGGAAATGGTCAATAAACCACGACAACGAGCAAGTGGCCAAACGCCTGGACAACAAAATGGAAAGATACAACCAACAACACAAGCACAAATGGAAGCAAAATCACTGATATGGAATATATCCGACTACCGCTTAACTGGAGCGGAGACAACACTTTTGGAGAAAGGACTTTCCTTTATTCCAACTAAGAAAGCAGGTATGAGCAATTATTTACTTGCAATTAGACTTTTTGTTAGAAATGTTAATTTGAAGCTCATGCATGAAGGATCCACGTATGTCAATGAATGTTCTTTCAAGCGCAAGAGCAATGCTAACCCTAAACTTATGCCGAATTTAGAACTGTTTATAAAGGCAGTAGAAAACGATCTATATCAAGGTGGCTTATTTGATTCTCTTCAGTTGACTGACAATTTGGATTCTACTTTGAGTGATGCTTTGGCTTCACTTAAGAACAATAAGCAAATCATCGTTCGACCGGCCGACAAAGGTGGACAGACTGTTATCATGAATAGAACTTACTATATCGACTCTATGCTAAGCATGCTCAGTACAGATGCCTATGAGACTGTTACTTTTGAGATGATTGAGGAAAGTTGTTTAAAAATACAAAATATGCTAGATGATTGCCTATCCTTAGGTCTGTTAACAAAACAACTGTATGATTACTTTTCTGTGGATTTTCCAGTACTACCTAGCATGAATGGACTCCCGAAAGTTCATAAAAATGCTTTTTCGCCCCTATTTAGACCAATTGTGGCTGGAGAGGGTTGGAGTACGCAACCTTTTTCGATCTATTTAGATACCAAACTTAAACAGGTTCTATCAAAAGTTGAATACGTTCTTAAGGATACAGGTCAATTTTTGACCGATTTATACAGCTTTACTAGAAATCTGACAAATGTAGATGAGTTAGAATTGGTGACGATGGACGTCAACTCATTATTTACCTGTATACCTAATGAGACCGGTACAAGGATGGTTAGCAAATTGCTAAGGGAGACATTCTCTGATACTGAGACAGATTTATTGACACTGTTGTTAGAAACAGTGTTGGAAAATAATTTCTTTCTGTTTATGGAACAACCATACAGGCAATCTACAGGAGTTGCCATGGGTACCAGCTGTGCCAACTCATACGCCAATTTGGTGATGGTGGCGTGGGAGAAAGAGGTCATCTCAACTCGTTCCAGCATCGTCTTTTATAGACGTTTTGTAGATGACCTCTTTCTCCTATGGGCTGGTACTGTAGAGTCACTAGAGGCATTTTTCAGTTATGTAAACAACCTAGACTGTTTTTTGAAGTTCACATTTGAGCATTCTGCACATAAAATCAATTATCTAGATACTACCATTTATAAAGAGTCAGGTAAATTTGGAACCAGAATACACAGGAAGGATTGCTATAGGGCCACTTATTTGGCCACAGATAGCATGCATCACCCAGGAACGTTTAACAACATCGTCAAAGGGCAAGTCTTAAGAACATCTCGACTTTGCTCTGACGACAATACATTCCATAAAGAGCTACAGTATTTGGAGAATAATTTTTCCAGCAGAGGTTATGACAAGTTCTTCTTGAATTCTATAATGAATCAAGCCACTCGGTTAAGACAGAGCAGGGGGAGACCCTATTACTCTGTGTCACACACAGAGAGAACCACCATAGATAGGCCATCTGTACCCGTGAGGTTACCTGTTGTCCTCCCATATGCCAAAGATGTGCAGGCTGTGCAAAGGGTCTTATTTGATCATTGGAATATTCTAACAGCCGATAATGAGATCCAGAACATCGTGGGCAATTGTCCTAGATATACTTATAATAATCTTGATAACCTGAAGCAGATTCTATGTTTTCCTAGTTTATGTGGGAATAGTTGGAATGGAGTGTCACCACTAGATCTTGGCACAAGTATTTGTGGTTCATGTGCACAATGCAAGTACGTAGACAGATCAAGGTTCTTTAGGAACCCAAATGATGGTAGGTTATGGCAGATTAGGTGTAGAGCAGATTGCTGCACCAGGAATCTGGTATATGTGGCATGTTGCCAAATTTGTTTCGCGTTTTACGTGGGGAAGACCAATAGGTCTCTACGCGAAAGAATTAGGGACCATTCCTACTGTTTTATGAGATCTGACACGTACAGTGCAATTGCTAAGCATAGAATTCAGAATGAGAATCATGACTTTTTGTTTCAAGTGTTACAAGTATTGCCAGTCAGGATTAGGGGTGGTGATTTAGTCAATTCCACTGAGTTAGCAGAATCCGAGTGGATTCTGAGGTTGGCAGCTCACCGTGGACGAGGTCTGAATGACTTCGTACCGCTTAAGCCCACACTAAAAACCAGGTCCATTAAAAATTAGGTCTATTGTTAATCAGACCCGTTCATCTAGATTATATATTAATTAGTAATTATATTATATTATTGCCAGTGTTCTTCTTCTTCTTCTTATTATTATTATTATTATTTTTGTCATATATTATACATTATATTTATGTATTTTTAACATAAGGTTGTAAGTTACTTGTTAATTATTATGTGAGTTTTTTATATATGCAGTATGAATGGATAGAATATATTTATGTTATGTACTAGTGTTATTTTGTTTTTATTAGTAGATAGGCTTATTTAAGGTGACAGGAAATGATGCATGTCTTAGTTGTATGTCTTAGGATATGACGTATTGTGAAAAGGGACATAAAAAAGAATAGATGGTTTTGAATGTATAACGTCTGAAGAAGAGGGAAACCTCGATAGCGCTAACGTTATTTGTTACGTTTTTGTTATTAAACGCTGCTTGTTTTTACGAACGCTTTTTTACTGGATCATTTTGAAGAGTTACCACGCTACATCCAGTTGGGCTTTGTTTTTGGATATATATATATATATATATATATATATATATATATATATATATATATATATATGTGTGTGTGTGTGTGTGTGTGTGTGTGTGTGTGTGTGTGTATATATATATATATATATATATATATATATATATATGTATATATATATATATATATATATATATATATGGGTCTACTTCATTTGATCGAAAGACCATTTGACCTAAACCCATTTGATCAAAATTTAATTTGATCAAAAACCAGTATTCAAGGCAAATAACAGGGATTTGTCCCCCTCCCTAATGTCATGTGACCCTGGAGTTGGTATATATAGTTAGGGAGGTGTGGTGGTGCAGCCCCCCACATTGGGAGGTGTGGGAGGTGAAGCCCCCCACTTATTTTCATTTAAAATCTGTACTGTTTGTGTTATTTTCTTCTTTTAAAGGAAACTAGGTGGGGTGCTTCACCCTCCACCCCCCTAAATATATATACCAACTCCAGGGTCGCACGGCATTGGGGAGGGGGACAAATCCCAGTTTTATGCCTTGAATACTGGTTTTCGATCAAATGGAATTTCGATCAAATGGGTTTAGCTCAAATGGTCTTTCGATCAAATGAAGTAGACCCAGATATATATATAGATATATATATATATATATATATATATATATATATATAGATATATATATATACACACACACACACACACACACACACACACACACACACACACACACATATATATATATGGTTCTACCTGACATAATCGAAACCACACAACACCGACAACCACATCACCGACACCACATATTCGACAGTCCATAAACACGAAACCACACATAACCGACAACGAAATAACCGACGGTACACAAACACGAAACCCCATACACTGCACACACCACAATAACAATTAAAAACAAAACACATCCCCATTCCACAAACCACACACACAACACAAGCACACCAAAATCCTTACAAGCCCACACTAAACCTTACCCTAACCCTAAGGTCCGTCACTATCGCACACTTACCTACCCGCTCCCTAACCCTAACTCACTTAACCCGCCCCTATCCCTCCCTAACCCTAACTCACTTAACCCACCCCTATCGCTCCCTAACCCTAACTCACTTAACCCACCCCTATCGCTCCCTAACCCTAACTCACTTAACCCACCCCTATCGCTCCCTAACCCTAACTCACTTAACCCACCCCTATCCCCACAGACCGTCAATCTCCACACTTACCTGCCTCGCACCCTAACGTCCGTCACTACCGCATACTCACACAGCCTTTCCCATGTCGGCATCCTCGGCGTTGGTGTTGTCATCCGTCGTGTCGGTCTTCTGCATTGTCGATGTTCTGCCACTCGCGATTCGCGTCGGTCTTCTTCGTTTTCGATCTTCTGGAGCTCCGAATTCCGCTGTCGGTCTTCTGCGCTGTCGACGAAGTCAGGTAGAACCATATATATATATATATATATATATATAGATAGATATTTACATACGTATCTGATGTAGAAATGTCTGTCAGTGGATACTGTTAACTTTCTTACTACTGCCTTTCACTCCTTAATCAGAGAAGACAATACAGAATACATAAAAGATATCATAGTGTTATTTGTACTGAAACTTCTCCAGCTCGTTTGTATGTTTATGCTATTCTCAGTCAGGTAAACATAAGTGAAAGGAATGCAAGTGAGTTAGTCAGTGGTTTAAAACAAGACTGAGATTAATAATTACCATTCAGGTATGCATCTCAGTAATTTTGCTTCTTTTATGTTTTGAGAGATGAATTACCTGAAGACTAGAGGGGATAATCCATGCATGGTCAGGTTTTGAAGTTAGAAGTGCATCTGAGAGGTCTGGCCCTAGAGTTGTGTGTGCATCTCCATGTAATAATGATTAAAATGGTAGATGTTTTATGTCTCTTGAGTTTATTTTGAATCTTGGTCCAATGTAGTTATATTTGTGATGCACTGCATTTTCTGTAGAAGTTATTAATAACTAAGTTGATAGCCTAATTCATTTTCAGTCTTGATCCACGGCTGGTTCACAAACATAAATGTCAAAAATGTCTAATGGTGTGTTGTGTACAGGAAAGTCAGCAAAATACCTGCAGAAAATTGAGGTCATTTGGTAAATGTGTGAGCCATTTACTTGAATGTAGGTTGGACGAAGCTGAGGGGACTATGAGAGTAATAGGGTGAGGAAACTGTAGGCATTAAATTCCAAAAATGTTTATTTACTGTGAGAAAAACAAGCCATGACTGCGCTTTTGAGAACAAGGAAGAACCGAGTACTGCACCAGGTAAGTGAGCATGTGGTCAGATAACAAGGCATCCTCAGCTAGGCAGGCCTGGGACATGTCTCAATGGCTAGATACTAATGAACAGCAGACCAGGTCTTTATGCCAGAAGAGAGTCTACAGACTAGAGCACTGTGTAACTCGGCAAACTATTGCCGAGTGTCATAAGGGATAAGGATGCAGTAACTACAGCAGGAACAGTAGTAAATGACAAGAAACAGAGCAGTAAAACAGCTAGAACTGCCTTTCTAGTAAGATGGTGTAGATCAAAGATTGACTTAAACTGGCAGAAGTTATCCTTAGGAGAAATGATTACTATTAATTATGTAAATATGCCAGGAAAAGATGGGGAAAAGTATAATCACACCGAGTAAGGCTGCAGTCTTTGTAAGTAGTGGAAATAGTTGCTGAGGGACTAAAGGCTGAGAGTCTAGTAAATAAGGTAGAATAGACCTTGTGAGATTAAAGATATGCCTCGTCAAGTGGTTATGGTATAGAAACACAGAGTAGTTATGTGATGCCTGGGTAGGCACACAGAAACAGAATTTGTTGGAAAGAAATGCATGGATTAAGGATGAAAGTGAGTGAATGTAGGTGTCATGTGTCATATAGTGCTGATAAGAGATGCTGATATGAAGCTAAACAAAATTTGTCATGTAGATATGTCTTCAATTATGTGACTTGAGTCTAAACTTGAATGGGGTGGGTCTCTATTGTAATATTTCAGTGCCGATTATGTGTGATCAAACAGCAGATTGAGGTTATTCACTTTCATACACATAGTGCCTCAGTGTATGCACACTCATTGTAGCTACTTTATTAACTATATACACATCAAATGTCAGACTGAAATCAACAAGGCAACCCTTAGGTGAAACGAAGTCCAAGACAAAGGTGCACATGGACATCCCATTTTATAGTCATCCCCCTGCACTTCCCAGTGCCCCTTCCCCATTTTCCCTTATCCTGGCTGTATATGCTCTGTTTTACTTTTTAGCTTTGCTCCATTCCATTTAACACATCTTAACTGGTCAGGAGTCCACTGTAATAAGTTTGGAGGAAGTAACAGAAGTAAGCTGAGAATCAGCATTTCAGTTGAGTCAGGGCCACTAATTTTGGTTCAGGGCAACTAATGTGAATGTCTCTGAATCACCCAGTGATTACTACAAATGCTAACATGCATTTTATTGTGCTAATCACTACTGGCAGCCCATGTATCACATTGGCACAGTTATTCACTCCTCTCTCCCCACGCACATATTCAAAAATGCACGCTCGCGCGCGCACACACACACACACACACACACACACACACACACACACACACACACACACACACACACACACACATGGACACATACCTATACCTCACAACACTTTTTTGTTCAGTGCTTCCATGATTTTTTTCTTTTATAATCTCCATGTCCCTGACACACAAGAATGCAAGTAGGAAATAATGCCAGACATTGGAGTTTCATACATTTCATCATTCATTTGCAGCTTCTTGCTGCAAAATCTGTTATTCTGTTACCTATTTAAGTGATTTATTTAAAGTAATGTTAAAAAAGTATTTTTGATGTCTTGTATTCCCCCTCCCTGTATTATCACCACTGCTCATTTGTCTAGGTGGAATAGAGAGGTATGGAATCTCCACTCTTCACACACACACACACAAACACACACACACACACACACACACACACACACACACACACACACACACACACACACACACACACACACACACGCACACACACACACTTGTACCTCTGCATACACTCACACCAACACTAACTGTCCACTAAGCTCCCTGGCTATTATATTTAACGCAGTCTCATCCATTGAAAGTAATGGATGAATGCTAGCTTTTTACTGTGTTAATGCAGCTAGTGATAGTGGCTTATGCTGCAAAACCTTTCTATGAATTGCTTAGCTGCATAAATCCCTTAGTACCAGAATTTCTGTGGAAGACCACATTGCTAATTATGATATGCTTCTCTCTCAGAATGTCTCAGTTACATTTATGGTAGGCCAGAGAAAAAGAGACAGCTCATTGTGGTGCTGCATCTCATTGAGTTAAAGCATTGAGGCAGGGTTGTCTGAATCAGAACCAGCTACTGAAAGTAGTAAAAAGGGCTTTTCTCTGGACGTAATGTTTTTGAATCCCAGAGATAATGTTCTGCTTTTATAAATTCCAAATTCTAGTTAGAAAAAAGAATACCCTTATCTATCTTTTGAACTCAACTATATCCCGCCATGGCCAGATAACGCACAATCAGACCTAGGTAGCTGCCTAAGTCTCAGTGATAGCATGGGGGAGGCCTAGCCATAACAAAATACAAGCAGGTCTTACAGCATCAATAAACACTTCCTTTCTTCAAAAGATATCATGTTAGCAAGCACTTCATTCCTGCATCAGTAGGACTGAGAGGGAAAATCAAGCAGGGGGCAGTTATTAGCATGCTCTATCTTCCATGTGAGAGATCTGAATTCAGTTAGGACTCCCGAATGAACGGAAGAGAGATTGTTTGAATAGCAGAAGTTTCAAGTAGCACTGACAGAGTGATATTGTAGCTTGTATCAAGACCGAGCAGGAACCATGAGAGATTCATCAGCAGGTTGGTATGTATGCTGGCAAGTGAGCGAGATTGATATTTATTTGCAGAAACAATGTGTGTGTGTGTAAAATGCCCCAGTTAGAGGGAAAGATCTAGTCGAGTGACTTGCATATACTCAAACCTTGCACCTTGGCTGCCAGAGGTAAGAATCTTAGTCCTCCACACCAGCTTCCAGATCTTCTTTGATAAATACTTACAGTTAGTCTTTAGAGTGTCATAGATTTCGTAATTCATAAAATGCATGTTGATGCAAAAACCCATTATGTTAACTTCTTACATAATGCAGAGTAGTCTACTCAGTTTACAGTTTTACAGAATATCTCTGATTTAGCTTCATATTTATGCTCTGTCCATGAACAATGACTTAACTAGATGATGTTTTAGGGCAACTGGAAATTTGGGCCAGGTTTATCAATAGTACCATGGACTGGAAGCTTAGTAACTACCATTGAACCACAGTACTTATGGTGTAAAGAAAAGAAATTAATTGTATTAAACAGCATCATCTTATGTATTTCCTTGTTCTGTTGAACGATGACAGTGTTTTTTTTTTTTTGCAGGCACACAGGTGTGAAATGCAGTAGCATAGCTAGGGTGAGATGAGAGGGGCAACTGCAGCAGGCACAAGATGTTGGGGGGCATGATCACCCAATCCCAATCTCTCCTTAATACAATACTAGCTTTTAAAAGCCAGTAATGCATTTGAGGTCAAACCTGAGTGCTGTAGTGCTCCCTGTGTGGTCTAAACTGTAGAAATTCTTCTTTTTTTTCTTTAACTAAAACCAGAGTTGTAGCACCCAATACAGCACTGCAGCCATGTTAGAAACTGTAGTAACTATTTGCTACATTTGTATTAAGCAGTTTACTAAAGTTTAAAAATATATTTTTTTTAAACTAAAAATGACCTCTAAAGTGTGTGGCAGTGCTTGGTTTGGAAGAACAGCCATGGCAGGGCTAGCCACCTGGTGGTGTGAACCTTGGCTCTAGCTGATTGTCACTGTTGAAGTAACAACTAAAACTCATGTGTAAAAATGGGAAAAGGGGTTGTGGATGGATAGATGAATGTATTTCTTTGTATACCCCTTTCCAAACTGCTAAGATAGATTCACCCAACCTCAGGCAGTGCACTTGCTATGCAAAATTAGTGGGCTAGTTTAGGTCTGTTAAATTCCCCACCTTGCAGCAGAAACATGTAAGCCTTCCTTCCCCAAGCACTGTGCATATTCTTACCTGAATGTACCCCATCTCTTTCCTAATCCCCTTATCTTGCTACAAGACTATTGTCTCTCTCACAGGAACAGCTCCCAGTGCATTATTTCTGGAATTACTTTTACATAATGCTCGTGCTTCTTTTCTGATGTCGGTAGCAGGAGTATAGGACAAACTGTGGTGTTACATTTTAAGATACAGTTAGTTAAATTCTAATAGCAATACGTTAATTCTTTTCAAAGTATTCTGTAACTTCTTTTTTATGTTGGAAAATAATTTTTATTGGACAGTTTGATGAAACACTAACTCATGCCAAGCTCATTCATCTTAAAATTTGTACTAACATTAGTTAGAAAGTCCTACAAATGTTACAGTAACTGTTTTTGTCATATCTGGTCACATTATAGTTTGCTATAGCTTGTTTTGTCATTCCATAACTTGACAGTTTCCAAGTCAAACCTAGGAGGTCTCTGTAATTTCACTTTCTTGGGCATTGATAGAGTACTCGCATGAAACCATCAATCAGTAGTCATTCAGGAGTGCGTATTATAATATGCTGGCCATTAACACAAGAAACAGATGAGAGAATTGGGATACATGGAAAAAAATAAACAAAGGATAATGACTTGGCAGGAGTGAGTAGGCAATTAGCCTCAAGGACATATTAGCACAAGACTGCAAGATTCTGAGCAAAGGTCATTAGATAAATCTTGTTGCTAGTCCTAGAGTAGATTATCAGCCAAAAAACAGAAGCTAAATTGCACATACCTTACCGTTGTTTGGAATAAGATAGGGAATGAAAGGTAACGGGTATTAGTGGTGTCATAGTGGACAGGATTTCAGAAATGTTAGGGCTGGCAGACCACATCTCATTAACACTATTACAATTACAGCAGCTGGATATAGTCAGTTTGCAATGCACTATATATGATTTGCATAAATTACTAATGATGGTCAGCATTAGAACATTTGGATCATGGAAGTCATTTGTCTGACAGCAGAGCCTGTAGCACAAACATTCCAAAGGGTTGCCATGGACATATAGCACTAAGCTTTGTTTTGCTTTGTCTAAATCCAATCGCTTACATTTGTATGATAAACTACATTCATTAAATTATGTGATGTTTAAATATACATGCGCGAATACCTAATATTTTAATATTTTATCTATAATATGAAATATGAATTCAAATCTGAAATCATGCTGCTTTAGCACCTTTTAATTAATGGTCTTACTTTTAATTCAGTAACATTTTGAAAAATAATTTATTTTATTTAGTTTGCTTAGTGCAGCAGTAGGAGGTTAACACACAAGGATCCATTTTGTACATATTCCAGAACTCTCTGGTTACATGACCTACTCAGTCACCCAGTAAGCAAATAGAATGCAACCCTGGACTGCAGAATAAAGTGGCTTTAATCCTCCATACTAACTGGGAGATAATCCTGAAATTTGCCATGCGATTAATTCAGAGGGTGCTGGAAACCAGAGCAAATATTTTGTACAATGCAGGGTTTACTTTATCTGAAGACATTCTGTGAGAGCTGCATAAAAACAAGGAGTATTTTCAACTCCACTGCAAACAAATGCGTGTCAGTGACTCAGAAATGTTTATCAAAACATGCAATATATGCTATTTTTGCCAATGCTTACATGTTTTGTATATTCAAGTGAGGATCTATAAATTACTGACATTTTATTGTAGTAACTGTAAAGGTATCAGCAACTTGGTTTTAACAAAGTCTCTGAGGTAAGATCACTTTGGTTATTCACTACTTTTCCCTTTTTTTCAAGTTTATTCAGCCTCACAGGATAACAGTAGTATACCTGCTAGCAGATAAGTTCAGTGCAAGCTTCCTCCCCCTGTCTCCCCCCAAAGGCCCTTTTGACATCCCTGATACTTGTCCTGTACCTCACATCTCTGTAGATCAAGTGCTAAAGGCCCTATCCAAGGCAATGAACACAGCTTCTATGGGACCTGATAGTATCCCAGGCTGTATTCTGCACCATCTCCAGCAAGAACTGGTTTCGCCATTGAACATCCTATTCAACCAAAGGCGAAGTACAGGCTTCATTCCAGCAGAGTAGAGAACTGCCATTGTCATCCCCTTGCACAAAAGTGGTGCTACTACTGACCCAGGAAACTATCGCCCCATTAGTTTGACAAGTCTGATCTGTAAAGCCACGCAGCATATTATTATGGATCTCATAAACAAGGACATAGGCAATCTCCAAGCACTTGACCTGACCCAGTTTGGATTCGTCAAGGGTAGATCTTGCCTGTTGACCCTGGATGGCTTCCTTTAGACTGTCACCAAGGCCCTGGATGAGGGAAAGCCAGTGCATACAGCTTACCTTGACCTGGCCAAGACCTTTGACACAATACCCCACTCGGACATTATCGTAAAGCTAACACAACTTGGTGTAAATCTCTGTCTCATCAGCTGGGTGGCCATCTGGCTCACCAACAGGACCCTCAAGGTAAAAAAAGACCCCTCCACCTCTGATAGCAGACTGTCACTAGTTGAGTTCCCCAAGGATCTGTCCTGGGACCCTTACTGTTTGGCATCTACTTCTCAGAGGTCCAGGCAAAGACAAAAGGCCTGTGGCTGTCCAAGTTTGTAGACGACTGTAAGTTGGGTGCTGTCATTGACTCCAGAAATGATGCTAACATACTGCAAGAGGGTCTAACAGCAACTAATGACTGGTGCCAAAGTCATGGCCTCAAGCTAAATGCAAAAAATGTGTTATCATACCATTCTGCAGAGACATTGCCTCTAATCATTACCACATCAACAGCAATCCCCTAAACACACAACCTGTGGTGAGAGACCTGGGTACTCAGGTTGATAACAATCTCACATTCAAACATCATGTAGTGGCAGTGGTCAGAAAAGCCTTTTACTTGGTTCATCTCATAAGTAAAGGTATTGCATCCAGAAAAAGGAGGTTATTACCTCTCTATACTCCTTACTTATTAGACCAATAAGTGAGTATAATGCCCCATTTGGTATGCACCTCTCCAAACATCTGCACCAACTGGAAAGGCCAGAGAAATACCTCACAAAGAGAATACATGGCCTCCAACACCTGTCCTATGTGAAGAGGCTCAAATCACTATCACTCTACTCAGTACCATACAGATTGCTCAGAGGTGATCTGTGTCTCACCTACAAGGCAGTCTCGACCCCTGCCCTACTAGAGATGATGCTCCATATCTGTAAGTCTAACTCCTCGCGCATTACCCACTTGAAAGGCCTGAATCTAATATGCAACATCAACAAAACCTGCTGGAGAGACAGGTTAGCCTCTCAGAGGCTGGCCTATCTCTGGAATAGACTTCCCATAGACGTCAAACAGAGTATGTCGCTGACCTTCTTCAAGCGCAAACTTGATGACTGGATGAGAAACCAGAAATTTGCCCCGGAGGTTCCACCTGTGTCCCTTATTGATAGGGGCGAAAAGTGCTGACTGAGATTTCTTTTTGGGGATAAATGCTTGGCTAGGCTTGTAAGGGCCCCATGGTCATTAGCCTAGTAACCTCCTATGATCCCACTATGATTCTATGAGATTTGTATATATATATATATATATATATATCTATATCTATCTATATATATATCTATCTATATATATATCTATCTATATATATATATATATATATATATATATATATATATATATATATATATATATATATATACACACATATATTGAATCCAGTTTGTAATGTTTATAGCAATTTGGACTTTTGATTTTATTTTTTTAGTTGCAATGTTTTTTTATCCTGACATAGTGAAGCTTGATGTTTCATTATAAATATTCCAGAATATCTGAAATGAAGAATATCTGTGATGGCCCAAAAATTATACTGTGTGGCACTGATTAAATATAAGGAACTCAATTATCACACAGTCTATCTTCTCAATGACTCTTTAATGCCTGATATATAATTTAACACATTTATCACTTCATCCAAGAGACAAGCACATCCTGATGATGTATTGGGAATAACCGTGAAGGCATCTTTCTGGGCTGTAAAAGGATGTAGCTAAGCTAAGGGACAAAGTTGGTTATCTCCCTTCAAATATCAGATCCGCTATCACAAAGGATGATAAGAAAGAGGAAAAGGAGACTATAAGAAGAGAGGATGATGTCTGCAGATATGTCTCTTCATAGTTCTTACACTCTATCACCTCTGTTTAAGAATGCAACACCAGCAGACACTAAGAAAGTGACCAAGATCATCTTAGAAGGAAATACAAATAGATGACAAATCCAGATGAGAATAAAGCATTTTAATGGAAAATGTATTTTTTGCATGAAGGTTTGATTTAGGAATATGAAAAGAGAATGAAGGTATGATTTATGCCCTCTAGTACTGGGTAGGATAGAAGAAGAAAATCCTTATGATTTTTTAACATATTTTTATTTTACCTATAAAACACTGGATACCTTTGCTATAACATAAAGACGTATAAATGAAGCAAAAAAGTAGCAAAGGTCTGGCTTTAAAATATCCAACAGGCATAAATATCCAGGCAGAATCCAATAATGTTGAGCAGCTCTATTTTATTCAGCACAAGCGCTTTCACAATAGCTTCATCAGGTGCATACTGATAAATGAATAAATAAAATGCACATCTTATATAGTCATCACAATCACATGACATCAATTAATATTTAAAATGAAACAGCATACTAAAAACTTGCCAGAAAATACAATACATATAAACATATAAAACACTGTTATGTGCATAGTTAAAATACACAAATAGATCATTTATGTAAACATCTCTTAGAGATAGATACAATAGAGCTGCTCAATATTATTGGATTCTGCCTGGATATTTATGCCTGTTGGACAGTTTGATTTATATTTCATTGTGTTATAGCGAAGGTATCCAGTGTTTTATAGGTATCATTTTGTTGTTTCTTGCTGTCGCTATTCATATTTGGATACCTGTTTGCACTTGGAATATGGACAATTGAACCAAAGTGGTCTGAAATGAATGTAAATCTTTTTATTTCCAAAGTAAGTGATGCTGAAAATCCTCTATATAACAGCAATTTATCGGTATGAACTGACAGTGAACTTAATATGGCTTATTTAAAATGAAACAGCATACTAAAAACTTGCCACAAAATACAATACATATAAACATATAAAACACTATTATGTGCATAGTTAAAATACACAAATAGATCATTTATGTAAACATCTCTTTTGTAAAATGGGTTTTAACGGTATATGCTCATTGAGGTCATGTCCATAGTTGGCTCTAAGCCTTACTATCCATTGTGCCTCTATTTCTTCAGTCCTTGCTCTAATATTACCTCCCCTAATGTTAGTAAAATTCCTTCCTAATACAGTAAACTTAAATGTATGATGTGTATCAGTGTTTCTCACATGTTTAGCCAGAGCATTCGTAATATTGAATTTCTTTATGTGGTATAAATGCTCTCTAATTCTTTCCCTAAGACTACGATCTGTTTTACCCACATACAATTTGTTGCATACACAACAAGAAGCTAAATATATTTAGCGTTAAGAGGTGAGCTGTTGGCTTTGGAGAAAGATTTAAGTAAATTAAAAAGAATACAATATGAAAAATACCATCTTGAAGCCAGTTTGTTGGAAAAAATCATTCCACGTGGCTTAAGAGTCCTAAACATGCCAGCTCAGATTGACTGTGATGTACAACTTCTGAGTGAATGGCAGCAGTTGAATATTTCTACTAGTTTTGGGTATATGAAACTTCTTGTGCAGTCAGCTAAGAGACAAGAAGATATATTAACGAAACTCATAAAAGAGAAGTATGTGAATATATGCAAGAAGTATAGTTTGGTTATTTTATCTAAACCCATGACTGATACCATCGATAATGTTAAGACATATTCCAGAAAATTGTTACAAATTAAATATAATAAACTGCAAAGGGATCACAAGGATTTTGCTGTCGGCAATATCTTCACGTGGCCACGTGAATTTTAAAATAATATTACCAGATCTTCATCACATCCGCCTATATGAGAGGTTTCCGCTATTAACGGTTCGCAAGAATGGACGGAAGCTACAACGGCTGCTGTTACTGTCTCTACAGAGGTAAATGCCTTGAAATTAACATCACCGATTAGTGCAACTACAGGATTAACACAAGAGATCCCTGAAACTCAGAATACTTCATCTAATTTAGGAGATGCCGCTTTGGGAGCAAAAAGAAAAACTTTATTAGTTACAGCTGATGTTCATCAAACACCTGAAGGTATTACGCCATATCTTGATGCAGATAATCTTTTTTTAAGGGATTTAAATGATATAGGTCTACAGTTCCCTTTACCCATGAGGGAAAGATCGCTGAGCAACAGGAGAGGGAGACAACCAAAAACTCAAGCAAGGGGCAGAAGCATGACACGCAACAAACGGAAAATGAACGAAGAGATGGACAATCAATATACTATCAAAAGAGCATTTCAACAGATACAGCAAGTTTTTAATTTACCTAGCTATTGTCTGTCTGAATATGAATACAAGGTTTTGGAAAAAGGATTAACATTTATACCGGCCACTAATATGTCTATTACTGATGCTATTTTTAATGTAAAAATGTTTACTAGGAATTTAACTTTAAAAACAATGTTTAAAGACAGTCAAATTTCATCTGAAACTTGTTTTAAGAGACCTAGTACTTTTATACCAAAACAAAATCCACTGATTAATGCATTTGAACAAATGTGTATTGCAGATATTTACAGAGTATATGATCAAAGAAGGAAAATTAAGAAATATAATGAATGGCATAATTTAACTAGGAATGAGTTTAATGCTTTACAAGCGCTTGAACAAAATGATCAGCTGGTCATTAAACCAGCAGATAAAGGGGGACAAATTGTGGTAATGGATAAAGTTGTATATAATAATGCAATGTGTGAAATGTTAAGTGACACTTTTTTATGAGGTTATTACTCAACTACAAGTAGATAAAATGATTAACAACATAGCAAATACTATTAAATATCTAGAAATGGCGTGCCTTATTTCTAGTGATTTAGCAAAATATTTTAATATAGCATTTCCATCTATACCAGTTATACATGGGCATCCAAAAATACATAAACATCCCACTAAACCTCCTTTAAGACCTATAGTAGCAGGACATAATTGGAGTACTGAAGCCCTTTCTATCTTTTTAGAGAGACATCTTAGGAAATTAATTAATAGTTCTCCAGTAATCTTGAGGGATACTGAACATTTTTTATGTGATTTATTTGGTGGAATGAACGTTAATAATGATAACGAAAAGTTCCTGTTTGTTACGCTAGATGTAGTTTCTTTATTTACGGTGATACCTAATGAAGTTGGTTTGGAATATATAACCAAACTACTTAGTAGTAATAGTGAATTCACAGAAACAAATATTAGTTTGATTATGACACTATTGAATTTAGTTCTTAATAATAATATTTTTACTTTTGGAGATAAGATTTTTAGGCAAAAGCATGGGGTAGCTATGGGTAGTTCTTGCTCTAATAGCTATGCTAATGCTGTTATGTCAATATGGGAAACAGAATATTTATTATCAGGTCCTTTTAGTCAATTAATTTTATTTTATAGGAGGTTTGTTGATGACCTCTTTATTCTTTGGAAAGGGTCAATAAAACAACTGGACGACTTTAAAATATATGTTAACAGTTCAAGCGACTTTTTAAAATTTACATTAAATGTTTCAGAGAGTGGCATAAATTTTTTAGATGTATATGTTTACAAAGACGAACAAAGTAAAATTTCTACTAAGCTGTATAGAAAGGAATGTCATGCCAATCAATTACTTAGAAGGGAGAGTATGCACCCGCAGTTTATTTTTAGTAATGTAGCCAAAAATAATTTTTTTAGGGCTTCTAGGCTAAATGAGAATAGGAATGACTATGAGAGACAAATGCAGGCAACTGAAATTAATTTAATAGAAAGAGGATATGAGAGAAGTTTGATTGATAGGAATTCAGCAATGGTTAGGAACTTGAGAGATACTACAGCAAGGCCGTATTATTCAGGTCCGTCACATAGAATCAAACATAGAAATTATAATAAACTTAGAATGTCACTTAGCTATACTAGAGATGTCTCTTATTATACAAGTATTATTAATGAACATTGGGACATTTTAATGACAGATACTGATATTAGAGATCTTATAGGTATTAAACCTCAATTTTCATTTAAAAACAAAAAATCATTGAAGAATAGGTTATGTACAAATAAACAAGATAATTCCCTGCAACTAGTAGGTGATACCAAACCATGTGGTCAATGTAAATATTGCATCTATATTTCAAGGGAAATTTTTAACATCAGGGTTTCAGCTTCTTGTGATACTACACATTTATTTATTTATTTATTTATTTATTTATTTGCAGTTGGTTTACCAGGATAGTCCATTGGGCCAAAATGAACCCATTTTCAATGGAGTCCTGGGGAGAAAAGCTCCAAAAACAAACAAACTAGGTACATACAGTAGATTACTAATGATAATTATACAAATGTAAAAGATACAAGCAATTAATTTCAAAAGTTCAGGAAACATTTAAAACAATACAGACTAGTGATGAAACTTGGAGGTGTTATAGGCTATGAAAAGTAATATTGCAAAGTGATACAGAGTAGTTATTACGTAAGAAGCATAAACTTAATAGGTACAGTCAAATACATTCTTTGCAGATACCATGGGAATAATAATGTGAGTTATGGGAATTAATAAGGAAAAATTGCTGGAGTAAACATGAGAGAGAAAGGAAGATGAAAATTGCCATTATTAGTTATGAGGGGTGGGAGCAAGAGCATTCCCACTGGGACACTAGATGTACGTGAAGAGATTTTTTGAACATATAATGGTTAGAGGTGGTGTGAATGGATGGTGGTAGTGAGTTCCAAAGATGAGCTAGGTTATAGGATAGTAGGTTTTTGCCTGGGGGACGAGTTGGTTTGTGCACTTCTAATAGATTTTGATTGTTTGACCTTAAAACTCTATCAGGTAGGTGCATCTTAAAGGCAGAAGACAGGGAGGGACAGAGAGGGGTTGAAAATGAGCTTATGGGCAAGAGTTAGCTGAGAATAGCTGAGATGATTGGGTAGTTCTAGCCATTTTAGTTTTTGGAGAGAGGAACAGTGGTGGGTGGAGGACCTATGGCTGTTAGCGAACTTGGCGATTTTGTTGTAGCAAGAGGAAAGTTGTTTTTTTAGAGAGGACTGAAGATTAGTTAGGAGTGGAGCTCCATAGAGAAGGGAGGGGATAAGAAAGGAAGTAGAGAGAGTGATTTTAGAGGTGGTTGTAAGGTACTGATTTTGTCGGTAGAGCATACCTAGTTTTTGATGGGTTTTTTTGATATTTAATTGTAGATGGGAGTTGAAATTAAGCTGGCTGTCAATTTGGACCCCAAGTAACTTGGCTTCTGACACCAGTTCCAGAAGTGAGTTATTTTGACTAGTAATCGAGAATGTGTTTATATCGAAAGGAGTAACTTTAGAGGGGGTAAATACCATTAATTTAGTTTTAGAAGCATTGAGTGCTAGGTGGTTTATTTTCATCCATTGCTCAGTGATTGAAAAAGCTTCTTGTGTAAGCTTTAGGAGTATAGGGGTAGATGTGGCAGAGCAGATAATGGTAGAATCATCTGCATATTGGATGATGTTTGAGAATGGAATAGATTTGCAGAAATCATTAATAAATATATTGAATAGAAGGGGACCTAGTATGGAGCCTTGGGGAACTCCGGTGGGGGTACTAAGAAATGAGGAGGTTGCCTTTTTCCATTTTACTGCTTGGTATCTATTGGATAAGTAGCTGGAGAACCAGTTCAAAGAGGAGGGAGATAGGTTAAGTTCTGAGAGTTTAGTTAAGAGCAGGCTGTGTGAGATAGTGTCAAAGGCCTTAGAGAGGTCAAGTAGTAGGGTAGAAACAATTTGGCCAGAGTCACAAGCTTTATTTACAGTTTCAAGAAAGGAGAGGAGGGCTGTCATGGTGCCATGATTTGGTCTGAATCCATGTTGTGTGGGAGTTAGAAGGTTATTATCTAAGAGATGTGGTAAGAGTTGAAGTTGGACACACTTTTCTAGAAGTTTAGAAATGGGAGACAGGATAGCAATGGGTCGGAAGTTGTTGACATTGCTATTGTTGCCACATTTATGCAGAGGTATGATAAAGACTTGTTTCCAGATTTAGGGTACTGTACATTCTTGGATGGAGCGGTTGATTAAAATGCTTATGGGATAGGCAATTGCTTCAGCAGCTATGCTTAGAAAGTAAGAAGGGATGTTATCAGGTGCGTTAGTGCATGGCTTCAATTTCTGAAGGAGTTTCTTTATAGTAGAAGTAGGTATAGGTTTTAATGAGAATAGAGGAGAGTGGGGAGAGGGAGTATTAGAGGGTCGTGAAGATGATGTGGAAGTTAGAGTAGGAGAAGAGGTAGAGGATAGAGAGTTAGTAGATGGAAATGAGGGAGGAGTAGCAGTGCAGGGTAGATTGTTGGTAGGGGAGGGTGGGGGTGTATTAGAGAATGAGGTGGTACTAGAGAATGATGAGGTTAGTTTGGCAATGGATTCAATGAAAAAGGAGTTAAATTGAGTAGCTAAGTCTAATTCTGGATCATTTGGGTCTGGGGTGGGGGTGTGTGGTTTGCTGGGGTTAAGGAGAGTAGAGATACCTTTCCAGAATTTCTGAGGGTTTGTTTTATTATTGTTTTGGAGTGTAGAGAAGTAATTTTGTCGATCAGAGATAATAAGCTTTTTTACTTTATTTCCAAGTGTTTTGTATTCAATGTGGAGTCGGGGGGTCTTGTTTTTCTGATAGAGTGTCCAGGCTTTATCTCTATGGTGCATGGTTGCTAGTGTGTTTTTGGTTAGCCAAGGGGCGGAATTAGTTTTTATTCTCTTTGTCTTTAAAGGGGGGTGAGAGACTAGTAGTTTTAAGAATGTTGAGCTGAAGTGGGCAACTGCATTATCTAAGGATAATGTTTTTAGACAATTCCAGTTTATTGCTTTTAGAGAGTTTGAAAAGGTTGTTGGGTTAAAGTTTTTATGGTTACGGGTAGTAATATAATTATGGGTATACACATGTTATATATTTAGCTTCTTCTTGTGTATGCAACAAATTTTTATGTGGGTAAAACAGATCGTAGTCTTAGGGAAAGAATTAGAGAGCATTTATACCACATAAAGAAATTCAATATTACGAATGCTCTGGCTAAACATGTGAGAAACACTGATACACATCATACATTTAAGTTTACTGTAATAGGAAGGAATTTTACTAACATTAGGGGAGGTAATATTAGAGCAAGGACTGAAGAAATAGAGGCACAATGGCTAGTAAGGCTTAGAGCCAACTATGGACATGACCTCAATGAGCATATACCGTTAAAACCCATTTTACAAAAGAGATGTTTACATAAATGATCTATTTGTGTATTTTAACTATGCACATAATAGTGTTTTATATGTTTATATGTATTGTATTTTGTGGCAAGTTTTTAGTATGCTGTTTCATTTTAAATATTAATTGATGTCATGTGATTGTAATGACTATATAAGGTGTGCATTTTATTTATTCATTTATCAGTATGCACCTGATGAAGCTATTGTGAAAGCGCTTGTGCTGAATAAAATAGAGCTGCTCAATATTATTGGATTCTGCCTGGATATTTATGCCTGTTGGACAGTTTAAAGCCAGACCTTTGCTACTTTTTTGCTTGATTTATATTTTTATTTTAGTTAAAAAATCCAACTGGTAGTATGCCTGACATGTGACATGGAGATAAAAATGTATGTGCAATGGGCAGCATAAAACAGAGCACAAAGGTAAATCAACATATAATAATATCTTATGTGCATATGTCCAAAGATACTGATAATAACCCACTGACTACTTACATCATTATTGATCCTGTTATATTTGCTTGATGCCACCTAAAAATATGAAAATGCTTAAACTTTTCACATATTTCACTGCAACTGTTTTTAAAATTACTATTGCATAGAAGAATGGAACAGAGAATAAAACAGATCTAAATTAAAGAAGGAAAGATGCAGAGAGTATAAAAGGAGGGAGAGAGCAGGATAAAATCCAGGATTGGCTAAAGACTGCAAAATGAAGGAATAGAGCTATACAGAAGGGTTTGGAACAGAAAGTGTCAGTGGAGATCATGAGAAGGAGGTGGCAACATGGCTAAAATGGATTGGAACAGTGGGAGATATATGCTGGAGGAGACTACACAAGTGGCACAATGTTCCAGATTAAGATACAGTATGATGAGTTAAGCATGTCCTTTACTAAAGGCTTATGGAAAAATGGCAAAAGAGGCTTGGTTATTTTGTCTTTTTGGAATGGAATTAGATGAAGAGGGGCGGAATTTTTTACAGATGACTAGAGCTGTTGATGTTGTTCAGAGGAGTGAAAACTATGATTGTGAGAGATTGAAGAAAATAGGTTTGTTAGTTGAACTCACTAGAGTTTTGGGAGAAAGTGGATGAGGAGGATATGGAGGGGAATCAGGGAGAATAGGTGAATTATGAATCTGAGAAAGATGGGGAGATGGAAGGAAGAGGGCATGAAAAAGATAAGGTGGGGACAAATGGAGAAAGGAAGTGGCAATTCTGGAATAGTGAGCAGTTTGGGCATATATTTGGGGGATATGTTAGTCATAATGGCCGCTGATGGACCCTGAAATCTGATAGCTTTCTGGCAGATGGAGAATGGGAAGTAAGTGGAAAAGT
Organism: Protopterus annectens; assembly: GCF_019279795.1. NCBI lineage: Eukaryota > Metazoa > Chordata > Ceratodontiformes > Protopteridae > Protopterus > Protopterus annectens. The sequence continues at coordinate 1,560,390,064 of NC_056739.1, forward strand.
GAGGGTGTTCCTTTGCTAAATGATTCGGGTAATAAAGTTTTGATTGGTCTTTTATTTTGGGAGAGAGATGGAAGACTGAGGAGGGAAACTATGAGCATATGAGCAAACTGAAATGTTGAATTTTTATAAAAAGTCAATAAGATTTTATGTACTCAAAACTCTGTTTTATTTTTGTACAAGATGAACAATTGAAATATGGTTATTTTACTATATATGTTTCATTAATATACCAATAAATAGTATGAAGGAAAAAGATGACATCTTGTATAGGTCCTGTTTTGACAGTTGGAATGAAATTTGGCTTGAGTCAGCATAAAGTTGATAATGTGTCTGCTCTGAGTGTAGGGCGATGGCAGTGCATGGAGAATGTTAATACGGGTATTGCCAACTTCCCAACCTCACAATGCAAATCCAAGATGCCTGATACAGAATTACTGTTTACCGGTACCATATACCTAAATCTGAATGAGAGATAAAGCTTCCAGTTTGTGCTTCAGACCACCCAGACCTTCTGTTCAGTTCTGTAGTGAAATCCAAGGCTGAAGTTCATTCTCAGGGAATGAACTTCTTTAAAAAAATAGTAGGAAGCATAAAACAAGAACCAGATGGACTGCCTCCCGGAGTTCCCAGAAATCTGGCCAGTGTACTAGCAAGCCTTTTGATAAAAATCTCTGACAGACCACCAGCTAGTGCAGAAGTGCCAGAGGATTTAAAGATAACAAATATATAACCCTTGCATAAAGGGAGGAAGCATACAAACTATATGAAACTGCAAAATGTTTAGCTTAACAGCAGTGGCAAGGAAAATGGCTATGAAAACACTAGTGGGAAAGTTGGTAGTGTTTCTGCAGGTCAACAATCAACATGGAATCGTAGACAGAAATCACTGTCTGTCAAACCTGACCCAGTTTTATGATTGAAGTACAGGTAAACTTCATGGGGGAGGAGTACCACTACCTGTACATCTACCTGTGCTTCAGAAAAAGCTTTGACTCGGTCTCACACTGGGAGCTCCCAGGAAAACCTGAGGGGTCGTGTAGGGCTAAGACCAAGAGAATGGATATATCATTGGGATATATCATTGCATGGCGTGACTCTGGGGGTTGTGGTAAGAGGGAAATGATTAGTGAAGTATCACAGGAATCAGTCTTAAGTCATGTACCTTTCTTTGTTCCTGCCAGTGAATGCAGAATGGTGCCAACTTTGTTGTTGTTGACACAAAGGTACAGCAGTGGAAGATGGGGGGGGGGGGGTACAGAAAAGGATTTGGAAAGCCTGACCAAGTGAACATAATGTACAAGGCACTACACTTAGATCACATTAACCCTGATACGAAGCATCAGCTGCGAGAATGGCACTGATGGCAAAGAAGCTGGAAAATCATATGCAGATGTGTATCATGCATAGAAATTGACTGGCAGCAATTTGGAAAGATAGTGGCAACAGCAAACAGAACACTGGTCTGCATCTTCAGGGGGATACATTGCACAAGCAAAAAGATAATGTTTTCAGTACATATGGTCTTGGTCAGACCACCCTGTGAGTACTACATGCAGTTCTAGAAGCTATATAAAGAAAAAGGTCATTTGTGGTATGGAAGGGAATGAATATGGACAGAGGTAGATGAGCTAGAGCTCTTCTTTCTTGAGACCAGAAGAAGAAGGGAGGATGAGATACTGTTGGACAAGACCATGTCAAGGAATGACAGACAAGGGAAGAGGCACTGGTACCATAGACTAACTACTCCATGAATCTCCAGACATACTTCATAGAGAGGGAACAACGAGAGGATAGAGAATCTACTACTGACCGAAAGATAGATTGTTTTCAAATGAATTTCAGTACCTTACATGGTAGAGAGGGACAGCAATATTATAAAAGGACTAAATGACAATAACATGCTGAAATGTGGTAGGCTGGTTCATAATATTTCAGGCATTCATGTATTTGATATACAGATACATATTTTAGATTATGAACTAAAATTTGTACCTATGGTTTTACCCCATATACATGAGTTGAAATGTAATATTTTTAAAATGATTCATAAATTACATTTGCTATATTTTTTTGAATGTGAGGGGGGGGACCATTTAGCTGAACTGGTTTCTTGTTCAAGTGATTTCTCATTAGATAATTCTGATGAAGCTAGTTTTTATTTTTGTTTGTCTGACCTGGAGGATGAGGGATCTGCAAATGCTTACTGCCAGTTGGATACTTCTAAAGTACCTATAAAAAGCTAATTTATGCCTCCTTTCATACATGAAGGAATTAAGCATTTTGCTAGTATGCTAAATTTTACCATTGAATCTACACATGATATGTTTGTTAGAAAAAAGCATGATGTAGTATATATGTCTAAACCTGAATGGAAGGAATTATTATTATTGTCACAAAATAACAATATACTTATTAAGCCTTTGGATAAAGGCAATAAGATTGTTGTAAGGAACCATCAACAGTATTTTCAGATATGTATGTTATACCTCCAGGATGACACTGTATATCAAATTGGTGATACATCTGAGTATGATAAAGCTATTATTAATTTTGGTAACTTGTTGGAAAAAGACTTTAGACTTGGCTATTTTACGTACAACTTTGGATGTTAGACTTCAAGTTTCTGATTGTGAGTTAGCAGTTTTTGACTGCCTTCCTAAGATTCACAAACATGCTTTTAATCCCTTAGGCAGACCCATTGTATCTGCTTGCAAATATTTTTGTCTAATATTGGTTTATTTTTACATTAATTTTTCTTACCCTATGTTATTAGGTTGCCTTCTTACATTAGAGATAAGCGTGATTTTCTAGATAAAATTTCTATGATTACTTGGACTATTGATATGTATTTTGGTAGTGTGGATGTGCGGAGTTTGTACACCAATATTACTCATAATGTAGGACTGGAGGCTGATAAATACTTTTTGGGAGATTCTCCTATTTCCAATTATATAATGGAGTTATTGCATTTTTGTTTGGTTAATATTTTTTTTATGTTTAATGGTTGTTTATATCATCAGTTGAGAGGCACTGCTATGGGGACATCTTTTGCCCCCATGTATGCCAATTTGACTATGGGTTTGTTTGAATTGGAAATTTTTTACCAAAGTGATTTTTTTAATAATTATGTAGTTAAGTATTTTCGTTTCATTGATTATTTGGTTTTTATCTGTAAAGGTGGATATGAGAGAGTTTATTGGTTTTATAATTTTTTTACAGGTTAATAGATTTGTTTTTTTATTTGATGAATTACAGTTTCGTAGACAGATATTTTTTTTAGATGTGAATCTCTCTATTAGTTCTGATATATTATTTACTACTATTCACAGGAAATTTGAAGACGGGGACAATTTTTGGATGACTGTAGTTGCCACCTCCCCCCATGTTCTCAGGGCTCTCCCTTATAGTGAATGTATCCATTTGGGCAGGTTATGCAATAATGAGACTTACATGATGAAATTGAGAGAATGATTTCTATATTTTATGCCAGATGTTATGATTATGAATTAGTGAGATCTGCCATTTGTAAAACTTTTGATGACTCTAAGTTTAGGAGCAGTGGTGGAGATGGGCATGTTATAAATAATGCTATTAGACAGGTTACATGTGGATAGATTAGACGAAACATTTACTTTGTTACTGCTTATAGTGTTTTCAGTTCAGAAGTAGTTGCTTTAGTCAAATATTATTGTTTTGTTTTTGTTTAAGTTTAAAGAGTTAGCTGGTTTACTTTGTTCACCACCCAGCATTTCTTACAGAAGGGGAGGAATTTTAAATATTTTTTTAGTTCACAGTTATTTTTGTGTATCCCCTTCTTCTATATCTGTTTTTTCTGGTGCTCTAGGTACCTATGCCTGTGGACATGTATTTGTCAGCATGTTGTTAGGACATTTGATTATATAAATGGAGTCTCTTTTTTGCCTTCTGATATTTATAATTGTGAAACTGAGGGCATTATGTATACACTTAAGTGTCCTTGTGATTTGACCTATATTGGGGAGAGCAAGAGAAAATTTAAAGTGAGATTTCAAGAGTATATTAGAAATATTAAACATAATAAGTTAGAAATTCCTATAGCCAGTCATTTTTCACAATTTCACGATTCAGACCCAAATGTATTGAAGGCAACAATTTTAGAAAAAGCACCTATGCGTTTTTCTTCAGAGAATGCTTATAAAAGGAAATGATTGTATAAACAAACTATTTTTATTCTGAAATGTAATACTTTGTTTTCTTTAGGACTTATTTAGATTGCAATTGGAGGCTACTTGTTTAATTGGTTATGTAATTTTATTGGTTGCTATTTAATTGATGGGTGTATTTAAATATATTGTCTGGTGCTGTTTTTTATACTTCTTGAAGGCTTCTTATTAGCCAAGGAGCTAGAGTAAATAAAGTTTCTGCTTTTATTTTATTTGTGGGTTCCTACCTTGTCATTTTGATATTTCATAGAAAGGGCTGTGGACCCATAGAATTAACTACCTCACAGGGTCATGGAGAAGGAATCGACAGAGGCACTCAAGGGAATGGGATAGGTGAAAAAGGGTTACGAGGACTGTAGGAGCTGAGGAGAGATGGAAGGTGTCATTTCCCAAGTAGTCTTGGAATAGTTTGTATGTTTGCTATCACTAAAATAATCCATGTATGCGCAGTGGACCCCACATGTGCCAATATCTCCTGCCATGAAACAGGAGACTATGCTTCTATAATAGAGATTTAGCAGAGGCTATTAATCTGTAGCACTTTAACTATAGTGTTCGAATGTAGCAGACTTACTGGAGCAGCATGAAGTGGTGAAATGTTGGGTATGTTGTTTGCCTAAAAGAGGAGAGAGCAACTACTGCTTGGTGTAGTATAAAAGGGTATTTTGATAAAAAAAATGTCGCCGAATTTAGTAGTGCAAAGAACACTGTATCTTGAAAACAGTGACAAGGTTAAAGATGTGAAACCAAAGTACTTAAAGACAGATAGTAATCATTCCATTCTGCCACTCTATAACAAAACAGCAGGGAACTAGATTACTCATGAATAAAGCTGGTACAATTACCCACGGATATGTTCTAAGAATATGAAGGAACATCTGAATGAAAGACCTTGGATTGTCAGACTAAAGTCAACTGCATAACAAAATAGAAATGTCATTAAGGAATGGATTAAAGGGGGTTATCATATCAGAAGGCTTAATAACTGTAAATCAAACACAGCAGTTATAAACTAATTGCTATTAGCTGTACAATACAGCTTAGAACTATTTCTAGATCAATGATGTACCACGTGACAAGCAAATCACTGTAGCTAGCTCATTAACCTTAAAGTTATATATTCTTATATGACAACTGGATTTTTATAAAAGTTATAAAATATATCTGTGCTATATATGTTTGAGATAACTTGCATCGTGTTACACTGTAAATGAACTTTAACACCTATTTAAGCAAGTCATGGCCTATTGGACCAAAAATAAAGCTTTCATGTATATCAAAAGACATTTTTAACAAATTAAAATTCAGTCATTAGAATCATTTTTCCTTCTGTAACACTTCATGTATCTATCTGATTACTTCAATATTCTTCTATAACTGTAGAATTTAACAGATCTATTTACACTGGACATCTATCCTTGCTTTGGATGGAATTCTTGCGGCCCTGCAACTTTAGTTTACTTCTGGAGTCTTTGTGATTGTAGGCCACAGTTTCCACAGCCTGTTTTTTTTCCAATAAGAATGGTCATGATATTTTTGATTACTGTTTTTCCTGTAGCTTTAAAACAGCTGCAGTCATCTAACACTAAGGTATGTAGTTTCTACAGCTTGCCATCTTTTCTATGAACTATGTAGGATACTAGTATGGCTGTTTTACCAATGATTCTGCCTTTAGGCATTAGACTTTCTCATGCCTTCTCTGTCCTTAGTTTGTTTCCAACCTATACATCTGGTTGTCTTCTGCAGTATTTATCACAGTATAATGTTTGTCTCTTCTTCTTTTCTGTCATTTCTTAACTTTATATTGAGTTTCAGGCATCAACACTGCAAACAAGCAAGACCCAACTAACCATTATGTTATCTGTATACAGGCCTGCTGGTCTGCCATGTTTGTTTAGTAGGTAATCACCTTTACAAAATTCTGTCCATTGACAACTGAGCTGGTGAGAGATTGAGTCCCTGCACTATAGTATTCTTATTTTCCACAATGTAAGATTGCAGTCTTCATAGTTCTGGGCAAATCTCTTTTTTTATCCCTGTGTTTGTTTATGTTCTTAGGTAGTTACTAGGATGCTGTCTAGGATACCATTAAGAAGCCTAACCTAAATTCCCAATTGCACCAAGGCATTGTCTCATTAAGTGACTCACTCAAGGTAGCACAGCAGACATAGGAAGGTGGAAAGATTCAAGCCCTGTACCCTTGACAAAGAAAGCAACTCATTAATAATTCAGAGCTTTCATTCTTTACACTTAAAAGTAACAGCAAGAAAACAAATTTTTTCTGGATAAATGATAAGGCACTGCAGAGGGGGAGAGTGGTCAATACGAAGGATGGTTAAGAGATGTGGAAAAGATGACAGGATCATGCATATGACCTCATTAGAGGATACAGTTCACAAAGAAGTGAATACAAGGATTTCAAAAGACCTAAAGATTTGTATGGAATTCAGGAGCTGTATAAAGGACTCTAAAATATAGCAAAAAATGAAGGAGGATTAGTTGATGAAAGTCTGTGCATCATTTGCTTAGAATGTAGGAGATTATTACCAATTAGATGTGAAAATAAAATACAGGATATGAGAAGGTAGATGAACTGAAAGTAATATGGTAATACAGTATTCTTTGAGGGCTGCTAGCCTGGTACTCATCTAAGAACCTATAAACAACATGGTGCCATAGACTTTGGAGTTCAGTGCTTCTGGGTTTGGAGTTAGATGTGCAACAGCTGGAGCTGCTTAAATGCTTTGGGCTTCACCTTTCTCCTTTGGGAGTGCAAGGACTGAACAGGATCTTTTCCTTTCTTTCTTTTTTTAGAAGGTATGTTTGATTTTATTGTCTTTCATTACTTTACACCCCCTTAATTATTACAGACATCAGCCCAGAGCCAGGATTTTACAGTTCTGCATCACAACATAACACACTGTCATCATAATTTATACCTACAACATTTAGACATGCAAGATTTACACCTCTAAAAAGCAGGTTATTTTCTTCTAATCCATTGATCCCTCATTCATTTTACTTACCACTTGGTCATTTCCTCTATAATTTTCCACCATCTTTCCCACTTTTTAATATACTCACCCCCCCAGGATTCAGCAAGCTCTGCACGGTGTGCAGGAATGGTGCAAAAGCTGCTGCACGCAATATGGCCAACGAGTGATCTGGGAACGAGCTCCCAGGATGTACACGAGCCCTCCTACATTATTCCTGCATGGACACAGTTCTTGTTTGGGTGAAAACCATGCAAATGAGGTGAATTAGCAATCCAAGAAGCAGGCAGGCGTCTGTGCAGGCATAGTGTAACCTGCAGAAATGTATTCGGCTACTAACCAAATACATTTCTGTAAATTACAAAATAGAGGCTTGACAGCTCCAAAGAAAGCATGTATTCAATGTAGTAGGCATGCTGATGGCCAAATATATGGCCATTGGCATGGTAAATAGTTGCAAAATTATAAAAAATAACTTTTATTTTTTTTTTTTGGCTGATTACGGCCGTTTAAGTATAGGGTAGCGGTGCGCAAACGGGATCGGCCTGAAAATAAGAAAAAAGTTGGAAATAAGCTTTTAAACCAAAATCAGCATTCTGCCATAATAGTCAATGGCATGCATAAGACAACAATACCATGGAATAGTGGTTGCTAAGGGGGAAGGCTGAATGTCAGTCTTGTAACCATGCATTAGCAGTCAGTTTTATGCAAATGAGGGAATTGATACTGAATCACAGATTTCCCCACAGTGTTAGCTTGCACCCAACCGTGTAGGTGCAGCAACACCATGGTATAAGCATAAGAGGTAGATCACCTCATAAGGGGGAGTGTCATGCAGACAATAGGAAGAGAAAACAGCAGTACAAAGGCAATCAAGGAGAACTAGCATAGCTGGCAGGTGAAATATATCAGAGTCAGCCAGTTACACTTGCAGCAGCCCAGCCCAGCCCAGCACACTACTATAAACTATGCAAACACCTTTCACTCTGTTTTTTTCCACAAACTCTACACCACCAGTGTACATAGATGGGGAAATTTTACCTGACAAAACTAACAAAATGATAGGGGCTGCTGTCAATCTCATACATCAATATGCAGAAGAGGCTGAGGGTGGTGAAAATGAGAATGCTGATGACCAATCCACAGTGAGGAGAAGGAGAAGAGTGTACAGACCCAGGGTAACCTATCAGGGGGCTACATGAGCTGGAGATAGTGGAGCACTATAGGGTGGACAGGGACATCCTACAGCAAACTGCTGAGCTGTGCTGACCACGCCTCACACACAGAACCAACAGAGGGGAACTCATCCCAGTGGATACCAAGGTATGTGTAGGCTTAAGAATACTAGCCACAGGTACCTTCCAAAGGCCAACTCTGGATATCATAGGGATCTCACAGGAATCAGCATCCAGGGTACTCCACCAGTTCCTGGATGCCATGTCAGTGCATGCTGGTGAGCACATATATTTCCTCAACACCTGTGAGGCGTTAACCAGCAATATGCATCCCTTCCACCAAATAGCAGAATTCCCTGAGGTAGTGGGTACTATAGACTGCACGCACATACACATCAAAGCACAACCCGGCGAGTGGGGTAGAGTCTATATAAACCGCAAGGGCTTCCCCTCCATCAACTGCCAGGTCATGTGCGATGCCCAGGGCATTATCATAAATGTGTGTGCTGGCAGCCCTGGAAGCTATTATGACTCCCACATCTGGCATATGACACAGCTGTACCAGAGATTTGCCAGTGGGGACATCCCATATGGCCATGGCCAACTTGTGAGGGATGCTGATTATGCACTGGAGCTGTGGCTGATGACACCCATCAGAAATGCACAAACACCCGAACAAGAACTCCATAATGAGGCACACTTAGAAACCAGAATCATAACAGAGGATGTGTTTGAGATACTGAAATCACGGTTCCGGTGCCGGAACATATCCAGTAGAGCCTTGCAGTACTCTCCAGCTACATGTATACACATTTTCATTGTATGTGCCATGCTACACAATATGATCCTGTAGAAACAGCTGCAGCAGGAACAGCAAGGGGCAGGGCCACAGAGTCCCCCACCATTGCCAAGGCCAGCACAGGCACAGAGTGACTCGGAGGAGGAACAACCTGAGCCTGCCCATATAGGCAGAAGGAGGCATACCCAGTATGCCCAGGCTTTGGCAAAGGTGCAACGCATAGCACATAGACTGCCATGTTAGGGACCCAGGGAATGACACCGCTCTCTGACTTGCACATACAGCAAAGGGGATGCCAAACATGACCCTCTGTGCTTTACCATGTATAGGGAGTGTACTGTGTGCATCCAACATAGTCAGCCCTCCAGCACCATCCTCAATGCTGGCACAGCCACAAGGTAAGTCACTCTTCCTCTCAATTGATGAATGGAGTAGTATGCTCTGCTAGTTGTAGCTATGATATGGATGTGAGCATGCAAGGGAATCGGGTGGCTGAATGGGATGCCAGCAGCTAGTGGACAACTATATGGGCAGCATGAAATCCATAATAAATACTGCTGTCAACAAAGTAGGCAGTACTAGACAAGGTAACAAATCCCACTGCAGTACATGTGGTGGCCCAAATGTGTGTCCATAGGACACAAACATAAATGTCAGTGAGGTTCGCATACCCAACAACAGCCTCAGCCAGCAGGACAGGTGTAGATGACCATAAAGAAAGGCTGTGCTAAGGCATCCAATTAATGGCAATGGAGAAGAGCCCCTCCCCAGACCGACACAGACAGACTACAACAGGTCAGGCAGTTGTATGTTAGTTCTGCCGGGTAAGAAGTCTGAAACTGAAATGTAGGTCAATAAAGCCTAAGAGCTTTATTCTACTGATATGCCTCTAGTCTGCATGATTGGTCAAAATACAAAATGAAATGGGAGCCAACAGAGTACCTGAAATACCAGTACAGTCATAACAAATGTTTACAGTTGTCAGGTGTGCCCCCCACCCACAATCCTATGTAGAAATGCAGTAACATGTACGAGTGGGATTAATAACAAGGGAGCACAGATTACCTGAACTGGCCCAATTTACAGGGTAGATTGTTGCATGTGTACAATATGCAGAGCTCTGTGTGTTAGGTTGTTGTGTTTTGTATATTGTGTGGAAGTGGTCAGCATGTAGGCTCGGAGGATTGCGTCCCGGTGGCCTATGGCCAGTACTGTTGATGGCAGGGCCATGTTCTGAAAACTGCAGTGCCAACTACAATGCATCCCAGAAAGACCCAATTCAGCAGTCATCCATACTCATTGTTCAGATGTCAATATCTGTCACAATCTAAAAGATGGACATGCCATGAATGTAAGCCCAAACATACACATAGTACACACATGGAAGTACCCCAGACAGAGTACATAAAATGTAACTGTCAACTGCCCACACCTTTGGAATTGTACATACAGGTTAGCAACACATTATTTGTCTGTGTAGTATGGAATACTGATGTAGTCTGGTCAGTCGCTGGCAGGCCACAAAAGGCACTGCTATGAAGTAATGAGAGACTGCCTATGTCCCCACACAAGGCAACATAAGGCGAATGTCCCAGGTATATCTGTGAGACAGCTGCAAGAAGCTTCCATATCACACATGCACTCAGCTCACCCCGCCATCATCCACAGGTTTATCACATGTCATATTCCTGCTGTTGGCAATGAGTACAGTATGACCCCCACTTTTGTATGGGAATACCCACAGAATGCAGCATGCTGAAGAGGTGTCCCATGCAGGTGTGTCCCTAGCTGTAAGCAGTACCCTGCCAGCATCCAGACCAATGGATTAATATGGACAGGAACTATTGCCATTAACACCTCGCACACTTACCCTGTCACCCCAGGGGAATCCAGTGGCTCGCAGCCTGGGACTGTAGGAATGACAGAATGCACTGGCCTGCTACAGACGACCTGCATCACTACCAAATGCCCTACACTCCTCTGTCAAAGGCCTGTGCCTCACCTGTACTGCCATTGTATGTTATCTCATGGGGTCCCAACTAACAACATAACACAGTCCACAGAACACAAATGCAAGGCCATGTCGACAAATCCCAGTAGCATGCCCACCATGTCCTACTGCATGAACTGTGAACCAACCCCTAAATAATGCTGGGATGAAGGGACAACTATAGGAATACTTTGCAGATATCACTTGCATAATGTTAGGAAGAGGATAGAATAACAGAGTGGGGGGTGTAGAAGCATGGATGCCATGGAGTGTCTGAAGTCTGTAACTCTGATGTGTGCCCATACTACCCCTGCCTGCAAACCCAGTAATGGGTGGATACAAAACCGCTTGTAAACCACAATGTGAAGGGGAACAGAAAGCTATATGACCCCTGCTTCTGGGTAACCTGGGTGAATATGTACAGCTGAGAGGTATAGCCACAGCAGGATATAGCCATTCTGTTATGCTGATAGATGTACAAGTGGGGGATCTTCAGCCACCACAGTACCAAGGTGCTGGACCATTTACACAGATCCATCAGCAAGTGTCTGCAGCTACCCCTCCACAATGGCATGAGTGTGCAAGATTATGTAGGCTGCAGACCACAATGCTGGAGACAGCTTCATTCATCTTGTATTTCCCAGGAAATAACTGTGAGCAAATAAGTATATCTGTCATTAGTTAATGACATAATACATACAGTGTAAAACAGTACATGTCTGAATATCTCTGCTAACACCAACCATGTAACACAAGCAGCACAGACACAATAGTTGCAGTATCCCACTATCATTCACCCATTGTGACTCCATATTGTCACCCTATCTACAGATATCCTGCAGAAACAGTTTTCTAGCTGTAGGTGTAGAACACAAAATCCTGCACTGGAGTACAACCTACCTGGAATGGATTCACACAATCAATATAGAAGGTCATACTGACATGCTCCTGCACTTAGAGAAATGAAGCCCATGTGTAATCACGAAATACAGAAGGTCATACTGGGCATGCTCCAACAGTTAGAGAAATGAAGCCCGTGTCTGACAACAACAGTGGACTATACATATCTGTCAGTCACAGATGTCTATGCACACACACCACATTGCATACCATTCATGCTTTGCACACACATTGGATAGGAATACTCACACATATCCAATGCCAACACACTATAATTGGTCAACCATACACACACACAGATGTGGGGAAGAGAGAGGCAGACAGTGACAAAAAGATTGCCATCTTGAGGCCTGTCCCTCCCACCACAAATCCAATTGGCCAATTTCACATGATGTTCCAAAGTCAATCACTGTAGACATTTGCCTTTGGTAGCCCTCAGCCCTATAGTGTCTGTGTTGCTTTTGATAACTGTGTAACATGATAGTACAAATCAGTATTCATCTAGCATTTGTATACCCAGTCCTGTCAAATGTAAAGTTGTGTGTGACTAAGTGTTGTGTGTATGTTTCTAGAGTAATGGTTTATGGCCCATTCGCATGCACTGCACTTCCCATAGCCCATGTTAGCACTCATGCTGATGTCAGTCACCTTGAAATACCACTTTGGACAAGAGCCCGCTCTATAAGCTCTGTGGTGTGTGCGATAACTGTGCATTGCTATAGTGTAACATCCTACTTATGGTAGGGGTTCTAATCCCAGACATGGCAAGTGTGTGTAGAAATTAATTATTTTGAGGCCATTCACAGTCACTACACCTCCCATTGCCCTACTTCAGCAAACCTGCTGATGTCAGTCACCTTGAAATACCCTTTTGGACATGAGCCAGCCCTATAAGCTGTATGGCACATGCGATACCTGTATAATGCTGTAGTGTAACATACCTTGTTAGGTAGAAGTTCTAATGCCCGACATGGCAACTCTGTGTGTGTGTGTGTGTGTGCGTGTGTGTGTGTGTGCGTGTGTGTGTGTGTGTGTGTGTGTGTGTGTGTGTGTGTGTGTGTATGCATGTGTAGAGATTAATGATTTTGAGGCCATTCACAGTCACTACACCTCCCATTGCCCTACTTCAGCAAGTCTGCTGATGTCAGTCACCTTGAAATACCCCTTTGGACAAAGGCCAGCCCTATAAGCTTTGTGGAGCATGCAATAACTGTGTAATGTTGTAGTGAAACATACTAGTTATGTAGGAGTTCTAATCCCAGACATGGCAACTGTGAAACTGTGTGTGTGTGTGTGTGTGTGTGTGTGTGTGTGTGTGTGTGTGTGTGTGTGTGTGTGTGTGTGTGTGTGTCTATCATCAGTATCCTGTGTGGAGGTTGCTGTGATTGTAACAGGATGCAGTGTGAGGCGGGTTTTGCTAAATTATTATATTGAGGACCTAGTATATGTCACAATGTCCACCTTACAAGGACAACAGATGTCAAACCCCAGAGAGGCTGGTGTAGACAATCCATAGACATATCATGTGACATTATGGATCAGTGAACAATATAGGGAACCCTTGTATTACTCAGGGAATACTCTCCACCCATACACAAACACACTTGGCTAGGCAACAACCACTATACTGGTAGCTCCCTGCATATTTCCACACAGAGAGTAACCACGGTGTGATTACAGTGGACTACATGCCTGTTGACCACAACAGTGCCACTGACATCAGAAAGTACTGTGATATGTTACATCTCCTGACTGTGTGTTATCCAACAAGGAAAAGGACATTGCACCCTGTTCCATCCCTACAGTAGGAAAATAAATGCTTACAGCGGTCCTTATGCTATGTTCCCCACTGGATGCCTGCAACAACTGTAGAGTCTGCAAATGTAACCCACAAAGGGAATACCATGCCTTATACACATGCCCTGTATAGACAGATGCCACTAACTCCACTGAATACCTGTATCATGCTGTCAATGTAGGTGCAAGCACGACCTCAGTTCCATATCCATGTCTTCCCAAATGTGGTCAGGAATTCTACATCAGAAAATAACAATCTGTACACACAACATGCCCCAGAGACCTCAGGTACACTTCCACACATCAAAGAACATGTGTGTGGGACACGTGCACAACCCAGACACTGTCAATGTTATGGAATATAGATCACATACATGGGAAGTAGTGCACATCACTGGCCACCCACAATAGTAACCCAGATGAGTGGATGGTGAATACAATACCCACCTGTGGGGATAACCTCAGGGACTACAACCCTGAGCCACACTGGAGACCATTGTCATGTGGCCTGATGCCAAGGTATTCCCTTTGCCTAGCCTTGTACAGCTGTCAGGCACATTCACCTACTACACACCTGTGAAGCAATGAACCTATGCATCTCAGTACTGGCAAGTGTGTGTGTGTGTGTGTGTGTGTGTGTGTGTGTGTGTGTGTGTGTGTGTGTGTGTGTGTGTGTGTGTGTTTGTGTGTGTGTGTGGAGAGTAGTGAGCTTGAAGCCATTCACTATCACTACACCTCCCATTGCCTACTTTAACATGCCTGCTAATTTCCTTCTCCTTGTAATAACCCTTTGACCATATATCAGCCATACAAGCTCTTTGGCGCTTGTGATAACTGCGTAATACTGTAGTGTAGCAAACTAGTTAGGTAGAGGTTTTAATCCTGATCCTGCCAACTGTGATAATGTGTGTGCTTCCCTGAGAGAGTGTGTGTGTGTCTCCGTTGACACCTGCTTTTGTGGACATTCACATGTACTACACTTTCCTTATCCTTATCCCTTCTATAGCACTGTTGCTGATGTCACTCACCTTCAAAGATACCTTTGGACAGTTCTCCAATGTGTAAGTTCCGTGGCACGTGCAATAACCGAATAACACTGTAATAGTAATACATAATCAGGTAGGAGTTTGAAACTCAGTACTGGTAAGTGTGTGTTTGTGCGTGTGTCATCAGTATTCTGTTGGGTGATTGTGTACTGACAGGATCCATTGCACTGTGGGTTTTGCTACATCATTATATTGAGGACCTATATGTCCCATTGTCCACATTACAAGGCCAACAGTTTTCAAACACTGTAGAGGTTGTTGTAGACAATCCTCAGCCATAAATGTGTACAGCCATGTGCAATTACTATGTGACAGTATGGATTAGTAAACAATATAGGCAACTGTCATAATACCCAGATACCACTCTCCACCCACAGATCATACACAAACACGCTTGGCTCTTACTCTCTTACACCCTTCCTTTCTTACCTTGTCTCTGTCCCTCTCTCTCTCTCTCTCTCTCTCTCTCTCTCTCTCTCTCTCTCTCTTTCTCTCTCTCTCCCTCTCTGGGAGCATAGGCAGCAGCTTGAGTTTTGTAAGGAATGCTCATGATCAGCTAATCGCCTGTGCACGAATTGCAGTCCCTCACTTGTTAATTTCATGTGGAACAGCTGTGGTATCATTCCTATAGCCAATAGCATGGAAACACACTCCTATAACTAAGCACTTCATGTGGGTGTTGGCCATTTTCCTTCACTGTGAACAGGACTTTATGTAGATGTTTGACAAGCAGTATCACAGAGGGTGGTTGGAAATACCTCTTACAACATACACTGTGGAGACAGGCCAAAAAACAGTAGGGGGATGCTCCAGACATGGGGACAGAATGCAAGTATTGCTGTTCTACATTTGAAGTAATGTTGGTTTAACAGGGTTTGTGTGGATATGGCTGTTCTACATGATTTAAAGTCTGGCATGATGGTGCTATGTGGTTGAGGAAACTCTCACCTGTAGGGCTATCTGCAAACTATCCAGAGTTTGGAATCTTACATGTGTTGTGTTACTCACACATTTCTTATCTTTAGATATGCAGTAACATACTCTAATGATTGCAGTCAGTACATTGTGACATCCATGTGGTTTATTTTATTTTATTTATTTATTTTACATTTATTGACCGGGCTAGACTAACTGGATATATGTACATTTTCAGTAGAGGCCCGGGGAGAAAAGCTCCTGCAAGTTACAAAGACAAGTATACAATATAACAGTAGACAAGTTTACAGAAAAATCGTTAGATACAATAAAAAAATAACATGAAATAAAAACACTTAGTAACAATTTTAGTAAGGGATACTCATAAAAGAGAAGTAAGACTTTTTTTTTTTTTTTTTTTTTTTTTTTTTTTATGAGGTTAGAAGATAGGGAAAGAGCAATAGTTATCAGATGAGAGTAGAAGTTCACTTTTATCAGGGAAGTATACACTATAGTAGAATGAGCAATAGGAACCAAGTTTAGTTATGAAATTTTTGTATATTGGGTATAATCAGTCAGGGTTGGAGCAGGGACAAAGCCAATGATTCTTTAGATATTCTTTAAGATGCTTTTTGAATAGATGTGTGGAGGCAAGTGAAGACAGTTCAGTTGGAAGTTGATTCCAGCTTTTACCTACTGTGTTGGAAAAGAGTGAGTCCTCTGCTTTGTTGTTTGATTTGACATTAGAAACTAGAGGTTTGCTTGCTGAGCGAAGTGTAGGGAGATTTTTGTAGGGGGCGATTAGATTAGTGAGGATTGGTGTATTATTGGGGTGATAGAGGATTTTTTGGGTTATCACAAGTTGCTGATAGAGTAGCTTATTATGCAGTTCAAGCCATCCCAATTGTTTGAGGTTATGACTTTGAGTTACTGACTTTGAGTTATTGACTTCATATCACTCAGAAGAGATATGTCGCAACAAACCCTGTTACACCATGAAATTTCTCAGTTTATCACAGCAATATGTCAGTATTGGCCCTGTGTTTGTGCCTCCATCCCCAAGTCTGTCACCCTTTGTCCATATGTCATGCAGTAAGTGGTGCATGTGTACAGTATATCATTATTTACTGACATCATACCTGATAACAAGCCAGTGAGATATCAGACTGCTAGACATGTTATGTATAGTAGGCCTTATATTTGAGGACAAAACCTGGATATTCTATTGTAGTGTGTACAGTAGTGAAGTCTGTGTACTTATGGTGATTGTTGACAGATAGTGTATTATGAATACGTTACTTGGCCTGTGTAAAGACTGTGGTAGGTGCCATTGTTCTTGGTTCTATTCTATCTGATGTTGCATGCTGCTCCAGTTTATGGTACCCTATCAGCGTACATGTTTGTAGGCCAGACTGACACATGTCCCATACCAGAGTCAGGCATCAGACTACACTGTGCATTGGGCCAGTATATGTAGGGTTAGTGTGTGCGTGGCACATATGAGGATGGTTTTGTTCACACAGTCCATATACTGTACTATTAATTAGGCTTACCATAATGTGACTGTGACTGTGTTTAGATTGGTTGTGGGTATGCACTTTCACACTGGTGTCTGTTACTCCATGCTGTTACATGCATGTAGTGCCTGCTATATTTGCAATTACATGTGTATTCCCCATAGGAAACTTGGGCCAGTGTTGTGGTAGTCTGCCTGTAGTTTGCACAGTGCTTTGTGACATGCCTAGCAGCTCAGTGTATTTATCTAGTGTGATGTATTGTCCAGATATTTGTCAGATGTACTGTTGTTTGGCCACTATAACTGTTGTGTATTTCTGACAAAGTAGTGGGAAGCTGTAAAGATGTATGCCACTAACTAGTGTGAAGTATGTGGGCTTGGGACCTCTGCTCCTCTGGTTAATATGTGTTAGGAGAGACATGAGTATGTAAATGCATCAACAGTGTGACCTTATCTATTCCAGTATTTTTGTGATATCCCCATTCACATGGCTGTAAACATCCACTTTGTCAAGCTTGGTCTACGTCTTGCACAAAGGAGTTCTGTGTATACCTCTGCACTGACCAGATTGTGTCAGACTGTCCACGTTTATTGGTCGTATCTCTGCTGTATTCCACAGAAACATTACTGTGATTTGTGTGGCACTTCACTATGATGATCTTATGATGTCTGTCAGTAACTGATGGCGTACATGTCAGTATCAGAAGTGACTTCCCACACAGCATGTCTGTTTACACAACTCCTGTTACTGTAGCAACATTCCACATTTATACTTGCAATACTTACATGGCATGCCCTTGCACTAAGAGGTTGTGACTATTGGTGCTGAGGAATGACTCCACTACATGTTATAGGCATATGTTATATATTATATATATATATATATATATATATATATATATATATATATATATATAAATAAATATATATATATATATATATTTATATGTATATATTTGTATATATATATATATATAAAAGAAATATATATATATATATATATATATATATATATGTTAATAGGTTTATAGGTTGGTACTAGGCTATCGGCCCTAGGGCCTATACAAGCCTAGCCATAACAGTTACTGACTATTTCTACCCAGGACATTTACTTCCCTGGTCCCCTGTCTAGCAGGGCAACTGACATGAACCTGGGGATGAATTTCCTATCTCCCATCCACTCGTCAAGGTTCCTTTTGATGTGAGCCAAAGGGGTGCTCTGTTTGACATGTATGGGCAGTCTATTCCAGAGTATGGGGAGTCTCTGGGACAGGAACCTGTCCCTCCAACATGTTTTGTTCATTGTGATATCCAGGATTAGATCCCTGGAGTGTGTGGCACTGAGGGACTGGGATTTCTTTAAGTGTAGCATGTCCAACAGCTCTGGGTTTGACATGGCCTTGTATGTTAAGCAGAGATCGACTCTGAGTAGACGATATGCGACAGAGTATAACTGGATTTTTTTTTAGATGATCAGCATAAGGCATCTGCTTTAGGCCTGTGATTCTTTTAGTGAGGTACTTCTGTGGCCTTTTCAACTGTTGCAGGTGTCTTGTGAGGTACATACCAAACTGGGTGTTGTACTCTATAATGGGTCTAATGAGGGATGAGTACAGTGGGACAATAACCTCCTTTTTTCTGGATGAAAAGCCCTTAGTGATGAGATGTGCCACATAGAAGGATTTCCTGACTGTGGTGGAGATGTGGTTACCAAAGGTGAGACCATTGTCCACCTGTGACCCTAAGTCCCTTATCACACTTTCGGTGTTTAGTGCACTGCCACTTATGTGGTAACTCATGGGTACATGTTTTTTCCCAAAGGGGTTAACTATACATTCTTGGCATTGAGCTTTTGCACATCACTCTGGCACCAAGCACCTCTCTCTGTAAGGCCCTTTTTAGAATAGCCAAATCACTTGGGGATTCGATAATGGCTCCCAGTTTGCAGTCCTCTGCGAACTTTGTTAGCCAGAGTCCCTTTGTGTTGGCCTGTACTTCGAAGAAGTAGATGTTAAACAAGGGCAGTCCCAGGACTGAACCCTGAGGTACTCCACTTGTCACTTGTCTGGAGCTGGAGTTGGAGTCGGCTACTTTTACAGTGTGGGTTCTGTCAGTAAGCCATTTTTCGACCCATTGAGTGGATGTAGGGATTAATGCCCAGCTTAGTAAGTTTATCTATGATTCCAGAGTGGGGGAATGGTGTCAAAAGTCTTGGTGAGATCCAGGTAGACTGTGTGGACTGCCTTACCCTCGTCCATGGCTCTGGAGACTGATTCAAAGAAGTCAGTCAAGTTGAGGAGACAAGATCGGCCCTTCACGAAACCAAAATGGGTGGGGTCCAGAGTTTGAAAGTTGCCAGTGTCTTTGTTTATAAGTTCCATGATAATGTG
>NC_056739.1:1560412286-1560419786 GCF_019279795.1 Protopterus annectens
ACAAGGACTGTTAGATACAGAGTGGTTAAGGCAGTTTTTGAGCTGCTTTAAGTGGGTTTGCATGGGTTTACTGAACGGTAAGAGCTGTTAATATATGGTTAAACAAAAAGCTGCTTACACCATGTAGGCTTCACTTACCAGTTCACAAATCTGCTTAGCATTTATGTTTAAGCAATGCTTACACCTGATAAGCATGGCTCAGCCCTGGTAACTAGTGATCACATTCTAGTCTTATGAAACAACACGGTTATGACATCTTTAATAAGTGTATTCAATTCCATGTACATAAAATGCTTCTATGTGCTGTCATTACAGTAGCAAGGGGTGTGAGCATACTGTCTGGGACACCTGAGTATATATAGCTAGTTCAACAATCTTTTCCTTTTGTATGCGTTTCGTACATGGGTAGTATCCCAGGTTATATGCAGTCACACTTGCATGTATTGTATCATTATGTTACTACTGTTAACAGTGCTTTCCCAGGTAAGAGTAGATTGCAGATTGTAGTACTGGAACTATACACCCCTCCATGCAAAGCTGGACTCTGAGTACTGACTATCGCGTTCTTGGTGTGTGAGCTGTGTGTTATTAAGTACTTGCTACTGGATATTGATCTGATATGTAGATATTAACTGTAGACTACTATGTGTATAGGACATGTCGTTGAGGGCTGATGTCACGTAGTAATGCCATACCTATCAGTGTCAGATGTCTATCTGTCAAAATATTAATCCTAATGCATAACTTGTTGGCTAGCTGATTTCTGTCTGTCCTCTATACAGATTTGCAGATGTCAGGTATCCATCTTGGCTGCTTACAGGCAATCTATACTTGACTGACAATGACATGTCTGCCCAGCTGTGCTATGAATGCCACAGTTAGGAAACCCCACCCTGTATGCACCACATGTCATGGATACCTCAACTCGGCTACCACAGTCAACAGAACATGCTTGGGTACAGGTCTCCAACCCAGACACTGGCCATATTATGTAATATATATTGCATACATCTCAACTGGAGCACCTCACTGGCCCTCTGCAAGAGACAACCAGATGATTTAATGTTGCATTTAACTGTCACACTGAGGATCACTAACGTGGCATCAGTTGATAGATGGTATACTGACAAATGTCAGGTGGCATGATACCACTGTACCCACATCCCCCACTCTTCTCACCTCTCCATGGACAATATTCTAATAATACCCCGAGGGCCTTCTCACCCACTACACCCCCATTGCCATTGTTAGAAATGGCTGCTGCTGTAATGGACATTAAATGTACCTTGTTACACTCTTCACCCTATGGGCTACCTGGAGCTTGCAGTACCAGCACAACCACTGTTGTACAAATGAGTAGATAGGGATGGGTTACCCTCTGAGTCCTGGCAAGTGTGTGTATGTGTGCAAGTGTGTATATTTGTAGGATACAGCATTCTGAGACCACATTCTCCAAATACAATACACCTGGCTATACAGTATAAGGGATAGTGATGTTGCTGACATTAGGAGAGCCATGACAAACCATCACCCTACTATCCCTGTGGTATGTGCAATAAATGCATATCCTTGTAGTGGCACTGATGAGATAGACAAGGGTTGTATTTCAGTCCTGGTCAATGTATGATTGTGAGTATGTCAGAGTATTATGTTGGGTTTCAGTGAGTAAAATATCAAATGTGGGGTGTGGGTGCTGGGTATACTGTCTTAACACCATAGTACCCCCAGTACATGTCCCAAGGTCCACTGTATGAGGACCACTGTCACTATCAACCATACAGGTAACTGAGTACACTATCCAGCCCGATGATGCATGTGCTGTGTACAAATTATCTGTAACAGAATGGACTCACTGACAAGGTAGTTAGCACTGATAAACCCAGGTCTCTCAGATGTGTCTATGACTGTTATGTGTTTGTCAATGTGTATATGACAGTATGTCATACTATGTATTGTTCATTAACACCCAGTACATCCCCCATTACCATACTGTACAAGGCCTGGTGATGTTCCTCACTTAACAAGAAACTCGGGACACACCTCATTCTAAAAGCTGTGTGGTGTGTGCAATTAAGGCCAAACACATTAGTAGCAATAAGTACCTAGGTAGGGGTTCTACTCTCAGTGTTGCCAAGTAAGTGTGTGTGTATGTGAAGGGATCTACTTCAGTTTGCAGAAAATACATGTCCCAGGAGGTCATCTGTCCGAGAACTGATTGGCAAATGCTAACATTTCAAAGGAATCATCTCATGGAAATTAATTCTATCAAAACTAGTAGTAGATGTATAAATGCCCTCTTCCCCACTGTATAGCTGTACAGCAATACTGGAGTTGGTATATATAGTTGGTTGTTAATGTTCTGGATACAGCCACACTCATTGGGGTTAATGTTGTGTGTATCCCCTGCTTGGTATGCTGTAATACTGTACAGTTTATGTTAATAGGTTATGTAGCTGTCACTCACACTATGTGCGGCTGTACACCACACCACACCTGCAAAGTGGAGGGCTGTGCAACCCACACCAGCACACCTATGTTTACCAATTCCAAGATTGCACTACATTGGGGTAGGGGACATATACCCTACCAGTACCATCGTCAATGACATTAAGGTAGCATACTGAAATACTGATGTGATGTTTTGCCTATTTTGTTTTGGTGGAATTACATAGTCTAAAATGTGTTCACTTCAGAATTAAGTACATTCATGTGTACAGTATTGCATCAACACCAAAGCCTGTGTGTGTGTGTGTGTGTGTGTGTGTGTGTGTGTGTGTGTGTGTGTGTGTGTGTGTGTGTGTGTGTGTGTGTGTGTGTTAGACACAAACATGTGGTGTGTGCCACCCAGTACACTTACCATAGCCCACAGTAGAAGGGCTGCTGACATCAGCCACCATGAATTCACCTGTATACATCCCTCAGACCTATCAGCCATGTGGCACATGCAGTAACAGTTATACAGACCTGTTACTTGTGTTCAGCTGTACCCGGTATATGACACAGTCAATTTGTCACCACAGTGCCACACCCCTTGTAGGAAAGGACAGCAGACCAACATCCTGCTGACACATAGACACTTACAACACAAACTGAATACATTATGGAGACCACTATCAGTCAGTGTTAATAACAGCTATAATGCATCATGGCAGGACAGCTACACATCCTGACATGTAATTATTAAACTTTCCTGCAGAAAACATGTTACACAGCATTACATTGCTACACCTTAGTACATTCACCCTGTTCATCAGAACCATATTATCCTGTCCCTGCATCGGTGATATGAATGACAGGGATGTGGCACAGGTATCATCATATGCACAGGGTGTGTTGTAGGTTTGCCAGAGACCTAGGCTGGGCCTTTTGGTTGACATCATGTGTGTGTGTGTTGGGGGGTTGTTATTAATTGGGCTGTGCAGATGTGGTGTGTGTAGGTATGGAGGTGCCCTAGCTGTGTGTGTGTGTGTGTGTGTGTGTGTGTGTGTGTGTGTGTGTGTGTGTTTGTGTGTGTGTGTGTGCGTGTGTGTGTGTGTTTATGTATGCACACATTCCGCATTGTGGCTGCTCTATACAGGGGTTTGTTGGACAGCTGCAGACTGTACATGGTAGGCTGTGCAGTTCACTGTCTCCGACCATGGATATGAGAACTGTGCCTGCCATGGATTCCACGGTCACTAGCGGGTACAAGGCCAGATATGGTACTCTCCCCTGATAATCACAAATGTCCGCTAGATGTGGGTCCTTGTTGGGACTGGCCAGGGGCACATCCATGTGGCCTGCTGTGTTGTGGTGTGGACAGCACCCTTGCACATCCAAGTAGACCTCCACCTGTTGGTGTTGCTGACCTGTGTCTTTGTGGCTGTCTCCCTACTCCCACCATATGCTTGAACACAGACATTGCACGCTCAAGGATTCCCACCATTTCACCCAACCATCTATCCAGGACCTCTGCAAAATAATGGTGTGCACCTGCAAGATCACAGATGTTGTCAATAACAGCAGAATGAGTAGCCCTCTGAAGCCTCAGACTCTCTCTGGTATAATGTTCCATACATGCCTGTGCCTCTATGATGACCTGAAATATGCATCTTGTCACACCTGCTGTGGCACTTTTGCCAGGGGCATGATGGCAACCAGCCCTCCTATGAGCACCCCTGTACATGTGCCTGTGTGGTACCTTGCCGGTCATTCAGCTATGGCTGCTGTGTACAAAAACGCTTGCCATAGTAACCACACTGTCCTGTTCCATGCCAACACCTGCCAACTGTCCTCATCTATGGTTACTGGTGATGGGGTATGTATAGACAATGTGACTGTGTGCAGGGATGGGGTGGATAACAGTGGGATGTCAACTGATGGCACAGCTTCAGCCCCTGACAACCCTGCCTGTGGCTCACCATACCTATCATCATTTTCAAAGTCTGTATGGACACTAACATCAGCTTGCCTGCAGAAGGTACCCTGACCTACCTCGCCACCTGTGAGGGGAAAACAAAAAATGTACTTTAAGACATGTATGTCATTGCTTACCTCTACACACAGACCCACACACACACACACACACACACACACACACACACACACACACACACACACGCACACACTTACATGTGAGGTGGCACAAAGATATTACACAGACCTCTCATTTCCCAACTGTCAACATGCATGACATGTGGCACTCAACAGCATGCACTGCAGCTATACTCAATTCCTGTTACCAACATTATACACCTCTGTGATGCATGAGTTGGGTTAGTAGGTGATGCCCCTTCCCCTGGAACACACTGCACCCATGTACCCAGTATTTCTGTGCACTTGTTCAGCACACTGGCATGTACTGTGCACCATACCTCACAAGTTTACACACCATTGCTGAATGTGTATATGTGTGGCAGTTATGTTTGCTCTGTTGCTCACAGCCCCTATGTGTTTGTCTGACACATACCTGGGTTGATAAGAGGACAGATGTCAATAGTGAATGTCTGATGTCTGATTTGCAGATCTCATCATCAGCAGTGCATGTATGAGCAATAAAATCCAATTACACTGGCAACCTTCAAAGCTTACTGTGGCTATGAGGATTGTACACACCCTTATTGACATGCCACCCTCTTCCATGATATGCCATGGGCCACAATACTGCATATGATAACATTACACTCACTTGATATGTGACATATGACCTGTGCAATCAAATGCAGTATCAAACAAATGTGTTAGTTGTGGAGATGCTGATTGAGATGCATACAATATGTGGGTTTCATAAGTGTGCACACCATTAACATGATGGTTTGTTGCAGCTCCTGTTAAGTGAACTACAGCAGTTACTATTCCTGGAAGGGGTGACATGGCCCATCTTCACTTGCCATTATTTGTTTCTTTTGCCCTACAAATGTCCCCCAACTCTGCCAGATTGCAAGGTCAGCTCATGTGCACAGCCCCTGGAGGTCACACAGTGCCTTCACTATTGCTTTGGAGTCAG
Source organism: Protopterus annectens (assembly GCF_019279795.1). Lineage (NCBI taxonomy): Eukaryota > Metazoa > Chordata > Ceratodontiformes > Protopteridae > Protopterus > Protopterus annectens. The sequence goes on from NC_056739.1 coordinate 1,560,417,772, forward strand.
GGTTTTGTCTGGCACAATGCATGACCATGACTGTGTTCAGATACAGTTATTTTTAGTGAGCTTTGGATGTATACTTCAGTTCACTGTTGTGTTTCAGGATGACACCCCTTCTCATCCTCAGCCTTTTCGCAGATGCTTGACAACTATGGGCCACACATGAATGTCATTTTGCAGTGTCCCAAATTCAGAACACGGTGTCTACTGGCCTAGTTCCTGCTAATGAACAGCAAACCTAAAGGTGTACACTGGCACAAGCAAGGTACAGATAGGGATGGTGGAGTGAGGTGTTGCTTGTGCAGCACAGATATCTTTATTAATACTGTCTGTAGGTTTCAGCCTTGGTCTCGGTACACAATTACACATTGCAACACATGCCTTTGGGAGACTTGATGTTATGTATATGCTACCTGTAGAGAGCCCTGGATGATGTCTCCTGTGGAACAACTCTTCCATCTGATTACCCTAACCCATAGGCCACACTTATGCAGAGTCCAGGTAATTAACAAAAAACATTGTCTGATGAAGCGTGGTGGTGACCACGCGAAAGCGCTTACTCATTAAAATTGTTTTATGTCTACACTTTGGATTGTTTTAAAAGAAGGGAACTGTTGCCGTTTCATTGACTGTGTCACATTGATTGCTCAGGAACTTTGAGTTGTTCATTGCTCTTCATTTTCCGTGGTGGGAGTACCTGGTTGTTATCATCAGAGTCCAGGTAATTGTTGACACAGGTACTGCACAAGCAGTACTTGCTAGACATTTCCTGCAAGTTCCTCAGTGTTGCTGCATGTTTTTGGGCAGCCTCCATGACAAGTTTGCAACATGTGTTGTCATCTGTCTTGGATGGACATCTGTTTATTTTCTACATTAATGATGTCCTATACTTCATCGTCACATACATGCTTGTCTGCACCGTTTGCCATGGTATATGCAATGGCGAGGTAAGGATATGTCTCCCATTCCTGAGTGCTACCTTTTGGATATGGGATCTATTCCATAGTTTGTAAGATGTGTGCAAGCCATGGCTGCCTCTGTTGCATGTGAATGGACAAATGTCATGGACATACTTCTTGGACAGCAGACCATTGCTTGGTGTGACATTGAGGAACCGTACTTGATGGAAGATGCATACTCAAGAAGAGTGAATGCTGCAGTACCTCAAAAGCTGCTTCCACAATATGTTATTTGGAGTGTGTGCACACATATGCTTCAAGTGTTTGTTAAGGTATGTATTCCCCATATTAGTTGTCCTAACATAGGATTCCACATTACACATTCATTTCTCATGTTAGGATCACATTTGTTGTTGGTCTTTCGGCTTTTCTCAGTTAGGGGTCACCACAGCGGAACTCCAGTCTGCTAGTGATTGGCAGTAGATTTTTCATGAACGCCGAGGTGCCAGCTCGACGTCCAATATTCAATGAAGGCAAGCCCATTTGTGCATGTCTTTCGAACACCCACCCAACCACAGGGAGGACATGCAGACTCCACACAGATTTACAGGTTGTAAAAGTTGTGGAATGTGGTATTGTGATATGCTGTTGTGTAGATCTGTAAGAGTTGCCATTGTAATAGTGGTATATACACTGTTGTAGCCACTGTATAAGGGTAATGTTTCAGACATGTCCATACTGTAGGCCATTTGTCCCACCATTATGTTCATCTCTGTCCACACATCTTGCACTGACAGGGCATTAGTTATACTGCAGAACTCTTACATACACTTCAGATATGCCACTATGGTGACCACTGTAATGCAGTGCAGTTAACAGCAACAATAAGTGAGCATGTACAGCATGCATTATGGATAGGTGTGTTAAATGTGTGCATGGCAAATACCATGGCCATAACATGGTCAGTGTATTGGCAAACCTGAACAAAAGACCTCCATACTCACCAGCTACAGGTTGCTGTCGCAGGGATATATCAGAGGGACCTACATAGTTGAGTGAAAGATGTGATGTCAGTAGCCACACCTGTGGCATTGGCACAGGGTGGGAGCAGCATTTCAGTAC
>NC_056739.1:1561124786-1561194786 GCF_019279795.1 Protopterus annectens
GGCACATTCTGTATTCTTTAACAATGTCAGAAAGCTAAGAAAAATGATCTAGCAATGCAATAAGTTGTCTCATAGCAGTGACAGTCAGGCATGGAGGCTATGGCCAACACAGTGTTACACAAATTTAGTTCAAACTTCTCCCTTCCCCTCATGCTCCCCCTCCACACACTCCCAAGGCCATCTATGAAAACGTCATAAAAGCAGTTTCAATGACTAAAAACACTAGCTCTATGTGGCCTGATAATCAGTTTGGGTATTTTTTCTTGTAAGTATGAAGCAACAACTTAATCCTAAATCTGTTCAACCTTAGTGCGACAAATGGTTTCGTGCCAGAGGCATGGATATCAGCTGTGGTTGTCCCCTTCCTCAAGGATGGCCTCATCACTGATGCCAGAAGTCATATGCACATAATACTGGTCTGCAATGTAATGGCATGTATCATGACAGAACTCCTACACAATGATATTGTTCTCTTACAATCCCTCAGTACAAACCAGCTTGGGTGTGTGAATGGAAGAGCAAGCCTGCTTAAACTGGTTGCTTTCTTTGCACTACATGAGGGCAAATCCGCACACACAGCTTACTTTCAGCTTTGCTAGACCTTCAATACTATTTCACACTCAGGCATTATAAACAAACTATTCAGTCTAAATCTAACCCTTACATAACCATTGAGTAGTAAACTGGCTCTAAAATAGAACCTAATAATTCAGAATTGGGGGTATGCTGTCCTCCAAAATACCTGTTACTAGTGGGGTCTCCCAGGACCCAGTACTGTTGCCATTCCTGTTTGGCATTTATTTATCTGATGTAGAATCTACTGTCAAGAGACATAGGCTGACCAAATCTGCAAATGACTGCAAATGTAGAGCCATCATTAGCTCTTGGGGTGATAACAAGACCCTACAAAAATGGTGCCAAGGCGGTGACACCAAGATCCTACAAAATGGTGCCAAGACCATGATCTAAAACCTAATGCCATAAAGTTCCATATAATTCTGTTTGGTAAACAGGGCAACCATGCACTTAGCACTTTAACTACACCCCAAAAACTGACATACTCATCAAGGACCTAAGCACCTTTGCACATAACAAGAGCTCCTTTGACTTCCATATTTCTGCTGTTGTTAGAAAATCCTTCTACATAGCCCAACTGATTACTATAAGTATGTCCTTTAAGTCAAAGGATGTTATCATCCCTCTCTACTCCTCTCTGGTTAGGTCCTTAATAGAATGCAATGCTCCCTTCAGTATGTACCTACCTATGCACATGGACTACCTTCAGAAACTACTATGTTTTCTCACTTAGAAATTCAAGGGCATGAATACTATCGGCTACACAGAACACCTTAAAGCTCTTTCTTTTTTTCTTTCTCATACAGACACCTATGGGGTGACCTCTGCCTAGTCTACTAGGTTTCAAATGACCTTGTCCTTTATGTATACAAAACCAGTAGCTCTGTAGACTCCTATACAAGCAACCTAAACCTCCACTGGAACAATAACAGAATCTCTTGGCAGGATAGATACATTTCCCTTGTATTCAGCACTGATCAGGGCATTTATAGAACACAACACCCCCTTTGGAATGTATCTCAGCAAATATAATGGTTGGAAGATCTAGAGGGTCTTAAAAAAGAGGATCACAGGCTTAAAATCCCTAAGCTATCAGAAAAGACTAGAATCATTGTTCCTCTTTTTCTGTATCTTATAGACTCCTCAGAGGAGACGTGTACCTTGCCTTCCAAGCAACCAAGAACTCAGTAGTATAGGAACTCTTGTACCTTCACAATTCAAACAGTCCCAAAAATACCAGAACAAAAGGTCTAAACCTGCTTCAGCAGATTAACAGAACAAGGTGAACAGACAGAGACATTATTCAGTGTCTCCCTCATCTCTGAAATAGACTCCCCCATGCAGATAAAGCAGTGTGATACACCACTATCTTCCTTCAAATAGGACCTGCTTAACTGGATGTAAAGTCATAATTTCACCCAAGATTAACTGGTCTATCCCTTCTTAAGGGCTGGGGTGGGAACTAGCAAGGCGTAATTATCACAAGAGTCATTGGATTTGACTTCATGTGTTTCTTGTGATTCATAATTCTTCTCAATTGGAACAAATTTCCCTAACCCTTTTCAAACACAATCTAGATGAATGGATAGCTGAGTAACTGCAAATGCATCCCGGTTTTGGCCCCACAGTCCCTTATGGAAATGGGCACCATGTACATCACTAAATTGCTAACTAAATATGCTATTGCCTCTGCAAGACAAATCTGTTCTACAGTAACTAAATACATCAAACATACTGTTGCACCATGGATTACATTCACTGTTACAAAATAAATAGCAACCAAGAAATTTGCTCACAAGACCTCTAAGGCACTAAACACTCACTCTATATAGGTGAATGTATACACTGCCAGAAAAAAGTAAAAAAAAATAAAGTGAGGCTAAAGCTGAATATATGCTTAGACTTCTTAGAAACTATAAGGGTTTTGGAAAGAAATTCCAGAAAAGAACTGCTGTGGAAATCCAGCTCAAATTAACACCTAGAATATTTCATTATATCTAAGAAATTTCAGCTCATGATACTTTGACCTTTTTTTTTTCTTATCACATGAAAACATCATCAATTAACTCTAATGCTATGTCAGACTGGATTAGACAATGCTTTCAGTGCATACATCCATGAGCACATCACATTTTCTTTTCTGATTCATCTCAGTCTGGCTGTTAATAAGTTATTAAAATGAAGAAACAGTTATGGTACTGCTGGCTGTTTTGGTCTGTTTCCTAAATTTGTCAAGGCCCATGATATATTTATAGCTCTACTCCTTTTCATAATATCATCAATATATGTCTGTCCACTGGTTATTTCCTGACCTCTAAAAATTAGCCACATATCACTCTTCAAAAAAATGGATCACTGCAAATTCTTGCTTCATACTTCCCCGTGTCAGTCCAATCACTTTTCTCTGAGGTTCTTGAGAAAGCTGTAGGGAAATGACTATAGATTCCTCAGTAAAAAAACATCACAGTTTTTGGAATAACACTAGTGCCCTGACCAAAACGCCCTCCCTTGCCAACAACACATTGACAAAAGAGGTAAACTAATGGGAATTGTCTTTATCAGTCTGCTGGAAACCTTCAACTCAACACAGCATTCCAAAATTTTTCATTGAATTATTATAAAAATCAAAGCCACAAATAAACTAAAAACAGCCAGGAAAGAAAGACGAGATCCACGGAATCCTGTTATTTAGCGCTTTCGTTTTTTAATAAAAACTTCTTCAGAATACACATACAAAGTGAACTAAACCCTTTTTATACAAATACACACCTTCATAGTTAATGACATCATAATGAAATTACTTAAATTGAATTCAATTACTACAGCCCCATTAAGATAACTAAAACATTAAATACATTGTTTTAAACCATATTACAATAAAAAACCTTAGAAAATACACTGTATTTTGTTTAAACCATAAAAATCCTTAATTTATTATACTTTTATTCAAAAATAACCTTCAGATTTTAATCTGAGAGTGGAACTGATAGATGTATTCGTGTTTAAACCTGGAAATGATGTTGCATTAGTTTTTAACTGCCATCTTAGTTCCCTATTTTCCAAAAAATCATTAAGGGGACCACCTCTATCTCCAACTGTAACTTGTTCTAATACTGAAAATCTAAAATCATGTCCCTCATTATTAATAATGTGCACTGCCAGAATATTTTTAAAATCTTGTTTTTTAATATCATAGGAATGTTGATACATTCTGCTCCTAAGAGCATTAATAGTCTTCCCGATATAAAAACAAGGACATTGCGTACATGTCCCTATATAAACAACAGCCTTGCTGTTACAGGTAAATTTTTTCTTGTATATATATTTACCATAATTTGGGATAAACAACTCTGTGCCTTCTAGAATATGCTTACACTGCAGACAAAAACCACATTTAAACATTCCCTTGGGCCCAGAGTGAATCTCTTGTACCCTCTCTACCATGTTTTTTATAGTAATGTCCTTCTTGTAAACAATATTAGTTTTTTTTCCCACAATATCCAAAAATTCTTTATTAATATTGAATACATTCCAGTTGTGTTGAACAATGTTGCTTATACTTTTAAACTGCTGGTTATATCTAAAAATACCAACACTATGAAATGACTTATTGTTCTGGCTATAAGAACTTTTCATGCCTTCAACTGAAATATTAGGACCCTTACCTAATAATGGAAAAAATATACCTTGTTCCCTTTTAAATACCACCTCCTTTAATGTATTTTCCACAAATTCTAAGGGATAGCCTCTACTAACCAACATACCTTTAAGAATTTCTATTTGACCTAAAAACTCATAGAAGTCTGAAACCATTCTTGCTAGTCTAACCCCTTGACCTTTTATTAGTGACTTCTTCTGATAGATAGGGTGAAAACTAGAAAAATGTAAAAGTGTATTAGAATAAGTGGGTTTCCTAAAAATTGTCGTTTCAAAACAACTTTTCATTCTATTTTTACTTATGGTGATGTCTAAATAATTAATTTTCTCATCCAAAATGGTATGGGAAAATTCCAAGAATTCTGTACTAACACCAATAAACTCAAGGAATTCATTTAACATATCCTCACTATCATTCCATAGGATGATGATGTCATCCAAATATCGCCCATAATATTGCCAAAGTTGTGCATATTTACTTGTGAATACATATTCCTTCTCCCAAAATGCTAGAACTAAATTAGCGAAAATGGGTGCACAAATTTTTTGGAAAATAGGGAACTAAGATGGCAGTTAAAAACTAATGCAACATCATTTCCAGGTTTAAACACAAATACATTTATCAGTTCCACTCTCAGATTAAAATCTGAAGGTTATTTTTGAATAAAAGTATAATAAATTAAGGATTTTTATGGTTTGAACAAATACAGTGTATTTTCTAAGGTTTTTTATTGTAATATGGTTTAAAACAATGTATTTAATGTTTTAGATATCTTAATGGGGCTGTAGTAATTGAATTCAATTTAAGTAATTTCATTATGATGTCATTAACTATGAAGGTGCGTATTTGTATAAAAAGGGTTTAGTTCACTTTGTATGTGTATTCTGAAAAAGTTTTTATTAAAAACGAAAGCGCTAAATAACAGGATTTCGTGGATCTCGTCTTTCTTTCATTGAATTATTATACTATGGTCTAACTGCAATTCCAGTCTGCTGGCTAATCAGCTATCAGTACAAAAAAAGCTAACCGTCTTACCCAGGTCTGGCAGGCATGGAAGTCTGCAGCAATTAGTTTGTCTTCCTTCATCAATGCATTTGAAATCTCAGTTTCCAGTATTCTTGCTAAATTACTTAAAGCTGACAACATGATCTGGACTGCAGGTATGTCTCCCTTGATTTTTTGTACGCACCGAACAGTTCAGATATAATTCAGTTATGAGTACAGAGAAAAGAGCAATAACGTTTCTAATACAGTTTACTCCTTTATTTTTTTCTTTTCTTCCAAGTCATACATACATCCTTATAAGTCTTCCTTGATTATCAACAACTCCATGGTGGAGAACTTGCCCAAAATTAAAGCTTGGTTTAAAAGCTTGTTTCAATAAAATGGAAACCGGGCTCCCTACCATATCTTGATGCAGCACCTGGTATCTGGGCAGTGACTGTTCAGATATCTTACTTGCTGGCTTAATCGACCTTTGCAGGTTATCCTGACAATGTGATAACCATACTCAAGAAGCTACATGCAAGAAGACATCAATATGTTTTTTCATATTGACCACTGCTGCAGTAGCCCTAACTATATGGGTTATATCCTGTCAAGGATATAACAGCCATCCAGTTTCCAAAGCTTCAGGGCACCTTCATGTACCCAAACTGTCAAGCAACTTGAGTTGAGCTGACTAAAAGACAAGTTTGGGCTTGACACCCCTAGGGCTTTACTGTTGCTGAAGAGGACACTCCTCTGTGGCTTTTGAGGATAGATGGTGGACTTGTGCTTTCCTTAGCTAGGCAGATAAGTTCCTTTTGGGGAAAAAAAACTTCCATTCTGTTATTTTCTACTAATGTTTTTTACTTCCCCTACAGTAAAACGTTATTTTTAAAGCTAGGAGTATTTTGATTTAATTGATTATTTGGAGACTATAATGTACTTTTAAACGGAGCACTCGTTGTTTCTGTCAGTTTAAAAGTAGTGTTATCTAACTGATAAACTATTTTCTGTAGAGAAATTGTGTTTGTTTAAATGTTGTGAGGCTACCATAGTGTTTTAAAGTGCTTTTTACAGTTTTTTTCTGTCAAAAAAGTAACTTTTGTGGACTGGTAGTTTTATTGGCATTGCTGGTTGTTTTTCCCAGGATAGAGGCATCATTTTCAAATTGACCATTAAACAGATTGTCACTTCCATGGTTGGTCCTTCTTCCAGCCACAAAAAGAAAAAGTTAAGCAAACAGCCTTTGGCACCACTGCAGGCTCACAATTTGCCTCAGCTGCAGGTGGGTGACTTTGCTATGGCCATTAGTTGTACCTCAGACCACTCATCTTTTACCCCAGAATCCTCTGGTGTAGCACCTACAGCCACTATAGACCAGGGGTTAGCCATGTCCTCTACAACTGTTGGGGTACCCTCAGTGGCAAAGGAGAACTACTCTTATTGGTTCTTGGAGATGAACAGGGAAGGTTCCCTTGTTGTGTCAGAATGGTGTGCTCATGCCTGGGGGAGTAGCAGCTGCCATTTGCAACATGGCTAGCCCAATTTTTCCTGTCAAAAAAAAAAACAGAAAGTCAAGAATGTATCTACTCCTCCTCAAATTTCTTTGGATAGGAGTAGTTTACTGGTGCTGGCTCAGGGTTTGATTCAGGCTATTGATCATTCTTGTAGAGTAGTTTCAGGTAAAAGAAAGAGGGGTGCCTCATTTTCTGAAGAGACTCGAGATTCTGAATCTGAACAGGAAGTTGCAGGGATGGAGTCAGGGTTTTGTCCTCAGATTTCTAATTTAGATTCAGGGGACAGCTCTCTTTCTGATTCTCCTTGTGGGGAGGGGGTCTCTTTCTCTGAGGCTATTGCTGCAATGGCCCCAGTGTTTTCAGTGGAAAAACACTGAGGTTTCCCAGTCTCTCAAAAAAAAAAAAAATACTATGAATTCTTACAGAAGGATTTGCAAGAACCTGCACCCATTCTTCCTGTCCTGTCTGCTTTAGAAAATGTGTATCTTACTGCCTGGAATTTTCCTGATAGTCAGCCAGCTGTCCCTAAAAAGGTAGATATGAAGTATAAAGTTCCTCAGTCTTTTAAATTTTAATACACTATTCCCAAACCTGACCCAGCAGCTATAGCCTTAGTTGACTCCTTTACTGGTAAGCACTTAGTTAATTCAAATCCTAATCTTTCTAGTAAGGATGAGAAAATTATTGATAGGTATGAAAAATGGTATACATCTACAACTTTGAATTTCAGAATTTTAAATTGGCAGATTCATATGGTAAAGTTTATTCTGACATATTGTGAAAGTATGAGGAATATTTTATCTACAGTTTCTTTTTGTGAAGAAAAATCTGCTTGAAATAACTTGGTCTTTTTCTGTTGCAGAAGTCACTACTCACTGTGTGCAATGTATGTGCGTGTATGATTCTGTCGATACTTCTTCCAGAGCTATGGCCACTGTACTGTTTTAAGGAGGTTTGCTTGGCTGCATTCTCAGAAACTTCCAGATGATTTTAAAAATGAGATTTTAAATTCTCCCTTTGGATAGAGATTTAATGTTTGGCCCCTCTGCTGCAGAGGTGATCAAATCAAAAAGTGTGATGAAAGGGGCAAGCTGATCCAGGGAATCTATAACATTTTTCAGCCCTCCCTTTCCAAATTATCCAAGGGATTTTCTTTCTCCTCATCCAGTTTTGGCAAATAAACAAACAAACAAACAAACAAATAAATAAATAATAATAAATAAACAGTCAGGACAAAATTCAGGTAAAGAGATGTTTAAGAAGAGGTGGCAAGGTGGTTCCAAAAAAAAGTCTCAAACCTCCCAAAGCTGAGGAGACTCCAACAAGTTTGGATGACTATTGAAGAGACTTTGTAACCCCTCCAACCCAGCTCATTTTCTCCTCCAGAAAGTCTGAATCTCTGTTTTTCTCTTTGGCAACAGATTATTTCAGACAAATGGGTTCTGAAAATCATTTGTCAGTGTTACAAGTGGCAGTGGGAGGACATTCCTCATTTCCAGGGTGTCATTTCTCATCCTGCAAATCAGAATGTTTTATTTCTACCTGTTCACCATCACATGCTGTCACATGGAGTGATAGAACACGTTCCTCCTTCCCAGGTGGGGAAAAGGTTTTATTCAAGGATGTTCCTAGTCTCAAAGAAAGATAACACTTGGAGACCAGTTCTGGATCCTCCTTTTCTGAACATGTTTGTGATAAGCCCAAATTGAAAATGATGTCACTTCACAACCTGTTGTCTCTTCTTCCTCTTTCAAGTTTCTTATTAAGACTAGACTTAAAAGATGCTTATCATCACATTCCTATTCATCTAGACTTCAGTTGTTTCTTAAAATTTGCGTGCCTGAATTACATTATCAGTTTTCTGCCTTACCCTTTGGACTATCCACTGCACCAAGAGTGTTCACAAAGTGTCTAGTTCCAGTTATAGCTCATTGAAAGCTACAGGGTAGCCACATTTTCCATGTTTAGATGAATTGCTTATTTTTGTAGAGTCTTTTTTTAAATGTCAGTAATCTTTCTCTTGTTAGAGAAATCTCTTGCTCAAACTGGGATTCCAAGAGAACATTCAAAAGTCTTTCTTGACTCCCTCACACAGGATTGTGTTCCTAGGATGCCAACTAGATACCTTAGTTCAAAGAGTTTTTCTTCCACAGGAAAAAAACAGATCTTTATTTAGATCTATTTTCTGTCACCACAATGGAATACCTCAGGATTTTGGGTCTCTTGGCATCTATAATTCTTATGATACCCTGGCAAGACTCCACATGACAGATATATATGGTGGTATCTGAAATCTCTTTGGTACCACCATTAACAACCTTTATCTTTTCAGATCCCAGTACTGGGGTTTGTCATAAGAGAAATTGCTTGATGAAGACCACAGATATATTTAAATCGAGGTCTCCCTTTCTCCTTCCTGCTCCAAAGCAGTCAGTCACCACAAATGCTTCAGAATTTGCCTGGGCAGCAGTTTCAAGAGAGATAAAAGTGCAGGGGGTGTGGGACACCAAGGACTGATGCAAGCATATAAGTATCAAGGAGACGCTTGCACTGATCAAGGCACTTAATTCTCTTAAACTTCTTTGGACCCCAGGACTTCTTCAAGTGGTTACAGACAGTGCCACAGTGATGTGGTACATCAACAGTCAAGGGGAACCAGGTTGTACCCCCTTTGCAGACTAGCCATGTTAGCTTAGAATATAGCATCACACCACAGTCTTACTCTACAGCCATCCTACATTTCATCAGAGCAAAACTGTGTCAGACAAACTGAGCATGATCAGGGTAGACCCTCACAAATAGAAACTAGATCTGGGGGGTCTTAAAGGGTTTGATCCATCTGTGGGGAGTTCCTCAAGTTGACTTCTTCACCTCCTCCCTGAGCAATCAGCTGGCAAAATTCTGTTCCAGTACTCCATACAAGAAGGCCTGGAAGACAGATACCTTTTCTTTTCTTTTTAGACGGGAATATTCATGTATGCCTTTCCATCCTTGCAACTAATATCTGGGGTGCTTTTGAAGATTAAGAAAGAATCCCCCAAGATCATTGTGACTCCCTTCTGACTCAGCCAACTATGTTTATCCCTTCTTTTGGAAATGGCCAGAGGTAATTACCACAAGCTTCCTCACAGAATGCATCTATTCACACAAGAACATGGGTGTTTGATACATTCCAACATCAATAATCTTCAATTAACTGCCTGGATGATAGGGTATTAATTCCTTTTAGGCACCTATTTTCTGATGATATGCAGCAGGTATTAATGGAGGCAAGAAAGCCTGCTACAGAAAAATCAAAGATTTTCTAGTTGGTGCCAACAACATAACCAACACCCATTCACGGCTAGTTGTTCTCTGATTTTACAGTATTTGTGTGTGTAACTATCCTATGGTCTTTCATCTTATTCCTCTATGAAGGTTCATTTATTGCCCATTTCAGCATGTCTGCCCATGGATCTTCCTCTTTCAGGACAGTTTTGTTGCAAAATGTTCTTGAAAGAGGTTTTGCATAAGAGGCCTCCAAGTAAACCAGTGGCCCCTCCTTGGGATCTTAATTTTGTGTTAGAGAAGCTAACACTTGCTCCATTTGAATCGGCTAATCTGGTTGACTTGAGGTTTTTAACATGGAGAACAGTTTTATTGATTACTTTGACCTCTGCAAGAAGGATATCTGACTTACAAACTATTATGGTGAGTTAACCCTATCTCATTTTTCACAAGGACAGGGTTTATTTGAGAACTAATCTTTCTTTTATGTCTAAAGTGGTATCCAGGTTTACTTTAAGTCAAGCTATCCATCTCCCTGTTTTCTTTCCTGAACCTAAAAGTAATGGAGAAAGGATATTCCATATATTGGATTTACACAGACAACTCAAGCACTGTCTTGACAGAACTAAATCTTTAAGATCATTGGGTCAATTGTCCATTTCTTGTGAAGGGAGAAGAAGGGACAACTGGTATCAAAACAAACTGATTCCAAATGGTTGTCTAAGGCTATTACCTTTTGTTATACTCACCATGATAAGTCTATACCAGGTGGGGTCAAGGCCCACTCTGCAAGGACCTTGGCTTCTTCTATGGCTTTTTGGAAAGGGTTGGATTTTAGAAGTATTCTAGAAGCTGCTACTTGTTCCTCTGTACATACTTTTTCAAAGCACTATAAGTTGAATTCCTTTACTATGTCTGTTTCATGCTTTGTTAGGACCATTCTCTAGGGAATCCCCCCTGGACCTTTCTCCTTCCACCTCTCAAATATAATTAACTATGATAATCTATCCTTATAGCTAAGGCTACTGCAGCAGTGATCAATATAAAGAACATAGTACAGTTGTATAAATTGAACTTGCCATTACAGTAGATGTTCAAATGATCACTGTTGCAGTAGCCTCTCTCTCTCTCTCTCTCTCTCTCCCTCCATCATTCTTGTTTTTTTTTTTTGTTTTTTTTTTGGTGTGGTTTTAGTCCATGTTGTGTACATTTATTTTTGTTATTTCTAGCCTAGTACTTTCAGGGCTCAGCTTCCCTCTCTCTGCTGCAGGAAAGCTCTGAAGAGCTTTGTGCCCAGACTTGTCATTTAGTCAGCTCAGCTCAAGCTGCTTGACAGTTTGTGCAAGTGGAAGGTGCCCTGAAGCTTTGGAAGCTGGCTGGCTGTTATATCATTGGCAGGATACAACCCATATAGCTAAGCCTACTGAAGCAGTGGTCAAACATCTACTGTTATGGTAAGTTCACCTTACAAGACGGTGCTTTTCTAAACGTGTAACATCTGAAAGTAAAATGATCATAGCAAAAGGTGTAATTCAACCTACCATGGAATGCAGCTTGTCTCTTAATCAATATTTGCCATTTTGTGACTGCCACAAACTACAGAAAGCATTTAATAAGATTTGTACGCATATGATTCATGCATCCAAACAATAGCACTGCTCTCTATGCCACACATTTTAAGTGCATTAATCATAAGGCAAGCATACCATCCTACTGCTTAACTTAAAAATTACTTCACATAAATAAATGTCCTTTCCTCATGCCCTTTTTAAGTACCAAATGATTTACCCAAGATATAAGAAAATCCTCATCTCTCCTCTGTACATCACTACCTCCTCATTTTTCATTACAATCTTTTGTCAGGAACTACTCTGTACTCCAAGAGTGTGGCAAATACCACTCCCAGTGATGACAGCATCCATATTTTAGTGGTGCATACCTGGTCAGATTACTGATTATGGAAATTAGGTCAAGTATAAATGCTTGGGATGTTAATAGCTACATATAAGCAAACTCCTGTTAGGTTTATTTCTAGGCTGAGACCTATGCTGTGCTGAACCATGGAGGTGGTCTGGACCGTCCTTCTTTAACATATCATTTCTTTATCATGGTTGGAGCGGTTGTCATTGTTTATTCTACATTTTTAATGATTTCCTTTTTTTTATTTTTACATTTATATATTGTATCTGTAACAGGTTATACCTGAAAATGGACCCCCAAATGTCATACTTAAATAAATAAAATAAAATAAAAACCTGTTACTTTACAGATAACTGAAACAAACATGACACTTCCATAATCTGCTTAACAGGTACATTTATGTCATGCAGAGGTTTCTTTTCATAGCTTCCTATGGCTTGATGTTAAACTATTATTTTTATTATGCAGCCATTGCTTTAAATGTGCTGTTTTTTTAAAGACAAAACTTGATGGACTACTAATCATATTTTAATTTGATTAGAAGTCAGTAGGATGTTTCAGTTCTTTATAGTGACATTACAAATCTTCTTCAAGTTCCTGCTATTAAGCAATGGGAAACCATAAACTGTTATTTGCTGTTTTAACACACAGATTCAGGATAATTTAGTGAATAAAGATTAGCTTTTCCATTGTTTTGTCCCTCAACAAACTATTTTGCTTCATTTAGTTTAAAATATTTATACCTGTTAGCTTTAAAATAGGTTGTAACAAAGCCTAATATATTAATACAGTGAGCATTATCAGTTGCCAAGTGAGACACATGCAACAGTCTTTGAAACACTTAAATAAATGACAAGAATAGATATTGTTTATGTAGGCAACTTTTAGAAACACTTTTAAATAAATGACAAGGATACTGCTGCTAAACAGATATGTACTTTTCTTAACTTCTTCCCTATAAAAAAGTGCCTAAATTATTGGCACTATATATGTACTAGTGGCATCTGGAAAATGCATGTGTTTCCATGCTGAATACACTTTAAACGTTTTTAAAAAAGAATGCTGTTGTCAGCATAAGTCACAAAGTTTTCTAAAGTAAACAGATAATCTTGCCACGTAAGAAAACTTTGTCAATAATGATTTTCTCGAAAAAACTATGTCCCACAAATGACAGCATGTAGACAGGTACAAGATGTTTAGAATATACTGATTTGCATTTCTTAGGCATTCAAGATTTCAGTTATTCATTACTAAAGCCATTGGTACATATTCTTACTACATCCTTTTACTGTGGTGTGTAACTGTTGCATATTTATTGACTTATGAATTTATTAATAGAAAAGTTGAAACTCCTGCACCCACTGATATAGCTGGTACTGTACCAGACTGGAAGGATAAGTCTTGGCTTTATAATTTATTTTAATGTATGTAGTCTACTCAGTTCATATGTGCACACACACACACACACACACACACACAGATATATATGCAGACACATATATATATATATATATATATATATATATATATATATATATATATATACATACATACATGCATACATGAAGATCACTGTATTAACACTAGTTATGAAGGTGACATAGGATTATATGACTGTAGGGCGTAATTGATTTTCAATATCTAATGATGACTGATTTTGATTCAACAACTGCAGCTGCATCAGCATTTCCATATCCATAAATCACCTTGTAAGGTCTTGCAATAGACAGCAGCAGTACTGATAGCTTAGAGGTGACATAGATGATCCATGCATATAAACACAGTTTTCTGCGGGTTTCTCATAGTGTTGCTTTTTCTTGTAATACATGCAAGGAAATGGTTCTGCTTTCTATTCCATGAATGGCTGGACCATTGTCAGGAAGATATTTAAAAGACACACAAATTTAAAGGAGCACAGACGTATCTGTGCATAAGTTGAAAGTTTTACACATCTCTACAATGGACAGGCAATAGTAGCTTGCCAAAAGCTTCTAATACGACACCAGAAAACTTGCTGAATAGGCACAATGTACTGACATACAACATTAACTTAATTTGCATTGTTAAAAAAGTGAATATTCTATCTCAAAATGGTCCTGCATATTCCTTATATGTCTGATGTCCTTATAAAGTTCAGTGTCATGTTAGATACGGTGATATAACTACATGTGGACCATACAGTTATGCACAAATAATAAGTGAAATGGCTCCATATTAAAATGCCAGCCCTTAAAATGCCAAGTGCTGACAACCCCCCCCCCACCAAAAAAAAAAAAAAGACCAGGAAACACAGAAAAGCAAATTTCAAAAAATTACTGTACTCCTTAAAACTTCTTTAGCCTTGCATCCCCTCTTGTGGGGGCCAAGCCCACACACCCTTGAGCTTATATATATATATATATATATATATATATATATATATATATATATATATATATATATATATACCAATTCTGAGACCACCGTACCTCAGAGAAAAGAGAATATTCCTAGAAATGACATCTCAGACTTAGTGTATGTAAGTCTTTTCCTTTGGCCATTCACTCTCCTTATTTTAAGACTTGTCTAGCAGGTCCTGATGTTTCAAATGGTTACCAAATGGGGCCCATTTCTTCTAACTGGTCAGGGGATAACAACAGAAAATGTTGTCTCTGGTCTAATACTTCAGAACAGCAGGTCATGGGACTATTGGCATCCTAACAAAGACATGCGGCCATGCAGTAGAAGACAGAAATTAAAATTAATCTAGGTATTTATGATACAGCTCAATTTTTGATGCATTCATTATGACTCTTGGACTACTTGCAGGGATATTCCTGTAATAATACTGACTGGAATGCAGTTATGCAGTACACATAGCAAGCCTTAGGCATAGGCCAACTAGGTGGCCACCTAGGGCACCGCTCTAGCAGGGGCGCTTTTCCAGTATTTATTTGCTGTAAGTAGAACAGGATGGGGGGCACCGAGTGGTGTGGTGGGGGACACTGTGGAACCCTTTTGCCTACGGCACCAGTTGACCTAAGGCCGATCCTGGCAGTACATGAGAAACTAAAGATGCACATGCTATAGAAATGCTTAGTGGTAGTTTACTCCACAATGCAGCAGTTCTAGAATTGATTTATACCATCTGTACATCATATAATTGAAACACTGTAATGGTTCATTTATGAATAGTGTATTACAAAGCAAACATACTGGAGACACTTAGAATGTGATCTGTGAAACAACCTCATGTGCAGTAATATTTATTTGGCAAAAAAGACAAAAATGTCGCAGGTGTCAAATGATTTTGAAGAGGATAAAGAGAAAGAGCTCTAAGTACTCCACACTACAGCTTTGCTTACTCATCCAGCAACATAAAGGATGAACCAGGCAAACTTACTCAAGAGGTTCAAGTCCAAATTTCTAGTTAGGGAAAACAATAAATAATCAAGGAGAAAGCACCAAGCAGTTAGTACATAATTCTTCTTTCCAAGTCCTTCAGGTATCAAACACATTCCTGTAAAAGGGAGTATAAACTGCCTTGAGGTATTACACCTGGTTATACTTAGCTAAAGGTACAGCAGACTCCTCCCTGTGCTCCATCAAATTCCTGTTACCAAAAGATCTGGCAAAGGCAATGCAGTAAATTGCTTCCTTGGCAGTTTTTACTTCAGTAATCTATGATATACACACCAAATTTTAATAAATATATTGTGATGATTATAGCATTTAATAAAAGACCTTGCAAACTAAAATATTCCATCACCAAATGTCATCATGTTGTATGCCTGGAAACCATGAATGGGATTTTGAATTTATATCTAACATGCTTTCATATGTACCTTCAGCATCTGGTATGTGACAAGGCATTGTGATCAAGATTCAGTTCCACACTCACTACAATGTTTGAAAAGGTAGAACTGTTCATTAAGTTATGTCCTTAGACATTACACCGTGCCACTACATGGCAGGCACAACACAATAATGTTGCTACACTTCATTCACTAGATTCTTGTAGGAAAAAATATCTTAACTTCATTTTAGATTATGTCACTGAGTAGTTCAAAGAATGACTGCTGAAATGCTGCTTACAGTGCAAGTGATTTCATCCATAGTGAAATGGTGATAAGTCTGAATGCCATGCATATTGAGGTAAGTCCAAAGCCTTGATATTTTTATAGTAGAACAAAAGATATGGAGTATAAAGTGGTGGATGATGATCTTTTATGTTAAATATTCTGATAGGGTGACAATCATTGCTATTGTTCAATATACCCAGTGAAGTTATATACACAGATTTAACACTGATACAGCCATATGAATATATGCACTTCAATGTGGAACATATTTTGAAGGACTTTTAACTACTACAATAACCATCTGATGAACTTTGGACTGGTTTAACACCTCTGCTACCATTCCTTTTCCTGTTATGACTTCCATGATGCACTCCAAATTTTTAGATGAGGGTGTGGATTGTCACTGCATATGACTTAGCACATTTTCATGGTCAAGTTAATGTTAGTATTTAATATGTAATGGCTATATAGTAGGAGTCATCACAATGAAACATCAGAGGTAAAAACCAAAATGGTTCAAGGTGTCTGAGGTGAGTTACTTTAAAAGAAGTCATCAAAGCTCATCCTTCAACAAAGACAAGTATCAGCATCCTTTTTTGTACTCGATTCTTAATTAGTACAGATGACACAGATGAATTAGTCTCACTCAAAGCATTAGGTAGCTTTGCTTAGACACCTCCAAAATGAACGGTGATTTGTATCATGGCTTGTTTCTAGACATCCTGCCATTTGATATGTAAAGATAGCACAATTAACTCATAATAAGGAAACATCTATGTTAAAAACTTGCAAGCTACTACGATAAAGTATTATGAAACAAAATCGGACAGAGCTGTACTTAGACATTTAAAAATTAAACATAATGATTAAAGTAACAGCTAGATGGAAAATGTTGTAGAGGCCCTTGTGTTTTGCTGCTGTCATAGGTAATTTTTATTTATTTCAGGCATGGTTACGATTTAATTATAATTTTAATTTATCACTGCATTTTCTCAGGTGGCCAGCATTTCAAAACTATAATTTCTATAAAACTCTTGATTTTCTAAAGTAATAACATTCATTTTACACATAGTTTGAAGGATAATTAAAGCCATTACAATTTAGCTTAGCCCATTAACATTATCAGACAGGTATAAAAAAATCTTGTAGTGCATAAACGTTTTTCACTGTAGAAGCCATAACATTTTGTACAATACAGAATGACTGTGCTTTTTTGCTTGATTATTTGGGAATGGAAAGTAGTGTTTATTTTACATTTTTGAATTTTTTTACATTTTGATAAGTATTTTGCTACAGTTATGACTCTGTTCAGTGGTGCCCAACTAAGTGAAATGACCTGTTCCACTAAAGCTATTAAAAATAACATCAGATTTATAGTTGGGGTGCTGAGGGACAACCACCCCACTCATCCATATATGATACTTCACTACTACATCCCCTAATGCAATGTAATTTATACCATGGTGAGACCTTGAGGAAGGTTATAAATATTCAAGGAAATGGGCATTCTGAATCTTGTGGTCCTTAAAAAGTAGACAATGGTTTGTTACCAGGTGGAATGACAGTGAGTCAAATGTGAAACATGCAGACCACAGAGATACTATATTTCCATCCCTTATTTAAATGCTGTGTTCATCGGGTTGCTTTTCAAAAGGCATTTTAGCATATTTGGATACACACATGGTGTGGATGTAGCAGTAACTCTCCAGTTTTTGTTGTCTTGACGTTTGATTTTCACTCATCTCATCTTGGATGTCTAGTTTCTAGAAGAATGCTTGTGAAAAAGTGGAGATAGTTCAAGCTGGTGTCAAACTATAAGGAGTTCATGAAAGAAAGGGAAGGCAAGGACAGTGTAGGTGTGGCAGTACACATAAGGAGCAGTTTGATAGTGAACTGAAGGAGGAAAAGGAAATGAAGCAAACAGAGGTTAGAGTGGAACAGCCAATGAAAAAGAAGATTAAGTAAAGAACAGGCGGTACTCTTCATAGCATTCATGCTGATTGGAGGGAAAGGTGAATGCTAATACAGCAACGCATGCACCTAGCTCAAGCATAGTGAATGGCAAGTTAGTGGGATACAGAATAAAGAGACTGACGGGAAATTTAGTACTTTAAAAAGCAAAACTCAAAGTCACATCATCTAAGGTTAGTACAGAAAACAGATTGATTGAAGTGTTCATCCTGGAAGAGTTCACAA
The DNA here is from genome assembly GCF_019279795.1 of Protopterus annectens. Classification (NCBI taxonomy): domain Eukaryota; kingdom Metazoa; phylum Chordata; order Ceratodontiformes; family Protopteridae; genus Protopterus; species Protopterus annectens. The sequence continues at coordinate 1,561,142,969 of NC_056739.1, forward strand.
AAAATATAGGCTAAAATGAGGAAATGTAACATTTTCAGCATTGTCCTCTGTATGACGCAGGGGAGTAGAGGGTACAATCTACTCGCTAGTAGCACCCATGTGACTGCCTGGTCCACAAACAGCATGTATAAGGAGGCAGAAACAGCCACACAGACAAGGGACTGGGATTACTGGGTAGGTAACTGTGGCAGAATAAGGGGTTCATAAATAAAGATCTAAGTAAGCTGTAGCAGGGAAAAGGAATGGAAGAGCTTTGACAACATATAAAGGTGGTGATCTAAGACATGAAAGTAATGAAACGGATTGTTAAAGCAAAATGAAAATGTTAATACTAGTCTGTTACACTGTGGAGATGAGGATAGCCATTAGAAAAAAATATGAAAAAAATAGAAGGGCTGGAAAAACACAGGGTTTCTTACTGAGAAACGTATGTAGTGACTATAAGTAAGATACTGAATTGTGCCAAAAAAAAAAAAAAAAAACCAGGAGAAATGAAACAAATATCAACAGCCCACTTTAATATTTGAAGAATGCTTTCTTTAGTTCTTTATAAGATTGGAACAAGGCATGGAAGGAAAACAGTCAATTCTCTTGATACGGCTAAAGTATAAGGGAACAAAAACAGAATTGCAGCCGTAACCAAGCTGCTGAATTTCAACCACAATTTATTATACTGATCTCTAGTACTTTTGTTATCTTTTTTCACCTGGCTACATAACTTTGTACTTTATTACTTACTTGTTTACTTTCTTATTCTGTTTCATTTAGAATTTAGTATGTTTTTAATTACTGATTATTGTGTACATTTTGACATGTTTAACATTTGCTATCATGAAAAAGCTTTTATTACTTTAAATTTAGGCATGAGCTTGATTTAATTTAATCAAGTATGTCCATTCATTGGGTGGGATTAGGTATTTAAATGCATAAGGCATGCATAAGGCATTTAACTTTGATGAAGTCTTTAGGATATTTTGTAAAAGATGAAAGTGCTTAGTTCTTCAATAAGCTGTGGTTGAAATTCAGCACCTTGGTTATGGCTACTATTCTGTTTGTTTTAGGTGTGTAGTTGTTCATTTTTGTTTGTAGTTACTAAAATATAGGGGAATCAAGCATCAGACAAAATTCTAATCAAATATTCTGCATTATTATTCATAAAAAAGCAGAAGGAAGAGTGCCCGTTTGGGAAGGCAGTGCAAACATAATTGAAACTGGGAAGATAATGAGATAGCAACTGAGGAATTGTGAAGACTAGTTTGCAATTATGCATTGTAAAAGGGGCTATCGCGGTGTTAGTGCTGCGGCAGCGTTGTTGCCTCACAGTAAGACGTTGTCCTGTTCGATTCTCAGCTAGAGCGTCTTCTGTGTGGAGACATGCGGGAATGGGCGAACCTTCGTTGAAGGTTGTGCATCAGGGCTGGCAACTCAGCATGTAAAAATCTAATGCCAATTATTAGCGGACCGGAGTTCCACTGTGGCAACCCCTAACCGGGAAAAGCCGAAAGACACAACAACAACAACAGCAACAACAAAAGGGGCCATATGGGGTGTTGGTAAAACCTATGAATCATTAATAGGTGCCTTAAGGAAAAATTGTCTCCAGTGGCTCTAGGCAAGCAGTACTGATGCTGATCTAGAAAGCCAGAGCAAAGAGCAGCCCAGAAATCTATAAGGCAATGAGTCTAACTTCAGTGATGGACAAAACAATAAAAACAATGTTAAAGTCAAGGGTTACAAGCTGTGATGGGCAGAATAAGCTACTCAACAAATTCCATTATGGATTCACAGCAACTATGTCTTGTCAAACTAATCTGATCCATTTCATTGCCAGGGTCACCAGCTACATAGGCAGGGGTGACTCTGTGAATGTGCTATACCACCATTTCAGCAAACCTTTCAACTCAGTCATACATTGCACAGTTTCTGTAAAGCTGATAAGGATAGAATTTGTGTGTGCTTGTTGGAGAAAGTCAGACAGCAAAATGCTATTGTGCAGTTGTTGAAGTGGTTATATATCACAAAACAGATAAAAACAGTCAAGGGAAGTTCTCAGACATTATGAAATGGCAAGTGGTGCACCAGGGGTTCAGTACCAAACCTAACCTTGTTTAATATTTTTGCCTCAGACCACACACAAAACATGGAATACTGAAAAAATCTATTTCAAGACAACAATGTTGGTAGGGGAAGGCAGATGGTACAGCAAACCTAAAGAGGAACTCAAGTAGACTGAAGTTGTAGTGTAAAGGACGGCAACTTCACCTTATCCTGTATAAATATATAGGGCTGCACATAAAAAAATAACAAACCACTGGCAAAATACCTAGCTGGATGAGTCAGTTTAAAAAATCTAGAACAGGAAAAGGACTTGGTGGTTATTGTAACAGAAAACATAACTCATCAGGCTATGACTGAAAGGGCTGCAGCAAAGGAAACCCACATGTAGAGCTACATATCTTTAGGCTGAACAGAGGAATAATAATATGATAATACCCCTTTATCAGGCACTGGGTATGCCACATCAAGAGTATCGTGCAACAGCAGTGCAGAGAGTACGCAGGAAGACATCTCACATGGCAGGGGGGATTGGCAGCATTTTATATGGGGAAGGGGCTCAAGGAGTATAGGTTCCTAGAGAGTTACTAGGCATACAGGCCAGGAGACCATTAAAGAACATAACCCAGATTCACAATTGCCCCAAAACATTGTCTGTTTAAGTGACTTACTCAAGGTCACACAGTAAGCAAATGAAGGTGGAAAGATTCAAAACCTGTACCCTTGGTACTAAAGGCAACTCATTAATAAATCAGAACTTGGTACTAAAGGCAACTCATTAATAAATCAGAACTTTAACCCTCTGCACTTACTGCTAGAATGGTTTGTTTTCCTCTCTACTAGAGAAAAGACAGAGAAGGTATAATATAGTTACACATAATGCTAAAGGAAAAATGTGAAGCATTTATCCTCAAATTGAAGAAAACAAACTTAGCATGATCAGCAGATAAACAAACCCCACTCATCTTGTTATGATTAACAGATGCAGTGAATGGTAGAAACTAATAGCTGGCGTCTATGTTATAGCTTGAGAATCCTAGAGTGTGGCAAAAGTTGGAGATAGCAACCTTAATACTTTGCTAGATTTGACAGATGAACTGGTTCCCTCATTTGACTAGTTTAGATAACACAGTATAATGTAATGTAACTCACTGTAAGGAGATATCTGAGGTAGTAAGTTAATTGATTTATTTATTTATTTTTATTTATTTTATTTTACATTTGTTGACTGGGATAGTCCGACTGGATACATGTCCATTTTCAGCGGAGGCCTGAGGAGAAAAGCTCCAAGATAAACAGTTACAATAAAAAATCATTACAAAATAAAATCTCCAGGTAAACAGATAAAATAGAAACAATATAGAGATATTTATAAAGTATACATAGACAATCATGAATAGACAAGTTCACAGATTAAAAGTTACCCCTGTTTACAGCCAGGGAAAAAATAGGCAGTAACTAGATTACTAGTTTATTCAACATTGTTAATTAGAGTTAGCCAGGCTTATTACAGTGACAAAGCCAGTTTAGTGCCAGGTTATGGAGGACAGCATTGTGATGTCAGCTGGAAGTATGTTCCAGACTCTCCCTGCAGAGTTTGTGAATAGGGCATCACCAGCTGCATTGTTAATTTTGATGGTTTGAATTACTAGTTTATTTGAAGATCGAAGCAATCTCGGATTGTTATGGGGGAGATTATGTTTCTAAGAGCTGGTGTATGATTTGGGTTATAGAGAATTATATTGGCCATAATCAGAAGGTTGTATTGGATTAGACTGGGTAGTTCAAGCCACCCAAGCTGTTTGAGGTTGATACAGTGGTGTGTTCTAAAAGGCAGGCCAGTGGCAAATCTGGCAATGTGATTATAACAGGTTGACAGTCTGTTGAGTACAGTCTTGTTTAGACTGGAGAGAAGGGGGGGGGAGCATATAGCAGTGTAGAAAGTAGGTGAGAGTGAGCTATAGCAATCTTAGCTGGAGGGGTTAGGAAGGCTTTTATTCTGTAGAGTGACATAATTTTTTTATTGATGGTCTTGATAGTTTGATTTACTTGTAGGTCAAATTTTAGGTTGCTGTCAATGATGACACCTAGTAGTTTTTGTGACGACCATGCCCTGGCCCAGCAATCAAGGAGCCTCAATCCTCACCACTAACACCAGGGAGGTTGTCTCCTAGAGGAGAGGAAAGGATAACGAATACACACAGTAAAGTACAATTTCCCTTAAGTGCACACAGAGATCACAGTCAGTCTGGGGCTGGTTGCTCCTTTGATCACCAGGTCCCCACTAAGACTCCCCACTGGCACAGCTATAGGGTCCAGGTCTCAGCCTAGCTGGGCAAGCTAAAACCTCCAGTACCCTCTCTGTCCAACCAGTGCTTCGTGTCCCTGCCCAAGTAGCTGACACAACACACACACACTTTGAGATGAGTATTTATACAACTTCACAGACACTCCTGGGAAAGGCTGACACAGATTCTCCAGCTGTGCTCCTTTACCCAGACCATATGGTAGTAATCCCTGCCACCACCCAGCTAATAATATCAGCTACTAAAAGGCCCTTAAAAGGGTGTCCAATTATTATTGTGCAATATCATTATCCAGTGGTAATGTGACTATTCAGTCTAAGCTTATTGGAAGGGCTTAGACAAAAAACTCTATAAATATATAATGTACTCTAAAGCATAATTTATCTCTGCATAAACCAGCCACAGTAGAAGGTTTTAAAAATATTTAATAATAAATAAATAAAACACAAGTCAAAACTACTACATCACAGAGATATCTAAGAGTTCAGAGATCACACAGAAACTTAAAATAATACAGTAGGACAGGTCTGTTTTCAAAGAAAAATACCTAATTAATCTTTACTAGCTTTAACTATTCCTACAAGAAATAACAGTGCTAGAAACTTACATGTGAGCTTAGGTAGAGTGCTGAGTTAGATATCCAAGATCAAAATGCTCCAAGTCTCTTGTGAGAAAACAGTATTTAAACATTACTAACAAACATTTCTGCTGGGTCCCTCCCAAATTACATCATGTTGACACTTAGGTTTTCCCAGGCAAACAAACTGCATTATTTAGCAATCTAACACCTACTCAGAAACTTACAACAATACAAGACATTTCACATGTATACTCTAACAGAAACCAGAACAGTAAAGCATCATCCACAAGTAAATTCTGGTAATAAACTTTAGCCTTAAAACAATGGGCATGAAACCTTCATCCAGACTCATTGGAGCCGAATTCTAACATGAAAGGGTCACAACATGCTTCACTGGGCCAGTAGAGTGCAATGTTATCACATATTTTGCAGTTCCACATTTCACAGTATTCTTTTACACTCAAGAAAACATGCCTGTATTTTACATTTATTTACAAATGTCAGAATTATACATCAAATTCTATTTGACTAGGCTGGCAGCCTTCACCCATCTCTCCCCAGTCGTCACAGTTTTGTAGAGGGTCATGGGAGATTATTGTGCCATCTTTTGCATTTATGGTGAAGGTAAAAGCAATAGACCTTTGTGTTGGTGAGAATAGTAACATTTTAGTTTTTTTGGGGTTTAATAACAATTGACGATCAGAAAGCCAGTTTTCCACAGTATTAAATGTGGACTGGGTAGCAGACCTCAAGTATGAGGGAGATGTAGCTAAGCAAACCAAGATGGAGTCATCAGCTAATTGAATACAGGTGACATTTGGGATGACAGTATGTAGGTCATTAATAAAGATGGAAAACAGTAGAAACCCTAGTATGGAGCCCTGTGGTACTCCAAGGGTATTTTGTAATAGGTTGGAGAGCTTGTTCGGCCAGAGAGCAGCTTGCTGCCTCCCACTGAGGTAGGATGTAAACCATTGAAGGGCCTCATAGTCTAGACCGAAAGTTTGCAGGGTGTCAATCAAAAGTTGGTGGTCGACCATGTCAAATGCCTTGGAAAAATCCAAGAAGAGGGCTGAGGATATGTAATTATTGTTACGGTTATTATTTATGGTATTGGTGACAGCCAGTAGGGCTGAGGTCATACTGTGGTGTGGTCGGAAACCGTGTTGAGTATCAGCCATGAGGTGATTTTGGATTAGATGGTGCATGAATTGTTTATGTATGTTGTTGTTTGTCTTTTGGCTTTTCCCAGTAAGGGGTCACCACAGCGGAACTCCGGTCCGCTAATGATTGGCAGTAGATTTTTACAAAACGCCAAGGTGCCTCGATGCCCAACCTTCAATGAAGGCAAGCCCATTTACGCACGCATGTCTTTTGAACGCTACCCAACCGCAAGGAGGACATGCAGACTCCACACAGAATGCTCCCCCAAGCCCAGCCGAAAATCGAATGGGAGAACCTCTTGATGTGAGATAACAACCCTACCGCCGTACCACCACGCCGTATGAATTATACATTTTTCTATTATCTTTGCAAGTGGAGAAATTATAGCAATTGGTCTATAATTGGAGAATTCAGTGGATGAACCTCCTTTATGTAGTGGGATTACATAGGATGTTTTCCAAATGGTCGGGATTTTAGCCTCTGCTATGGTATGATTAATTAGTATTGATATTGGATAGGTGATGGCGTCAGCTGATATTTGTAGGTACTCGGAGGAGAGTTGGTCAGTGGAGAGTGTGGTAGGTTTTAATTTTTTGATCAAGGAATGGATTAGAGCTGTGGACATGGTGTAAAGCTAAACGAGGGTTGGTTTTTGGAGGTGATACTATCAGGGCCAGAGGATCTAGGAGGTAATTGATTAGCCAGGGCTTGAATAGTCTCAGTAAAGAAGCAGTTAAAACTGTCTGAGACCTCTTCAGAGGTTTTATCAATGGTAGTGGCAGGGGTAGGCGTAGATGTTTTACCAGGATGAAGTAACTTATTCAGGCCAGTCCAGAACTTTTGAGGATTATTCTGGTTAGCAGTTTGTAAATTACTATAGTAATGTTTTTTGTCTTGCATTATGGATTTTTTAGTTTCATTCCTAGCTTGCCTGTATTTAATATGGTCATGGAGGGCTTTTGTGGAGCGCCATCGAGCTCATATTTTGTTTCTACTGATAATTTTTTGTCTAGACTCTTTGGAAAGCTGTGGTGCAGTTTCTACTTTAGTACACTTTGAGCAGACAGGTGCATGCAAATCTAGGATTTCAAGGAATTTGTTGTTAAAATATACAACTGCCTCCTCTAAGGGGAGATGTTTTAGCATAGCCCATTTACAGGAGTTAAGTTCCTGTTGGAATTTGGCAGGATCAAATTCTCTTTTGTTTCTGACTTTCCTGAGTAAGGGTTGTTGTTGGTCGATGGCTTTTTGTTTAATTATGTAAGTGAGAAGGTGGTCACTTAGGTCATCGGGGAGGGTACCAGCAGTGTACAGTTGCGGGTTACTATTTACTAGTACCCAGTCAAGTATGCTTTCCTTTTGGTTGGGTTTACCTTGTCTGGTAGGGGTGGTTATGATTTGTGTGAAAGCATGCAGGTTGACGTTGGTAGAAGGGAATTCTGAGGAATAGGTTCTCCAATCTATGTTACAGTCTCCAAGTAATAGGTTTTCTTGGGGATAATGGCATGATAGCCAGTAAAGGGTATCTTCAAGAGTGGCTACATTATTACCTGGGGGGATATACATACAGATGATGTTGATGCATTTGCTTTTGTTAAGTTGCAGTCTAGTGGCAAGAATTTCAGAGTTATTAATCTGAGGTGGTTGATTAACAACTATGGTCAGATTCAGCTCAGATTTGTAGAGTAGGGCTACTCCACCCCCCTTCCTGGAAGCACGATCCAGCCTGTGCATATTATACCCTGGTGGTAACACTTCATTGTCTGTAGTGTTAGGTTTTAACCAGGTCTCAGATAGACCGAGAATCTCAGGGGAGTGTACAGCCAGGAGAGCATTCAGTTCATGTATCTTATTATTAATACTTCTAATATTCTGATGACAGGCCAGGAGAGAGTTATTTGGTCTGCTAATTATAGTTTTAGGGCTTAGGTCACTGGTGGAGGGGGTGTAATTCTCAGAGATGGAGGGGCCTGGGTTGGGGTGGATGTCTCCACTGAGTATGAGGCTTGGTCTGCACCTTATGATAAGCCTCAGGAGGTTGTTTAAAATTTTGTAGTATTGTCTAGATTTAGAGGTAATGTGCAAGGGGTTGGTATACTATTGATGCAGATGGTCTAGGAGAATTACCGTGAATGAAAATACCATGGATATTAGCCATCTCCAAAATTAATGTTCTGCACCTTTGTTTGACTTTGTCATTGTTTTCATATTTTATTGTTCAATGGTTGTATTCTAAAAGTTGCCATAAGAAAGCAACTGAGGTAGAAAGCTGATTGGCCCAGACACTTAGCTGATATAATGTGAAGATCTGAGTAACTTGTACAACACCTCTACAACACCTCTGCTAAAAAGATACAATAAATAACAACATCTTTGCTGACTCTTGCTACTGTTCATACTAGAAGTCATTAGAATGAGTATATCTGGGGTAGTAAGCTTGTTGTTATGATGGCTGTCATTTAGTCTGAACCTCTCCAAAGAAACAAGTTTTCTCTATCCTTAATTCTTTTAGAGTATGGTAATAGTATAGGTTCACAATTTTCATTTCTTGTTATTGTTTCAGTGATATCTACATGCACAAATAACATATTTCCCAAATCTGAAACATACTTAGGCAGTGGATGTGGGCGGTCAGGAGGTTCATTAAGCCCACATTTCCAAAATCAGAGTATACCGAAGCATGATTGGATGGAAAGAGATACAGATGTCATAGTCCTGTTGGTGTTGGTGATGCATGCATTGATGTTCACTTACATTTTTATCCTAAAAAGGGGAAAAGGACAAAGCAATTCCATGACTGGCCCTCTGGCAATAAGACTGTTACTCAGACTGTAGTCACCTGCATTTTAAGCAAATGCCCTGCCCTTCATCAGTGAGCTGGCAAATAAATGTAAATAGTGTATAATACAAACTGTTGAAAGTACAAATTTACAGATATTCTTCCCCACCTCCACACAAGATACCTCACTAGAAGAATTATGCATCAAACTGCGCTGGCAGGTAACAAAATTACTGTCACAATATTTAAATTATTACAACAAAACATTTATAGCCACGTCTTGATACAGCACTCTTTAGTTAAATGTCATGGCTGTCAGTACAGTTATCAGAAAACAGTAACTGGTACTGCTAGCATTCAAATGTGTTTGTGTGTTTGATGTAAAAACACACAAAGGCACACACTGTTTTACATTGCAGTATGCTTTGTTAATGTGTTAATTTTATTGAGTAAAGCAGTAGAGGACATCTATGCCTAAAGTGCTAAATTAAAGGAGAAAACTACTCTTCAGCTGAGATCACTATAATTCAGGCCTTAGTTTAAATTACAAAATTGCAGGTGTATGTGATTCTTTTACACTCCCTCACACTGTGCAGTTATTACACCAATACTTCCCCAGAGATGTGTTGTAATATCCTATTCTAAATTCCTGTCTTGACATTTAACTGTTTGTTCTGCCTCTTCTTATCTAATAGCTTACTGTTTTGGTGTTAATTGCTAAAACTAAAGATTTTCAAAACAATAGGAAACCCAGGACAGAGCCACAATTACAAGATTTACAGCACCCCACTGTGAATCGAGTTGTTCTTGCATGACACAGCTGCTGATACCCGGTTGCATTTCAATGCATCCTGAAAGACAGAAGAATGTTGACGCTAAATGTGCTTTCTTGAATGAGATGACCTGTAAGCAAATATTTACTTTACAGTCAGTGACCCAAGGTCATGGCATTATGACAAAACACCTGTTTAGCTTACCATTATAGTCACTACAAACCTCATTTACATGGCCTCAGTCACAATGTTCAAAAGTCACCTTATGTACTGTAAAACCATCTGGTAATGTTGACATTCTAAAAGAAAAGTGCAAGCCATTAAATCCTTGTAGTGTTTGTGCTACATTTGATGATGTGAATAGAGAAGCAACCTAGTCATTCTCAGAAACAAACAGGTTTATACCCACAAAAAACATGCTTTCCACTTGTTTAGTTTAAAGAATGAACTTGTAGGTCATTGCTGTTATGTATAATAAAAACACTCATATTTAACCAGCAGTATAGGGTGAAATCCAATCTTCACGACTGTGGCTTGTACTAAATTTCATCCTTATTAAGAAAAGAGATGTGTGGCTGTGCACTTCAATGGATTTGAAAAGAGTTATCCCAACAGCTATGTCCCAGAAAGCATTCAGAAACATGCCACAGGTGCATTTTTTAAGCAGGAAATGTGCTGGAAGCCCCTATATGATAATCTAGTTCACTTAGGACTTTGCAGATTCCTTCATTCTGTACTCTGCCCTGTAACGGCCTCCATATATTCATGGCACAGTAATCTAAACTGTAACCATTAGAAATGTCGGGACCCACTACAGCAAGTCCTGAAACATGGAAACTGAAAGGCTGAAAAAACAGAGTTAAATATACCGAGTCCAAGATGGCCATTTCCCAGAATATTCCCTTTTCTCTGAAGTATACCAGTCTTAGAGTTGGTATATATAAGTTCTGGGGGGTGGTAGGTTTGCTGCCCACAAAGGGGGGAGTGAAGAAAGGGCTTGCCCCTCCTGGAAAAAAAAGTTCAAAAGAGGAGGGTGATGTTCTACATTCATTCTTCTCTGGGATTTTCAGTCTTTTTTCAGCATGCCAGTGCTCAGCATTACAACTGTCAATATTTCAATAGGGAGCCTAAAGGACAGCAGGGAAGGGTGTCCTCGTGCATGCACATAAATATGCACACACACATGCAAGGACACATGTGCATGCTCACACACATACTCATGTGTGCACACACAACATGAAATAGTTTGTTCAACAAGGTTGGTGTTGAGCATAGGAGGTAGGAGATCACGCTATGAATGCTGTGCAGATGCATGGATTATAGAAGCCCACAACAGGGTGTCAGACAGAGCAAAATTACATTAAGAAGATAGACATGGATAACAGAAACAATTCTGCCAAGGATAAATGCATAATCTACAACTGTCTACAGCACAATCTAAATAAAGAGTTGTCTTTAACCAGCATTACATATTTACCTATGACATATTACTGCGGTGGTGGTGCTGCGGTAACGTTGTCGCCTCACAGTTAGACGTTGCCCGTTCGATTCTCAGTTAGAGCGTCTTCTGTGTGGCGACATGCGTGAACGGGCGTTCCTTCCTTGAAGGTTGTGCATTAGGCCTGGCAAGCCAGCATGTAAAACTCTACTGCCAATCATTAGCGGACCGGAGTTCCGCTGTGGCGAAAGACACAAAAAAACACATTTACCTATGACAGGAGGGAGAAGGGATATGAAGCAAGGAGAGGAGGGGGAAAAGAGAGGAGGTATGGTCATATGATTGATGCTTATCAGATCACAGTGAATATGCCAAAACATTTTCCTGTATGCTTTTTACTTCCTCATCTAAAACCATCAGCCTTCTTCCATTGAGTCCAGCCTTTCTTTAGTGTGTCTTAGCTCACTTGTTTTCTGTCAGTTTAACTTGGGTGAAACCCAGCTTGTGAGATCAGTCATCCCTGTAGGCATAAAGTTTGATTGACCCCAGCTCTCAGTGACCCATTAGCCGGCTTCTTGCCCACCAAATGGCTCATCTGTCTTAAACCACAACTGTCCCAACCAGCAGCCTGAGAGCCACAGCAGAGACACAGTATCACCATCAGACTTCCTTTGCAACCTTAAAGCCTAACAGACCCACAAAGTAGTCCTCATTAATATTGTCAGGCATTGTTAGTATATTAATTCTTAACCACACCCACAACGGGCTGACATGAGCAAATGCATCACAGCAGAGACTTGCCATGTCTTATCCATGTGCATGCTGCTGTAACACATGCGCTAACAAAGCTACCATACAGTTACCAGCTGCCAGGCAATTTTTCTGACAGTCAGGAAACCAGGGTCTCTGTCAGTAAATGTGGTTATGGTGAGTAATTGAAAGGTATTCTGAATCATTTAGAGAGCATACAATTCCCTGATGTATGTTTTCTAAAATGTTTACTGATTCATTTCAATTTCCTATCTTATATAAGTGTGTGTGGTAGGGTTGATTTGCATATAATTTTATAGAAGAGAAACAAGTGAGCCATAATTTCTTTCACTTTCCATCACAGTCAAATATCAGTACTGTATACAACATGTGGTTGTCTTTGGTAGTCTGGGTAGAATGTGTGGGAAAGGAACACATTGTTGGTACAGTGGCACAGTGAGTACTGCTGGTACAGTGGCACGGTGAATAGTGTTGGTACAGTGGCACAGTGAGTAGTGTTGGTACAGTGGCACAGTGAGTACTGATGGTACTGTGACACAGTGAGTACTGTTGGTACGGTGGCACAGTGAGTAGTGTTGCCATCTAACAGTGTTTTTGTCTAAGTTATTGGCTGTGGTTCCATCTGTGTGGAGTCTGCATGTCCTCTTAGTCAATGTGTGGATTTTATCCAGGAGATCTTATTTCCACCAGCACTCCAAATGCATATCACAGGTGAATTGATGTTTTTCCAATTTGCAAGTAAAAAAACACAGAGTGTGCAAGTGAGTGTGTGTGTGTGTGTGTGTATGTGTGTGTGTGTGTGTGTGTGTGTGTGTGTGTGTGTGTGTGTGTGTGTGTGTGTGTGTATGCGTGTGTATATGTGCATGCACATGCATGCATATAAAAAAGTAATATTCTGAGGAGTGCACAGTGACAAATAAATAAATAAATGAAAAATAAGATATAAAATGCATCACAGATCATCTTGACCCTCAGAGCTGCTAGGATCTGTCATTCCTGACTGTATAAGTGGTTTAGCAGGGTTGTCAACATGGGGGCACACTTAATGCTGACCCCAACAGTTAGAGGTGAAACAGATTGCTATAGTCAGTGAAGGGGCTTAGAGTACTGTGGGCATTAGTTCTTTAATTTTCTGCACAATAAAACTTCAAAGGTGTGCACATAAGTTCATTCAACCTTGTGTATTGACTGGGGCAGTGTGGCAATTATTTCTTAAACTAACTTTCCTCAAAATCACACCTCAGATGTTTGCAACGAAGGTCACTATAACTAGTCTAGGGCCAGTGTTGTGTGTAGGAGCAACAAGATGGACTGAAATAATGTGTGAATTTTTTTTTTTTCAATTTCTTCACAATTGAAATCTGATGTACGTACAGGTGGCAATCTTCTATGGGTGGAGAAAAGGAGGCATGCTGCATATGCACAGCTGATAGCAATAGCTTGAAATATGTTGCTGTGCTGTATTTGTTTTTAAGCATTCATTGTAGTTTGACTTCAAAAGGGACACGGAAGTTGTCTATCTTTTGTGGTTAGGGCTGAGAAGGCAAGCTGCAACAACAGTAACTTGAAATATAGTAGTATGGCCATTTGTCCTTTCATTTCATCCTGGTTTAATAACAGAGGGAGTACACAGGAAGTGACTATTTATTTTGGGGTACGGATGAAGGCAGCTACCCCAGATATGACTTATGTGCAAGTATTTTCTTCTTTGTTTATGGGTAAATACTATTCAGTTTATTGGTAACTGCTGTGTCATAGGCCTTGAACACATTAAACTCTGGACATAACTTCATTTCTTGTAGTAAAGAAAAAAAATTGTCACTTTCTTTCCTTAGAAATAATTGTTTTTTTCAAGCCATCGTTGGACCGATGGTTGGGAAAAAAGCTATAAAATGCACCGCAGAGAATTTAAAATCCCAAAGCTTCTGGGGTTTTGGTGCTTCCCAGCCCATGAGCCTAATTAAATTCCTTCCTCAACAATAGTTACAATACATTTTTGGCCAGTTAATGTGTGTTGATAGCATGTAGCAAAAGTCAACAAGACAAACTGTTAGAAATTAAAAGTAGTCTGGTAGCATGAGGAGGCAAGAATAGGAGGAAAACAGAAGAGTACTGGGGCATGTACCATGCTGACAATAGATAGCAGGGTGAGGAGTGCCATTGAATACTTTCCTTAGTGTTTCATATCATAAAACTGCCTACACAGTCTGCATATATGACATTCAAAAATGGGTGCATCTTGGTTGTGGCTTTCTCAAAGGGGTGTGGCTTCCCTCAGGCAAGGGGTGTGCCTTCATTATGTGGGTGTTTGGCTTATTTGCAAGGAAATGGAAGGATGCAAAGGTAGCAACCTTAAGCTACCATCACTGGCTTGGCAATGCCTAGTCCATGCTCTATTCCTGGCTTTTTCAGTGCTGTATAAGTCTTCACTTTAATGGACACATACAACTGAATAAAGCCACTTTCCCTTCCCCCTGGGTGCATGAGCCAGCATCAGCTACTCACTCCTATTCCCTCCTGCGCAGATCTTCCAGTGCTAAAGAAGTACTTTGGTGATTTGGGTTATAGTCAAGGCTTTATTTCACTGCCACATAAAGACAGGCACTGAATATACCATAACGTAATTATTATATAAGCCAAATATGTGCTCAGTTGGTATCATAATATGTCATTTGAGCTACAGTGCCCACTCGTGATTGTATTCAGTTCATTTAGTAATTGTATGTATGTTATGTCTTTTGCTATGGTGCTTTCTGTTATCCATCATAAAACTGGAAGCTTTTTTGTCATTATGAGATGCATGTTTGATAGTGTGCCTGTCCAGCTCTTCATTACATATGGTCTTTATCTAAAACACTGGTGTCAGCTTTGTATGTAAGCCACTACATCATTGCATTCATCAATTTTTGCATTACTGTACTGGTTGAACAGTTAGGAACTGTTGGTGCCTGGGATCATTAAATGTAAATGTGGCACACCCCTACTTTATTCTGGACGTGTCTATTTCCCTTTAATACTTGCAGAATATGGGACAATCTAATTAAAATTTGTTATACAACTCCATGTCCAAAAATGTACTAAACCCTGAGCATCTACTGTTGTACATCCTTCCTATAATGACACAGCAACTATGAATGAAGGTACTGTTCTTGTCTCATAAAAATAGCAATGTCTCTGGGTTCATCTACTGTAGTGTCAGGTCAAGATCAATGGGCTGTTGTGTCCGTGCTTGGCACAACACTTCTGCTTGGAAGGACCCTATGATATGCTGACAATATACCATCTGCAGCATCAGATTCATATGCCGTTATATAGATGATAGTCTGAGACACAATAAAATATGGCAATGCCACTTGCTGAACACATATTACAAAGGTAGTGATAAAAGTGTCCGATATCCAGGCAACATAAAAATAATAATGGACATGACTGACTTTGGTGCATCCAGTGTAGCTGCCTGGCATCAGGTAGACGCACTGCCTAGAACACACATTTATTGGTTCTGTGGCCACCAGACTGTGATGTGGATTTTTTATGTGTCCTGTTAATGTTACTGGAGCTTATCTACTTGCTGCTTTTCATACTGATAACACTGGATACAAATTCAGTCAGTATTGGGCATGTTTAAAGTATGCATGTTAGGTTATTACTCATCCCATAATTCCACAACCATGAGCTAAGCAAAAGCAGGTGTGTGTGTGTGTGTGCGTGCGTGCGTGCGTGTGTGTGTGTGTGTGTGTGTGTGTGTGTGTGTGTGTGTGTGTGTGTGTGTGTGTGTCTATGTAAAATGCCCCTAGTGAGGGATGACAGGTTAGATATTTAGCTTACTCAGTTTAGACTCAGTACTTTGGCTACAGGAGACAAGAGCCTTCATCCTCTACACCAACTATCAGACTGTTCAGTTAGTTATCAGATTTGATTAAAATGTTCTGAAATGGATAATTTTGTCCTTTATTGGTTTATACATTTTGTTTCAAAACTACAAGGATGCATTTTCAATGAATATGAGTTTCAATATATTTTCAAGGAATATGAGTTTGAATGCATTGTCAAGGAATATACGCTTAAAGGGAAGAGAAGTTTACTGTTGCTCATGCTAAGTCTGCTTTCAGTGTGCAACAGTTTTGTTTAGCAAATGGCCGTCAGTGTTTGTGCTACAAAATTTGAAAGCAGTGTTAGTAGCACAACAGGTAGCATACCTGCCTTTGCTACAGAAGACTGGGTTCTTCTCTAAGACAACGTATATGGATTGCTGACAGTGCAGAACACTTTAAGGATGGGGGTGTTGCACTCCTGAGTGTGTCATCCTCTGGATGAGATGTTAAACCAATGCCTCATCTGTCTGTGTTAATGGTAGGTGCTATGAAATTTTTTACATCCACCTGAGCTATCAAAAAGAGTAGGGGGAAGTTCCCCAATGCCCTCGTCAAATTTCCCTAGTATTAAAAATACCACCAAGGGTCTCCCCTGAAAAGACACTACTATCCTAGTGAGATTCATCTGGTCAACAAAGGATATTAAAATGTTAAATGTTAAACTAAATACATATCTCTGCCTTCATTTCAAAAGTAAAGAAGAAAATATTATACACACTGACAGTTTTGAGTAGTATTTATGGTAACTATGGAGAGAGAGAGAGAGAGAGAGAGAGAGAGAGAAGAAAGAGTGACAAATTAATGGAACATCAGAATGGCTGTTGGGGGGGGGTGGTCCAATCCCCTGCCTAGGATTAGGATTACCATAGGATTATAAAGGGTGTTTGAAGTGGGCAGGAAATTGGCAGAAATAAGCAAAAGGTAAAAAATATGTGTAAGGTGTTTGGAAGTTATCTAAGCAGCTAGTCTATGCAAAGTAGAATGGAACTTGTTGAATTTTGCACCAGAGTTGTTAAGTTTAAGTATAAGTGATTTTGTATGTTTTATTGAAATCTGGGAGAAGTGAAAAGTAATTTGGTAAAGATGAGGAAGACAAGCAGATTCGTGTCCAGGACTGGAATAATTAGCACTGAAGTTTTTAGTTATGTCTTTAATTAGTAGACTGCCGGTAGCCATTTGCAAAGATAAGGTAGCTGGGGTGGTACTTTATTATTGAAGGGTGTACTAGTTCCTAGGTTCATAGATTCGTATGTAATACTAGGCTAGTTGCTCTTACAGGCCATTTTAAACCTAGCCACTTACCCTTTTTTGCTTAAAATAACCTAACCCATTTGGTTATAGCTGGTCTCACCCATCTCATGGTCAATAATTATATATTACTCCTAATGAGAATAACTGGGATCATACCATTCATAATTTGAGAGGACTCATGCATGGGATAAAGCATTTAGGAGCTGCCTTTGTCCATTAGTAGTACAGGGGGCAGTTCTGCCCCAGGATTCATGAAGCTTGTGCCAGGTGCAGGCCTAGTGTCTGCGTTCTAACACCAAATATGGCCACTGAGCGATTCAGGTACGAGCTGTTTCCACGTGCACTACCTGCATACACTACGCCCGCACAACTCCCGAGCCTTGTATGTTAATTACCCCATGTGCAGCAGTGTAGCATGCAAATGAAGGTATGTTGCTATTCAGGAAGTGGTGCAGGCGTAGTGTAAGCATGCAGAAATGTAAACCGTAGAAAACGGTTTACATTTTTGAAAACATAAAATCGGAGCCATGACAGCCGACCAAACACATGTATTATATTGTTAATATATGCCAATGGCTAAATATATAGCCATTGGCATAAAAAATTCACAAAATATATAATTAACATTTAATATATATAGTCGCACTACCACGATGTGGAAGCGCAGGGCAGCTGTGCGCAAAGAGGATCGCAAGGAATATATCAAAATATAAAACAAAACAGCAATGAAACACATATCACAATTTCCCCATAATAGTCAATGGCAGGCATGCTACACCATACTTATAGCACAGGGGTTGCTAAGGGGCAGTGACAGTGTCATGCACAGTAGCTAGGAATTAGTAGGCAATGCCATGTAAATAAGAGGACTAACAGTGAATCGCAGATTCCCCGCTGGTGTAAGGATGCACCTCACAGTGTAGTGTTATAACACCGAGGTGTGCCCTTGAGATAAAGATGACATCAAGAGAGGGGTATGTCGCCATTGCTGTAAGCACATTGGAGCATTGCTAAACCGGTTTGCCCCTAGCTAGGCAAAGCTGCAGGATAGGGGTGTGTTGAATTGGCCATAGCTATGCTTAGCTGAGAGTACACAAGGTAACCGAGTATGCATGTGAACGGAGATGAAAATGCATGTAAACCTGGTAAATGGGTATGCGCGGTGTGCACTGCAGCTGAAACAGGAAGGATATAGGAAAGAAATAAGGAAATGCTGCAGCAGTGAAATTGGAATACAAATGACTAATTAACACCTAGGAGCCAACAGTGGGCCATTGACAACAGCTAACAAGGCTGCAAGCAGCTACCTGCAGAACAGGAAAGGGGTGGGACTGTACTGCAAAGAAAACAGTAAAGTGTCAAAGCAGAACAAAGCCGATTTGCAGTATATCAGCTACAAGGCACATTTTGCTATGACTGGGTAGGGAAAGTACAAAACAAGAAAGATGGCAGGTGGATGAATGCCTGATAATGGGAGGGAATCCAGGTCTAAAAGTGAATTAAAGGGCAACAGATTAATCAAGGCAGGCAAGTAGATCTCCACAGTAAAGGCCCCACACTTGCAGTACTCATTGCAAAACCCATACTTAAGACATGCTGCAGCTGGAATAGCTAGCTCATACACACCCACTGACATCAGCAGCATCCATAGCACAATACTATAAAGTGTGAAAGCACCTCACTCACATTTGTGTATTCCCATACACTCTGCACCAGTGGTGTATACAGACAGGGAACTTTTAGTATGTACATGCTAGGAGCTGCCATAGCTTTGATCCACCAGCATGTGTTGGAGACTAAAGGTGGTGTGGAGGATGATGCACACGACCACCTCAGGCACCAGAGGAGGAGGAGAGTGTTCAGACCCAGGATAACCTACCAGGGGCTACATGATCCGGAGATAGTAGAGCATTGCAGGGTGGACAGGGACATCCTACAGCAACTTGTGGAGCTGTGCCAGCCACACCTCAGAGCCAGAACAAACAGAAGGGAAACCATCCCAGTGGATATGAAGGTATGTGTAAGCCTGAAAATACTAGCTACAGGTAACTTTCAAAGACCAACTGGGGATATCATGGGGATCTCACAGGTATCAGCATCCAGGGTACTACACCAGTTCCTGGATGCCATGTTACCACATGCCAATGAGCACATCTACTTCCCCCAAACACATGAGGAGTTGGCCAGCAATATGCATCTCTTCCACCATGTGGAAGAATACCTGGAGGTACTGGGTGCAATAGAATGCATGCACATACACATCAAGTCATCACCCGGTGAGCAGGGTAGGCGCTACATAAACCGCAAGGGATACCCCTCCATCAACTGCCAGGTCATGTGCAATGCCCAGGGCATTATCATGGATGTGTGTGCTGGCAGCCCTGGAAGCTATCATGGCTCCCACATCTGGCATGCCTCACAGCTGTATTGGTTATTTGCCAGGGGGACATCCCAAATGGCCACCTGGTGGGGGATGCTGGCTATGCACTGGAGCCGTAGATGATGACTCTCATCAGAAATGCACACACACCCATGCATGAATGCCATAATGAGGCACACGCGCAAATCAGAATCATCATAGAGCATGTGTTTGGGATGCTGAAATCACGGTTCCGTTGCATGGACATATCTGGTTGAGCCTTGCAGTACTCTCCAGGCACATGTGCCCACATCTTCATAGTGTGTGCCATGCTACACAATATGGTCCTGTGGAAACAGCTGCAGCAGGGACAGAATGGTGAAGACCCTCACAGCCCACCATCATTGCCAAAGGCCCCACAGGCACAGAGGTACTCAGACCATGAACACCCTGAGCCAGCCACAGTAGGCAGATGGAGGCATGCTCAGTATGCCCATGCCTTGGCAAAGAGGGAACGTATAGCACACGCACTGACTGTGTAGGCACCTAGGAACTGACACCTTTCTCCACCTGCACACACAGTAAAAATGGATGGCACACACACAAGACTACCTGTAAATTGTCATGTATAGGCAGTCTACTGTGTGCATCCAACATAGGCAGCCCTCAACTATTCCACACACAACTGCCATTTGCACAAGGTAAGTCAACACCTGAGCAGTAAATTAAGCTATCAGCATATGCAGATACTGTATGTATAGATTCATAGGTAGGTACTTGGCCAACTACCAGAGGGAATTCATAAGCCCAGCCAAAATGTGTCAGCGTTTTCCACCCCATTGATTCATTAACTGTCCCTCTGTGGAGCAGAGTCAATGGCGGGATCCCTGGGGTGCATCTACTGTTCCCCATCCACTCTTCAAGGTTTCTCTTGCAGAGTGTTAGTGAGGGGCTCTGTATAATGTAGTTAGGGATGTTGTTCCAAAGTATGGGGAGTGTCTGTGATAGGAAGCTGTCGCTCCAGCATCTTCCAGTTATTGTTGTGGCAAGGTTCAGCTCACTACAGTGTGTGGCTCACTGTGACATGGATTCCCATTGGTGGAGCATATCCATTAAGCCTGAGTTCGACATGGCTGTGTTGGCCAGTGGAGATCATCTCTGGGTAAATGAGATGCCACTGAGTAAAGCAAGAGTTTATTCAGTCTGGCTGCATAGGCCATATGTTGGAGGCCAGTATTCCCCTTGGCGAGGTACATTCGTGGAACTCCCAGCTGTTGGAAGTGTCTTCTGAGGTACATCCCACATAGGTTCATAGGTTCATAGGTAGGTACTAGGCTATCGGCCCTAGGGCCCATACAAGCCTAGCCAAAAAATGTACCCTGGCTTTCGCCACCCAAGAAAATTATCTTCCTCTGCCCCTGTTGAGCAGAGCCATAGAAGTGATCCCTGGGGTGAATTTCCCATTTCCCATCCAATCATCAAGATTTTTCTTGAAGAGTGCTAATGAGAAGTTCTGTTTGACATTGATAGGTAGTCTTTTCCAGAGTATGGGAAGTCTCTGGGACAGGAATCTTTCCCTCCAGCATATTCTGTTTATTGTGGTGACAAGGTTTAGGTCCCTAGTGCGTGTAACTTGGATGGATTGGGATTTCTTTAAGTGGAGCATGTCCAACAGCTCTGGGTTTGACATAGCTTTGTATGTTAGGCAGAGATCGCCCCTGAGTAAGCGATATGCGATGTAGTAAAGCTGTAATTTTTTGAGACAGTCTGCATAGGGCATCTGTTTGAGGCCAGTAATCCTCTTTGTAAGGTATTTCTGTGGTCTTTCCAGTTGTTGTAGATGTCTTGTGAGGTACATACCAAAAGAGGCTTGTACTCTATAATGGGTCTAATGAGTGATGAGTAGAGTGGAACAATGACCTCTTTTTTTCTGGATGAGAATCCTTTTGTGATGAGATGAGCCACGTAGAAGGATTTCCTGACCACTGTGGCGATGTGATTATCAAGGGAGAGACTACTGTCCACCTGTGTCCCAAGGTCTCTTATCACATTTTCAGCATTAAGTAGACTACCAGCTATGTGGTAGTTCATGGGTACAGAGTTTTTACCAAAGGGGATGACAATACACTTTTTGGCATTGAGCTTTAGGCCATGGCTTTGACACCAGGTATCTGTCTCAGTGAGGCCCTTTTGTCGTTTGTCCACATCATTAGGAGTTTCGATTATGGCTCCTAGTTTGCAGTCATCTGCAAACTTTGTTAATAAAGACCTTCTGTGTTGGCCTGCACTTCAGAGAAGTAGATACCAAACAGGAGAGGACCCAGGACTGAACCCTGTGGTACTCCACTTGTCACTGGTCTGATGTCGGATTTGGAATCTGCTACTTTCACAGTGTGGGTTCTGTCCGTGAGCCAGTTGGCAACCCATCTTGTGACATAGGGATTTATACCTAGTTTAGTGAGCTTATCTATAATTCCAGGGTGGGGGATGGTGTCGAAAGCCTTGGCGAGATCTAGATAAGCTGTGTGAACCATTTTACCCTCATCTATGGCTTTGGTGACTGCTTCAAAGAAGTCAATCAGGTTTAGGAGACATGATCTGCGTTTTACAAATCCAAACTGGGTAGGGTCCAGTGTTTGGAGATTACCAATGTCTTTGTTTATGAGTCCCATGATGATACATTCCATGGCCTTGCAGACCAGGCTCATCAGGCTAATGGGGCGGTAGTTCCCGAGATCCATCGTGGCTCCCCCTTTGTGGAGTGGGATAACCGTTGCAGTGCGCCATTCAGTGGGTACAAAGCCTGAGGTGAGGCTATGATTGAACATGGTACTTGGGTAGGGTGCCAGTTCATTCTGTAGTTCATGTAGAAATCAGCCTGGGATATTGTCAGGTCCCATGGATGCTGTGTTCTTGGCTTTGGAGAGTGTGTTTTTTACCTGTGCAGCCGTGATTATAGGAACTTTGCATTCCTCCAGTATAGAGATGGGCCCTCTAGGGGGGTGAGAGGGGAGTAAAGTTAGCACTGAACCTATCTGCTAGGATGTTGGCAATATCAGTTGGTTCTGTATATTTAGTGCCATTGTGCTGCAACTCAAAGCAGATCTGAGTGTTCCCATTTAGATTCTTGACATAGCTATAGAATGCTTTGTGGTTGTCTTTAGAGTCAGTGGCAATTTTGTTTTCATAACTAGCTTTGGAGGATTTTATGAGGGATCTCAGCTTCTTACTGAGGTTGACCAGGGAGTTCCTCCAGTCATGGGATTTTACTCTTTTTTGCAACAGTTTCTTTCTTCTGTTGTAGAGTTTGCTTATGGCAGAGGACCACCAGATTGGCTTCCTTTTTTTGGAGGATAACATCTTGGTTCTATTAGGGATAGCATGATCCATGCACTCGTGTAAGTGCTTATAAAGTGCGTTTGTATAGGATTTGGCAGTCATACCTCTATTGTCCATCTGTATGGGTGTCACAAAGTTTGCCACTTCTGTCTTAAGAAGTGTGAAGTTGGCTTTGGAGAAGTTTTTTACGATGGTTTCCCTAATTGGGGGTGGGATGTGGATCTCTAGGCTGATTAGCTTGTGGTCGGATCTGATCAACGAGGAATTGACCTCTGGTCTGGAACACCGGTTTCCCATGTTGGTAATGACCAGGTCTAGGATACTGCTGTCCCTGGTGGGGGTGTGAATAAGTTGATCAAAGGCGTTGGAATTTATGAATTCTAGAAAACGTTGAGCAAAAGAGTTGATACATGAGTAGTTTTCCCAGTTAATGGTGGGGATGTTGAAATCACCCATTATTAGGTTGTTGGGTTGTACCCTAATACTTTCCAGTGTATCAAGAAATGAGGAGTGTGAATCCTGGGGCATGGTGGGGGGTCTGTAGCAAGCTACAATTTGGATTGCGGTCTTGCCCAGAGTTAGTTGCACTTGGATAATCTCAGATGCATTATGATGTGCAACTAGCCTGGAGATGTGGATATCCTTAATAAATATGGACATGCCTGGGTTATTATACCCTATGATGGGACTGATGAGTGATGATTAAAGGGGCACTATAACCCCAGTATGTCTAGATGGGAATCCTTTAGTAATCAGATGGCCTACATAGAAGGATGTCCTAACTACTGTGGAGATATGATTGTCAAAGGGGAGATCACTATCTACCTTAGTCCCTAGATACCCCATTACCTCATCCATATTAAAGTGGCTGTCACTTATGTGTTAATATGTGGGTGCCAATTCCACAATAGAATGACCATGCAGTTAGTGGCATGTGGCTGGAGGCCATAACATTGACACCCTCTGACGTTCTCTGTGAGGCCCCTTGAGGGATGTCTGTGTCAGCTGGACTATCAGTCATCGCTCCCAGTTCCCAATCATTGCCAAACATGGTCTGCCATAGTCCACCTGTGTTTGCCTGTACCTTTGAGACGTATATGCCAAACAGTAGGGCTCCTGTGGGACACCAGTTGTGACTAGTCAAGAGTTGGACCTGGAGACCGCTAGTCGTATCATGTGTGTTCTGTGTGTAAGCCCATTGGCAACCCAACCTGTGATGTATGAGTGTATGTACAGGCTGGTGTGTTAATCAATAATACCTGAGTGGGGCATGGTGTCAAAATCCTTGGCGAGGTCCAGGTTGTATGTGTGAACCACCTCCCCCATCGTCTAATGTCTTGGTGACTGTTTGTAAGATGTCAAACAGGTTCAGTAGGCATGAACTGCACTCAACCAAGCTGACCTGGGTTGCGTCACGTGTTTGGAGGTTACCAATGTCTTTGTTAATGAGTGCCATGAGGATGTGAACCATATAATTACAGACCAGGCTAGTCAGGCTTATGGGGTGGTAGTTACCATGGTCAGTTGTGATTCCACCTTGATGGAGTGGAATAACCATTGCCATGTGCCATTTGTATGGGCATGTAGCCTGTGGAGAGGCTGAGGTAGGAAAGCTTAATTAGGTGGGGGGCAGGTTGTCTTGTACAGTTTGCAAGATGCAGTCTGGGACAACTTCTGCCTCCATTGACGCTGTGTTCTGCTGTTAGAGAGGGCCATTTCCACCTGTGTGTCTCTGATGTTTGGGATACTGTACCTCTTGGGTAGTGTTGTGGGCTCTTTAGGGGGTGAAGTATGCACTGAATGTATCTGCAAGTATGTTGGTGATATCAGTAGGGTCAGCATATTTTGTGCTATATTTCACCAGCACAGTGCAAATCTGTGTATCACCACATAGATCCTTGACATAGCCAAAGAAGGCTTTGTGGTTATCTTTCTAATCCTTATGTATTCTCCTGCTGATGTTAGCCTTGGATGATGTCATGAGGGACCTACGTATCATACTAATAGTGGTCACGGATGTCTGCCCTTCGTGGAATTTGCTGTTTGTCTGGGACACTGTTCTAATTCTGTAGTATAGCCTGTTTATTGCAGAGGTCCACCAGATTGGTGTCCTTGTCTAGGAGTGAGTCTTGGTTTACCAGTGATGGCACGATCCATACATCCATGTAGGTGCTTATAGACTGCATTTGTAAATCTGTCTGTATCTTGAACAGTGTTTCCCCTTAGCATGGGGGCTGTGAAACCCCCCACCCCTCTCACTAGTAGTGTAAATTTAGCTGTAGGAAAGGTATACACTGTAGTATCCATGGGTGGGGGAGATGCTTGGGTGTGGAAACAGTGAATAGTTCATGGTCTGATCTAACCAGTGACTGGTTAACCTCCAATGTGGTGCACCTGCTGCCCATGTTGGTGATTACCACTTCTAGTAGTTTCTACCCCACGTTAGGGAGGTTACCACCTAATACAGGGCATATGAGGTGATAAATTCCAGGAAGCACTGGGCCTGGAAGTGAGTACTGGAGTAAGTTTCCCAGTTAATGATATGGTAGTTGGCATCGACCAATGCCAGGGTATGCGTTAGGACTGTCATGTTCTCCACTGTCTCCAGGTAGGTGGAGTGGTGATTCTGGGTCATGGAAGTGATCCATAACAGGCCACAGTTTACATTGCAGTTGTTCATAGGTTCATAGGTTCTTAGGTAAGTACTAGGCTATCTGCCCAAGGGCATTTATAGGCCTTGCCAGAATGTGTTGGCTTTCACCACCCCCTTA
Organism: Protopterus annectens; assembly: GCF_019279795.1. Lineage (NCBI taxonomy): Eukaryota > Metazoa > Chordata > Ceratodontiformes > Protopteridae > Protopterus > Protopterus annectens. The sequence continues at coordinate 1,561,168,430 of NC_056739.1, forward strand.
GATTAGTTCCCTGTGCCTCTGTCCAGCAGAGCCATTAGTTCCCTGTGCCACTGTCCAGCAGAGCCACTTGAGGCTGATGTTAGCTGCACATGGATGATTTCAGAGGTATCATGCTGCCCCACGAACATGGAGGTGTAGGTATCCCTGATGAATATGGATACAGCCCCCTCATGTCTGTCAGTCCATGTTCTGTGGCTGAAATGTGTGGTATGGGTTGTAGTCTGGTAGTGCTGGTGTGCTCTCAGGAGCCTTAAGACAGATCTCAGTTACTGCACAGATGTTGATGTTGTCCATCCTGAGGAGTGCTGTGAGTGTAAGCGTGTTGTGATTACAACCCCTGGTGTTGAGTAGCATAACCCTCACTGAATCTGCTATTGTGATGTTTATGGAGCTGATATTCACCTTCGAGACTCACATAAATAAGGCACCATAGGGGCACCAATAGCCTTGGCCAGTATTCCAAAGCCTAAAGCTGACACATAGGCCAGTATGGTATCGTTGCATGCATGTTCCCCATCTGTGCTTGTTTTTCATCTCTCCTGTAGGTAACCTACTGGTAAGCAATAGAAAGCCTTAAACGTATACAAGTCTTCTAGCTTCCAAGATAGGCTTTTGGAGGGACTAAGTATCAGTGTTCTGTATGTTCTTGCTGTACTTAACTGTTTCCTGACTGCATGGTGATTTCTCACTGTATATTGTGATCTGAAGGTCTGTTTATTCACATATTATGGCTGTGATGGCCTGCACTTTAGAGGTTCACAGATAGCCTACTAACTATCTGCCCAAGGGCAATTAGAAGAATAGCTACAGTGTGTTGGCTTTCCCCGCACCATTGATGAAGTAACTTAGCCTCTGTCAAGCAGAGCCAATGAAGCAATTCCAGGCAGAGTTGCTGGAAGCTGTTGATGACTGGGTTGTGGAGGGTGATAGGGGCACGTAGTGATCTAAAGAGGGCATATTAATGTGACAAATCAACACCATTCAATTCCCCCAACAGGTCTTGCAGCTATCAGACTGGACAGGCTCCCTCACCTCCTGGATGCATGGTTCTGGGACACATGATCCCAGGGGTATATTCTGTTACCCATTCACACAACAAGGTTTTCCTTGAAGTGTGCCAGTGAGGGGCTATGCCTAATGTAGTTAGGAATGTAATGTATTGTCTCACAGTACATTTATTATATGTTGTTATTTCAAGAGTACGTGAAGCTCAGTGAGTTTGGGAGCCTCCACCCTTTGCTTAGCCTAGCTTACACATAGAAATCATCTAAATAGGAAATAGGCGGAAGCAACGTTAATGTCAACAGTGCAATGGTTACAGCATCTGCATAGTATCTGTGCATTCAAGGTTCCAATCCCGATAAAGGCAGGGATGTTTATCATGTTCAAAAGTATACCTTAACCACAGCTTGCATATATAGGTAGTAATCGTCTGTATAATAAACATTCGAAACACCCATATAAACCCATGTGTGCTGGAGAGTACAGTCAACAGAGAATGTAATGTTATGTCATCACATAGTGAGATGTGACTTCACTGACATGTATATATCCTGAGTAGTTAGCGGATGTGGCCGTGTTTGCATGCACAGGTTATACGTTACAAAGATTAACTGTGTGTAACCGCTGCTATAATGTCACACAAACACTTTTAAACATGCTTACAACTGCCTAAAGGAGCCTTATTCTGGAGTAAAAATCATTTGTAAACCATCGGAGGTGTTGAACCCTGCACCATGCACACTAAAGTCATGGGACTTACCACTAAGCCATCCAAGGTGTATACATGTTTCATGGTCTTGAGACTACACCTTATACCATACCATTTCACTGTAATGATCACAAATGGGTCAGTCACTTTATGTACATATGTACAGTACATTGTAATATACTGTAGTTTGTGAACCAACACATTCCAGTCTACATATGTATTACTGTTACAAATTAATACGAAATACATACATATATATATATATATATATATATATATATATATATATATATTATACAGTTACAACAATAGCCATATATATAAACATCTATGAACACACTTCATGACACAGAAGCACTCCAGAAGAATTGGAATGTACACAAAACACATGCAGCTCTGGTATTATATCAATTAATATTAACCTAATTCACCATAGAAGGGGTGGTTGCTGTGTATGTGAAGATTGGGGTGATGGAGGAATGATGGGTAATGCAATCATGCATCAAGGAGGGCTTGGGTCGGATGTCTAATAAGTGAACTGGAGGGGTATACATGGAGTATGGGGACAATAAATATAAAAAGTACACAAAGCAAGAACCTTTCTCATTCATAATACACCCTGTCATGCCACATTGCAACACCTAATTTCACAAACATATGAACATTAACATGTATCAGACATATGTACACCAACTGACTGTCACATTTGTTTTCAGTAGTGAGGAATGTCTGTAGTACAATGTATATTCTAAACACCATAACATTTGTACATATCTCAAATGCTTTAGTGGTAAAGTCAGTGACTGTAGTGTTCATGGTCCTGGGTTCAAGACCTTTAAGGGCTGTTAGGTTATTTTGAGGGCCAGAATAAGGGCTGTTGGATGCAGGTGGATTAAAGCATTCTTAAGCAGTTGTAAGCGGGTTTCCATGGGTTTGCGTGACGGTAAGCAGCGCTGAAACATGGTAAACGGAGAAGCGCTTCACAGGTTTAACCTTTGCTTAACGTCGCGCAGACCACTGGCAAGCCTGCTTTCAACCGCATAAATGTGCGTTATTCACACTTTCCTTATCAGTGCCTACTCTGAGAGGAAAAATAATAACATCTTCCAGGAGTAGAACCCACAACTATGTACGCCATCCTCAGAGTAACCTAACACTAAGCTACCTGGGATGTACCCATCCCAGTTGTGTATACAGACAGGTTAAAACACAAAAGGGAGGAATGTGTTGAAATAGGACAATCCGCCATGTACCTAATTAAACGTGTATGCTTATAGATATATATATATATATATATATATATATATGTATATATATATATATATATATATATTATATATATATTTATAGAGAGAGAGAGAGATACATACAGACATTTCGATATATACAGGTCTACATATGTATGTAAATATATAGATATGTTAAAAGCATCTACACATCAATGGAGGTACAGATAAATGTATGCAATAATTTATATAGCTATATATATATATATATATATATATATATATACACACACACACATATATATATATATATATATATATATATATATATACATACATATACATATATATATATATATATATATATATATATATATATATATATATATATATATATATATATATATATATATATATATATATATATATATATATATATATATATATATATATATATATATATGTATATATATATATATATATATATATATATATATATATATATATATATACTATATACACACACACACACACACACACACACACATATATCTATATATATATATATATATATATATATATATATATATATATATATATATATACATATACACACACACATACATACATGTGTGTAGACAGAATCCGAAGTGATCATATCTGAGTATAACATGGACCATAGCAATCACACATCCCCCCCTCCAAAACAATATGAACATAACATATGAAGAGTATATGCCAATACACTATTGCAAACACGTTCTATGGACACAGTCACCAACACAACTGCAATGACTGCAAATATGCATGACAGAAATACACAGACAGCTTTCATTTTGCAAATCTTTATTACATTCTGATGTATTGCCAAAAGGATTCAAGGACTAACAGTACCTACATGCTATACAGGAAGCATTTAATAGTGCCTTAATGAATCAGCCTGCAATTACCATAGTATTAGTCCACTAAGGGATAGGTGTTCACATAGGGAAAGAACACCCACACACATATAGACATTGTATAAAAGGGGTTTCTACACACTTGCATGTGCTATGTACACCCACCAACATCTACCCCACAACCAAAATAATTAAATCAATGCATACTCTCATACCATAACCAATTATTCAACTACTGTACAATATCTGCTGAAACCTTAACATACCTGGACACAGACACACTAACATGGCCCTATGTGAAATAGTTGCCGTTATACAATTGAACAGCTGCTGATGTAACAGGGTTTGTATGAACTAATCCCGTTTTAGAGGGTTGAAAAGTTTGTACACCAGGAAGTGTTACTGAGTACTGATTATCAGCACAGTATGATACACAGCAACACCAAACTAAATATGTCTGGTAAGCACACTGCAAACCCCCTAACATTATATGCATAGCAATGCAGTCTTGAGCTGGTCAAATAACCTGGCCAGACTGAAACATATGCAGAAGTATTAGGCACAGACAAACCCTGCACAAGCTGTAATGTTCAGAAATATAACAGCAGTACTCACATTTAGACCAAATCCTCTAAGCATTACACACAATATATTACTGTTCATCTCCATATAGCTGTTGCAATAGATTCCAAACAACACTTCTGCGCTGTCTTCCTCACATGTAAAGCAAAGGGACAACGCCCAAGTGGAGTACTCAGTTATGCTCCACTGTAGCCATGGTATTGGCTAAGGCAGTAGCAGTGCAGCTGATGTGCATGTAATTAGCTACTTAGGAACACCAATTGGTCATCGGGATAGCACATGTTACTGATCTGTAACTATAAAAGGTTGCCTTGTCACACATTAAAACCATCTGTATCTATGTGTAGGACAGTACAAAACACTAAAAGACAAACCGAAAACGAGTATTATACTAGTCAATAACACCTCAGATTACTAAGAAGGCATGTATAACATGTAGTATGTCTGTGTATATAGTACCTGTACTGTAAGAATTACAGTGTAATCAATGCATATAGTGGAATTAGCTATCTTGTAGCGATGTATTGTTGAGCAGTAGTAATGCTTGTAGTATTCTATTTGTGTACTGCTGTAGGTCACATGACAAACTCCTCATACACCACAATGGATGATATGGGCTTGGAATCCACCAATTCGCTTCCAGCCACTGTCAGTGTCAGAATTGGTCCAACAAGTATGTGCTATAACAGGGGATAGTATATGTCGATATATTGTAACATTCGAGATATGTATGGGTGTATAAGTAAGATGAACATGTTAAAGGTGGGATTGCCATGCAAATATGGTGTGCATTGTGGGATATTGTGCCAATAACTGTGTAATGTACAGTATTCTAGGTTGATCTGTATTCTATTCTACATAGCAGTTCTGTTATGTTATGCAAACAGTAGCTATGTCTACTGGCAATTACAATACTCAATAACAGGATACATATCATTTGTATTCATCTGACAGTTTAGCAGCATGATAGTAAAGATAATTGGAAGAGCCAGGTAACTATCCATGCACATAACATATGTAATATCCAGCTCTCTAGTATCGTTTGCAAGCAATAATAGCTGTGCATTTGTACATGTTATGCAAATGTGTAGTGACCCTTGTTACAGGGCTGGACCGCTCTGGTATTGTTTACAAGCAATAACAGCTGTGCATGTGTACATGTTATGCAAATGTGTAGTGACCCTTGTTACAGGGCTGGACCTCTCTAGTATTGTTTACATGCAATAACAGCTGTGTATGTGTACATGTTATGCAAATGTGTAGTGACCCTTGTTACAGGGCTGGACCTCTATAGTATCATTTGCAAGCAATAACAGCTGTGCATGTGTACATGTTATGCAAATGTGTAGTGACCCTTGTTACAGGGCTGGACCGCTCTGGTATTGTTTACAAGCAATAATAGCTGTGCATGTGTACATGTTATGTAAATGTGCAGTGACCCTTGTTACAGGGCTGGACCTCTCTAGTATTGTTTACACGCAATAACAGCTGTGTATGTGTACATGTTATGCAAATGTGTAGTGACCCTTGTTACAGGGCTGGACCTCTATAGTATCATTTGCAAGCAATAACAGCTGTGCATGTGTACATGTTATGCAAATATGCAGTGACCCTTGTTACAGGGCTGGACCTCCCTAGTATCATTTGCAAGCAATAACAGCTGTGCATGGGTACATGTTATGCAAATGTGTAGTGACCCTTGTTACAGGGCTGGACCTCCCTAGTATCATTTGCAAGCAATAACAGGTGTCAATGTGTACATGTTATACAAATGTGTAGTGACCCTTGTTACAGGGCTGGACCTCTCTAGTATCATTTGCAAGCAATAACAGCTGTACATGTGTACATGTTATGCAAATGTGTAATGACCCTTGTTACAGGGATGGACCTCTGTAGTATCATTTGCAAGCAATAACAGCTGTGTATGTGCACATGTTATGCAAATGTATAGTGACTCTTGTTACAGGGCTGGACCTCTCTAGTATCGTTTGTAAGCAATAATAGCTGTGCAGGTGTACATGTTATGCAAATGTGTACTGACCCTTGTTACAGGGCTGGACCAAATGGCTATGTGTACACCTACATAGAGTGGATATTGAGAGTACAGACACACTGGTTGAACTACCAGGTTTGTGTAGCCCAACCTCTCATTGCCAACCTAACAGCCACTTGCACATACTGTATGTAAGGTAGTGCACAGCACTGGTAATGAAACAGGCTGCATATCATCTTTAACTCCAGTGTAACATCTGCAGTAGGACTGTAAGATGTAGGATACAGCTGCCCATGTGTAATAGCTGCTTTATAGGTGATGGCTCACACTATCTGATTATATCCTGATCATGTTGATAGTGACATCAGAGTCTATTGATATATGACTCTGTTTGAAAGAGTGGGTGTCTGTGCCCAACAGAACTCATGGTCCTCATGGATATGTGAGCATATACCCAGAGAAGGAAACAGACCTGTTGACACTTACATCACCTGTAATCAACTAACAGGATGTGATGTGCTCCTCAGAGGAGGATTGCTGCTAAAGGTAGCTACAATGTTTCTGTAATAGCCAGTGTTGTCACGTCCATAACACAAATATTTACATGTGAGCATCACTGTCTAAAACATCTTCATAAGCAACACGTAAACTAAGTACAGTACTTGGTACTTGTAGTACTGAATGCTTATACAGGCATGTCCACTAGTCAGCTACTGGTGTTTACTAATGTCAGCTTTGTGTATGTGGCCGTCCTGGGGGAATGTAATCTCTATGCCATGTACACTGCCAAACTCACCTAACACCATGCCCCACACATTGTTTGGGATGCAGCAACAGGGGTAAGCTGGAAGGCATCCCAGTCTACAGCCATGACTGAACTGGACAGTCATGAGGTGTAGGTTAACACATGCAGCTCATCAACACAACCAACACATACCCTTACCAGAACACAGTAAGGACACCCACAAACACTACCAGAAATCACACACATTCACAGACGTGTCTAAGTACCTGGCCAAACAAGTGACCCCCCAAGCAGGAAGAGACAGACAATTAAATACACAAACTGTATGACATAGTTTGCATAATTGTGCCACACCTCAGAACGCGTGACTGGAAACATGCCCAACAGTACTCATTTGTGAATGCAAACTCTAGCACTATGTTACACACCAACCTATATGAGGGCATACATACTGTCAGCTGCCTGTCTGCCATGATTAACCACATACCCATAGACCACCTTTTGAACTATACACATGGCTCTGGCATATTCCATGTTGTTGTGCAGGACCTGTGATGCAGTAGCATGGACTGCATGGAAACACATGTAGGAGCTGTCAGGTCTTGTAGCCCATGCAGGTATGTCCCAAGGCCTGGGTAGCATTCTGCCATTGGCCAGAATGATACTGCAGTACAGGGACAAAAGGATTGTATTCCACAATTGTCTAGTGTAGTGGTGCAAGTCAAAGGGTATCCAGTATCTGTCATCCTGGGATAACATGGTTGACAGACCATGATGTTTTGCCAGACAGGGCCTGCACCTGTCACCCCTTAGAATCTGGATACTGCCTAGGGCTCATGCTTCCCCTATAGTTCCTTCATCATGTATGGTTCAAGTGAAGGTCCACTGCTGTTACAGGGACAGCCAAGCAATAAACTGTGGGTCTCGCTACACAATGATACATGTCAGAAACACTATACGGACATACATATGTCAATCCCTAACATGGAGAACATATCTGTGTAGTGGCTGAGATATGTTTCAATGCTCCAGAGAGCACACCTGCATGATCATGTTATAACACATACCTCACCTCTTGCTCATTATCCTTTATTGGAACACACAGGCCACAGGTGTGTCCATATTCCTGAAGGATATGTACACGCCCACGCTAGTTGCACTTTCATAACTTCAGATGCATTATGCTGAGCAACTACTTTTGTGCCAAAGTGGAATTCAAATTGTACCTTGAGACAGATCACCCAATAGGCCGCAGACTTCCCAACTGTCATAATGTGCTGTAATGGAGAAGATTAGGTCTGAGACAGAACCATGATAATGGCTACTCTCAACTATTCCATTATGAACTGGGAAGACTCCTCATATACCAACACCTGCGCTCAATGCATGTTGGATTCCATCGACCCTACTGACCTGGATTACAGTAGTCACACAAACAAGGCTAACAGTATGCTACACATAGTCTCCAATGCCAATGTTATGTTTCCTAAGAGCAGAGTGGTGACTGTCATGGCACCCATGCAGATGGACAATGCATGTTCAAATGCTGAATCCAACACAAATGAACCTTAAGCAGTCACATATGTGCAGTGATATTGCCATTGAAACAGAACCAGGATTCAACCCAACACAAACAAGAAGGCAAACTGGTGGTACCATGCTTTAAACTGTACCACAGAAGGTAGAAACTGTTGCAAGAGTGAACACACATGAGTGTAGGTGATCCCTGGTCAGCCTCAGTAAGATGAAGATACACCATATATAACCACACAAAGCTACTGTGAAACTAATCAGCCACGTATTATGAGGCCAAGCACAGAGCATTCTATAGCTGTGTCATTAATCATAATGGCAAAGAGAAGACCTGCTGTGCTGCACAGCACTATGGCATGGGAAGTACTGCACCTACAGAAATAGCACCCATTCATCCAGATGGGGTCCTGGATAACTTAAACCCACTCCCACTCCCTCAACAGGTACACTTAGTAATAAATTTATGTACACTACAGGGCCCCTGTACTAATGACTATGCAGTTACAAGCTGTACTCTCTAAAGCCATACATACAGCTTTGATGGGACCTGTCAACATCCCAGGGTGTATCCTACACAGATGTAAGAGCATTCAGCTATCCATATACACATCATGTTCAATTATAGCTCCATGTCAGGCTGTGTACACACCGAATGGTGCACAGCAACAGTTATCACACCGCACAAAGGGGGAGACACCATTGATAATGGGGCATAGTGCACAACTGCCCTGCTGAGTCTGGTCTGTACGGCCATGAACCGTGATCAATGTATTTGATGTACTCGGTACAGATGTAGATGACAGTAGGGTTGATTTACACTGCATATCATGACCTTGCCAGGTCGAAGGACACCATCATCCATACTGTGTTTCAGCTACACTCAGTAAACTAGGTGTATATCCCTATGTCACAGGAGTGGTTGGCAACTGGACTGTTGGCAGAACCAATACTACAGACGGTGTCTGACTAACGCACGCACATCAAACCAGTGCCAACCACAGTAATACAAGGGTCACTCCTGGTACTCTCCCTCATTGTTATCTATATCACACAGACTAACACAGAAGGCATCAGCCTACTGATGTTTGCAAATGCCTATGAACTAGGAGCAATAGTCGACTCAATGTGTGCTGCATTCAACATACAGAAGGGCCTTAGTGTGTCAGATGTGTGGTGTGTGATGTATGGCCACAATCTGACAGCTAAGTATTGCATTGTCACCCCCCCTATGTTACAAACCCTGTACCCATAAACTACCACCTAGGCAGCGGTCAACATAATGGCAACTGTGTATATGGGATGCAGCTGGACAATACTTTCCTTTGATAGTTACTTCACCACACCAGACAGGTAGTCGTTTGTGGCACCCCTAATCATGACAGGGTGCCATCCAGGAATATAGAGATAGTTGCTCTGCCATACTCAACACTCATGTGACCCATAATAGATCACGTATTTCCTTTAAGGGTTATTGCCCATGTGTAGATGGCCTACACTGCCCTTCCCAATCCCTAGCTGCACTATGTAGCATGCAGTCTACCCTGAATAAAACCATGTCCAACCCAGAGGTGTTGGACATGCTACACTTAACAAATCCTGATCCCAAATAAACACATACGTCATGGACATTCACCTTTCTAGTACAAGGATCACAACATGCCTGACAGATCTCTGTCCCATACATTTAACATAATCTTGCCATACTATGCATCCCTGTCCAGCGAAGCTGCACATCGCCCCTCTCTGTGACATGGTGTGATGACCGCTTGCCAAATATATCAGTAACCCTGTGGATCAGTTCTGTGGCACTGCTTGAACTGGCCACTGCAACTTACCTGTCTGTTGTCTACACCTAGGTAACCTGTCTGCCTAAGCTCATAAATGGCCCAGGGCATATAGCCTACTAGATCACTATGACCATACATGCTACAGTTGATATCCAACCCTGCAAATATCATCAAGCTAGCTACTGTCCCATGTGTTACACATGTGCAACACAGGCAACACATGGCAGGATGCTACACAGCTATACAGTGCCATGTAGATGTATATGGCAAAACACATACATGCTTGCAAGTCTGCAGGGTCACAGGTCATGTCCCTAATGGCTATGTATGACTATATATGTGACATATACACAGCATTAAGGTTGATTGCATTAATGTGAACACATCCAGGCATGTGCTGATAGGTAAAGACACCAGTACAGGCAAATAGACATGCCCACATCAAGACAACATCCACATGGTGCATGAGCAATGTCATCACATGGCACACACATATATGGTGATAATATAACATCACCAGTAAGTGCCAAATGTGTGTGACTTATACATGTCAGTGGTGTTAGTAGATTTGCAAAGACATATTTGTAATCTTAATAAATCTGATACACATGTATGTTCAGCTGTACTGCTGTACTTCTCTGTGAGTTATTATGACCTGTCTCCATCATTATGTCTTCCGGGTATGCCATATAGCAGACTGCTGGCATACAGCCACTTGGAGGATGAGGTCCTCGTCCCATACCTCCTTTACAACCACACAACGCTCTTCAGCCATGTGCCACAGGATGCACAGCAGCAGGACGCCCTGTGGGAGGAGCTCTGCAGGAGGGTAAATGATGTTGGCGGTCACAATCGCACCTATCAGCAGGTGCACCGACACTGCACTGACCTCATAAGATGGGCAAAACAGCGTGCTAATGCAATCACCAGAAAACAAGGTGCAGTAGGTGGGGGGGCACTCACCAGCCCCCATTCACACGTACCAAGGAGCTACTGGGCAACCTGGGGACACCTGCAGACCTCTGTCCATAAGCTTTAGCTGGTATTGTGGAGGTGGGTGTCTCTCAACCACCAAGCCTGGAGTTGCCTGGTAAGTCACTACTGCACATATATTTCACATAGTTACATGTGTTACTGTACAATATGTAATGTAACATCATATGCAAGGCATGTACGCACACATGCCACATACTATAGTCTGCTACTCTATGTATGCACAGATGTGCATACTCCATAGTATAGTGTAGTGTACTGGCTTATGTGCTAACATGGACATTGCACCCTGTAGCTATCACATAGGTGTGGATAATGATCTTACTGCTGTGACACTCCTGTTTAGGTACCTCTGGCATTTTGCAGTAACAGCAGCCTGTGTCAGGTGAGATTGTTATTATTTACTAGGCTTGATAATGCACAGAACATATTAATTGCATGCTATCTGCCATAACACACGTACACATAATGTATGGTGGTCCTGTTAATGGACACTGGTCAGACCTGCAATGCATCACAGTGTTTACCCATGTGAAACAATTGAAGACTATATGAAACACCTACACTAAACATTCCAAACTGTCATTGCCAGATGTGTGGACAACAGTGAATACAATGGTGGAGGAGTGTTCCACTGTAGGGACAGGTACTACATATCAGCATTACACATGTTGGGAATATGAACAGTACTGTACAGAGAGCATATGTGTGCACACACTCTAAATGTGTTGGAGCTGGAGTATGACCGGCCCACAGGATACACCCTTGTGGAGTATACCCTTGCTATGAATGTCACACAATGTCATGTGCTATCTGACATATCCATGACATGTAGTGGGATGACTGCAACACTGCTCAACTATCCTGCAAAACATGTCTCACATCCCATACATACCACCCTTTGTCTGCTTAACCCTGTCCTCAGTGGAGCATATGACATCTATGGGTGTATGTCATATGGGATAACACTGACATGTGAAATAAGATGGCCATCACAACCATTGGACAGAACATGTGTACACATGGCCATGGGGGATGGCCAGAGACATGAAGCAACACACACAGTAGAAGTGATGTACATGTGTGTACACCCTGTTGTACATTGGCTTGACACAATACAACTATGGCCTTTGTGTAATGGTGATATTGCAGATGTGAAACACTAAACATCATACAGGCCTGTGCACAGCTTGTGTAGGCATAATATGAAACTACCACATAACATGTCTTGAACATTTTGAGTGTGTCACGACATGGAAGCATTCATCATACAGTATCCAAATACATGCATGTGTTGCACAACATACACATACAACCACATCAAGCCACAGATACAGTACATTCACCCTGCTGGTGTCAGACATCACTGTCATGCCTGCTCCTTATGTGTGTGAGGTACACAGAGGGCATGTGGGACATAGAGTAATGCTAAGTTAGCCATGTGTGGGCATAGTTGCCAGGCATCAGTAATATGGTTGCAGATGTGCAGGAGTGTCATTTGTATACCCTTCTGTGACCTGTGTCACACATTCCACATTAGTGTTTAGTGTGTATACACCTCAGTGACGTGGGTCACATTCCACATTAGATATGTATTGTATGTGAACATAGTCATGGCTATGACCTGTGTCAGTAGCTCACACTGTATAGCAATTGTGAAGCCACATGATGCCCTGCATTGGCTATGCATATCAGCTCAATGTGCAGTATGTCCCTGCATATTTGTAGGGTGGCAGACAACATTGCATCAGCTGAAGGCCCATGTTAGTATAACACGTCCCTGCATTGGGACACCATTACCATACTGTAGATTGGAAAGGACACCATTGTGTTACACATGTATGCATGTCCTTCAACACATCAGCAGAAGACATGTCATACTACATGTGATTGGAAAGGTCATACACCACACAGCAGGCCTGTGTTCTGTCAACCTGTGTTGGTCTGTGGCACCATTGCAAAGTAGGGACAGCCATGTCAAACATGTGTGTACAGCCACATGCACAATATTTAGACTCAACTCAGGGGTAGACGGATTAATGTTGAACAGACATGCACTGCTTTGGGGGAGATATGCAAGCTAGGGTTCAGGCAAACATAGTATGCAGTCGACATACCCTACTGCTCATGTCCTCACACATAGGGGTGGTGGCCAACACAAAGCATCAGTGGCAGATGTACAAAGGTCAGCGATGGTCTGTTAACATGTGGTGTATGTTGCACACACCATGGCAGTGTGGTGCAATGGTGCAAAGTGCATGCATTGTGTTGCAGGTATGGGGCATAGGCTACTAACACAAATGGTGCAATACAGGTATGTATGCTAACCACCACTATAATTGTGTAAGGTGCATGCCGTCTGCTATAACTCATGCATGCTGTTGTGTGCAACTCAGGGATGTATGATAACTACCACTATAATTGTCTAAGCTGAAACTATAATTGTCTAAGCTGAATGCCATCTGCCATATCACCTGCATGTAGCGTGTGTGTCTGTGTCTGTGTCTCTGTGTGTGTGTGTGTGTGTGTGTGTGTGTGTGTGTGTGTGTGTGTGTGTGTCTGCCTGTGTGTGTGTCTGTCGTTCTGTTTGTCTCTGTCTGTCTGTCTCTGTCTGTCTCTGTCTGTCTGTGTGTGTCTGGTATAACTTGTAATGTACAGTTCTTATCTTCCCCTCACAGGTGTTGATGTAGGTGTGTTGCCTTCCTGTGGTTCACCTGATGTTAGTGTCCCCACAGACTCTAGCAGTGATGATGATAGTATGATTGAAGCACAGGCAGGGTTGTTAGGGGCTGAATCTATGCGATTGGTTGCCATTCCACATGTCTCCCCCTCATCCTTGCACACAGTTCCCCTGCCTGCACATACCCCATCACTACTGGCCATAGAGGAAGGACAGTTGGCAGGTGGTAGCATGGAACAGGGAAATGTGGAGACTATGGAAGGTGTGCTTGCACACCATGATCCCAGTCAACAGACTGGTGATGTCCCACACAGGCATATGCCCAGCACTTCTTGTAAGAGGAACACTGGTCAACATGCCCCTGCGAGACAAAGCTCATCAGCTGGAGGCACCAGATGCATGTTTTGGGCTGTAATGGAGGCACAGGCATGTGCTGAAAGGAACAACAGAGAAGGTCTGAGGCTTCAGAGGGCTGCTCTCCGTTCATTAACTGACAACATCCAGGCACTTGCAAATGCTCACCATCATCTTGCAGATGTTTTGGATAGACAACTGGGTGACATGGTGGGAGTCCTTGACCATGGCATGTCAATCCTCAAGCATGGAATGTCTGTGCTGGAACATCTGGTGGGAGTGAGGCGTCGGGCATGAGGACACAGGTCAGCTACATCACCTGTAGAAGGTCTATGTGAACATGCTACTGCACATGCCTACTCCCATAGTGGTGGTAGCAGCAGCAATGCAGCCGGTGATGTGCAGTCCACATCAGGACACAGCAGGCCACATGCATGTGGTCCTGGATGGTCCCAACAGGGACACAATTCCAGTGGACATGTGTCATCAGACAGTACCCAATCTGGACCTCTGCCTGGTAGTGCCCGTGCAACCCCTGGCAGGCACAGGTCACGTGGCCATGACTGGACACTGTGAACTGTGAAACCTGCCTTGTACAGTCTGCAGCTGTCAGTAATACCCCTGTGTAGGCCAGCCACATTCCAGACCTGTGTGTATGCATACACACACACTGGAAACAAATGTAGGGCACCTCACCACACACACGCATAACATCCACACACACCCAATGATATCACAGGCCCTAACTCACACACATGATGTCATCCAATGGCGTAGCCTAGGCCTCTAGCAAACATTATCACCCTGTGCATATGATGATGCCTGTGCCGCCTCCCTGTCATCCACACCATCGGTGTAGGGACATGTTCATATGGTCTGATGCAAAGGGTGAACATACTAGGTAGACAATTGTAGATTAATACTGTTGAGTAGTGTTGACAGGCAGCAGACATACCATGTATTACAGTTTTAGAATGCATTTTGTACATTTGACAGTATGTATCATGTGTAACAACACTAACAGCATGTTGATCTTGATGTTCTGCCTTCCTCTTTCAGATGTAGTTGCATACACCGGGGGATGTCAATGTTTGCAGTTAGTGTCCCATATGTACATGTTGACTACCCACAGGTCAGTATGACAATACCTGCATGCACTTTGTAGCTTCCACATCACAGTTATACTTCTCCTATGTTTCAATTATGTTTACTGTTCTAATGATCCAAGAGCATGATAGCTACATAGTAAGCTACTATGTTCAGAGCCGTCACATCCATAGTGGGTGACATCACAGGTATAGTTACCTGGAGCACGGAGGAGGTAAAAGAATGGTATGCCAGATGACAAGGGTAATGTTCAGTGGAAATAGTGGCTTCTCATTGGGAAGCAGTAATACTCACTGTCATAACAGCATGCAAACACAGACACACCCACACACTCAGGGATTCACAGACACAGTAACACACACTCTGAAACACACACACAGTTGCCAGTGCTCAGATGAGAACCCCTGCCTATGTGCATATCGTCATTATAGTACTACGCAATTACAAGACTCACCACAGAGATTACACATGTACAGGTAGTTGGAATGGCCTAAGATCGAGGACATCGACAGGGATACTACAGTGCAGTGAGTGTATGAGTGGAGGGGGGGGTCCATCAGTAGGCTATGTAACAACAGGTCACACCCCAGGGTGTACATGTTAACAGTTGATTAGAATGCCCGTCTACGATTGATGATATCAACAGGAATGCTATATTGCATTGCGTGGATGGGGGGAGGGGCATTAACATTTCACTGTAGTAAAATACAGCCTCACTCCAGGGACCAGACAGCCATACACACATACAGCCACACACACACACACACACACACACACACACACACACACACACACACACACACACACTGTGGCATTCACAAAGATATGCACTTATGTCACACACAAACAGACACTTTACATGTGTGAGGTTCAACCACCTGCCTATGCCTTTCTTTCTACACTTCACTCTGTACTGTTGTCAAAAACAGTGTTCAGGAGAATGATAACATGTGGGATGTATTCCCAACCATACGTGACATATATGGACACGCACACCCACATGTGCCAGTACTGTGAATCAAACACCTGCCTATATCATGATAGGTACTACAGAAGTATAGCACTATCGCATCCGTTGCAAAGCTTACTGACTCTTTTCTTTGCCAGCTGTGCTGATATATGCATAATATATGCACAGGGGAGGTATTACTGTTACAGGTGTCATGAGGTTTGCCTTCATTGTCACCCTTACAGCATTCTACATTGTCTGTCTTCCACTTCAATTAACAAAACCTGACCTTAGCAGTTACACAGGTTATTATAGGACTGGTTGTAACACACCAGTGAGCTGTCCTCAGTAATCATTCATCTGCAAAGAAGCCCCACCACTTATTAGTCATGTCCAAACATCTATCCATACATCATGTACGGCTTACAGTACTTAGAGCATATCACCATATACAGTTGGCAATGTTGAGGCTGTATTGCAACAGCATGATGTACTAAGACAACAGTCACCTTCAGACATCAGACATTGTACATACATGAAATCTACACAAACATCAATACATGTACACATATGCGGTCTACATCAATAAGTGCACTAGCAGGTCAAGAGGATGCATTCCACACCTTCCCCATGCCATGTGTGAAACATAGTCAAGCATTACACCATAATGGATGTTGTATTCATGTACTGGTAGGACACCACCTTCACCGAGTAGCCAAGTGTAGATATATGACAACAGCACATATCAGCGAGATACACACAGCATTATTCCATGTCATGCTCCTACAAACTGTTACTTGACAGTGCCATGGTGAAGTCAGAGCACTGTTATGGTCAACAGTGAGCACATCATATTTGCCACACACACACCTCATGTTTACTGGAAAAGTGCCAGCAATGTGATCTGTTTGAGCTAGGCAGTACACTCATTCAAGCATGTGAGAGGTTTGTGGCTTGTAAACATCTCACCCCAGCATGTACTGGCTATTGTGGTACTAAGGCTAATGTCCAGACAGCACACAGCGTGTATGGCTTGCAATTGTTGACATGGGGTATATGTAGGAGCTGTGGCCACACATGGCTGTACATGTCATGAACATATCACCTATGACCACTCAGGAACATACAGAGCAGAGCTGGATTTCCCTGAGTCTGTCAATACAGGCCTTGTGTAGGTCCTATGATCCTGTTATTTGGGTATGTTTGTAGGCATTGCATTAGGTGGACATGTCTAAAGACATACATGCCACATGGGGTGTTGTATGATATGATAGGTGTCATGGGTGACCAGTAGAGAGGGAATATTACATCTGTTAACATAGATATCAAATCTTATGTACTGTTAGCATGCTATCTCCCATGTGCATGTGTGTGTAATGACTGTAGCCACCTGTATGTAGAAAGGATAATGAAAGCTATGGTAATGTCATTTATGTTGTATGAATGTGGGATGTACATATCCAGGGCAGGTACAGTTAGGTCATATCCAACCATGAGGGTGTTGTTTACTGGTGTACAGCAACAGTCGACCATGTTAATGCTGACAACATCTGATGGACCCTGGTATGTGTACAACTGAGCTGGTTACAAACAGTGGTATTATTGCATTGCATAACACATTATGCAGCTGTGTCTGTACATGGGTACTTTGCACAGCTCATGTAGGTCTAGGTACAGTCTACCAATCGAGGATTATCTGGTGGTCTACCATACTATGTCATACCACATATGGATGTGTGTTGGTAGTCTGGAGACAAGGTGGTGGATGTATATGAGGATACAACCTAGAATGCAGCATTTGCCACTGTCACCTGTACCTGACTCATCTGTGATGCGTTATGCCAGAGTAGTGGTCTTTACATGTGAGTAGCCTGTATGAATATGTGTACACCACCACCTGGAATGGTCCATACCACTGTTATGGCCCACATGTCTGGATCTGAGTTATATGGTGGTAGTGCAATTGTGCACTACAGAGCCTTCAGCCAGGTGTTCCTCACTGCACAGATGTCAGTATTCACCATTGCAGGTTCTACATTGAGCAAATGGATTACTAAAGCCACACATCTAGCACTGGTTACCATAAGCATCCAGTGCAATTGTCTTGTAGGTGTCAGGGTGTTATTTCTGGGTGTAGGACATTTGCTTTGGAATGCAGCTATATGGGTAAATGTGACCTAGGTATTATCCACACACACGTGAAACATGGATGCATGTGCTCTGTGTTGAAGGCTCTTCATTCAGTCATGACAGCCCGGAATGACAGACACTGGACAACCTCATAATAACAGCAGGACATTGGCTCATTGTTTTGTTCTACCAGTTGCCACTTGTACCATGACATCACTGCAAGTGGCATTAATAAGCTTGGTAGCAAATGCCTCATTTAAGGTGACGGACTGCAGCAGAACTTGTGAATATGACCAATGTGAGATATAATTAGGGTGGCAGTCCTGCTAATAATGACAACTACTAACACAGCTGGGAGAGGTTATCTTGACACCTGCACCTCAGTACCATTACACAATGTGGCTCACACATTATGCTTGCACATGCCACTGTTCCACGTATAATGCTGCTGTCCACAACCTGCTATCAATGTATGCCTTTCAGGGCAGCAAGGTGTGTGACACATGCTGTAGGTAGCATCTGCCTGTGTGACCCAGGTAACCTATTGTCTGTCACGTCCACACATCCATGAATGTGTATACTTAACATATATATGTCAGTACTTCATGTACATGTATGCATGTGTATCACACAGCACAGACACAGATATATCATTTACGGGCCACACACAGGTATCAGGTAGTAGACCAGTATGATGTGCATATATACTGACAGGTAAGATGTACCTAGCTGTAAACCTGTGTGTTTACAATAGGAGTCCATTACAATGTGTTCTGTACATGTAAGTGCATGAGCATGCACACTGTCGCCTTCAATGGTTAGAATCGGAGTGCATCCCAAACAGCCCTGTGCTACTAAGTGAATGAGCATACCCACTGTCACCTTGTGTAATTTGAGTCAGTGCATCCAACAAGCCCTTTGTTACTAAGTGCATGAGCATGCCCAGTATAACCTTCTGTAGTTTTAGTCATAGTACATCCTAAACGGCCCTGTGCTACTAAGTGTATGTGCATGCCCTCTGTAACCCTGTATAGTGATAGTAGTTGTCCATTCCACAGATGGCCATACTCCAGTTCAGGTTCCTGTTCTGCTACAACTATACCTCTCAGGCCTACCTGCAGATGATGTGTTTTGTTTGTGCATACAGGTTGTAATGGACACCTACTTTAAACACACAGGTTTACAGCTATGTACTTCATGACTGTCAGTCTTCCTGTTGTTGTCTTCAATCTTAGAAGGGCAGTCTGACTGCCTTGGAATGTGTAATATCTGTGGTGTGTCTCGTAACTGCATAGTACTATAATAGTGATCTGTAGATAGGCAGGAGTTCTGATCCCACCACTGGCAACTGTGTAGTGTGTTTGTGTGTGTAACAGCAAATGCCTGAATGTGTGTATCAGCAAATGGCTGAGTGCGTGTGTATCAGCAAATGGCTGAGTGTAGTTGTGTGTGTGTATTTGTGTCTGCATCCTGTCATGACAGCGGGTTTTGCTGCATTCCAAAGAGATACCTCCTTTTGCAATGGCCTTTATCCTTATCAGCTGCTAAACCTCTCTCTTCCCCCCTCCCACTGCAAGTAATCAGTCCTATGATGTCACCCAGCTCAGAAGTGGAATCAGAGTAAGTGTAATTGTATGTGTTCTGTGGCACATACCCCAACTGCATACCACTGTATCTGTTACCTTTACATAGGCAAGACATGTATGCACAATACTGGCAAGTGTGTGTGTGTTTGTGTGTGTGACTACCCTGTAGCCAGGCATACACATGTGTAAAGTCTTTTAGCACACCATGGTAGCCATCTGTGGTGACCAGTGTCTACAAAGTATTACATAGTTAGGAATGGTGAAAAATATACAGTCAAGCACGACTACAGTTGGGTATGTTATTTTCCTGTGCCACTGTTGAGCAGTGACACAGAAATGGTTGCTGGGGTGTAGGTCCATACCCATCATTCCCCCACCCTAACTCCACAATCCCAGGGGTAGATTACATTAGCCATCATTCCCCACCCCAAACTCCACATGCACAACAACCATCCCTTCTCTGGTGAACTGCTTAAGATTTAAATGTTATAACACAGAGATGCCTCTGTTTTGTGTACACGTCAGTTCCTTTGGAACCCTTCTGTGTCACAAAGGGTGTTCAGACGTGTGTGTATATATATATATATATATATATATATATATATATATATATATAATATATTATATTATATTATATATTAACTTTGTATAGAAAGAGATCTGAGAACATGACAGTTTTATCTGATGAAGTCTATTGGACGAAAACGCAGACTTAATAAAGCGTTCATTGTTTGGAAACGTAATTTGACTTGGAATTTTTGCATCTGATCTCCTTTTGGCTTCTTTTCTGGTGTTTTTGGTGTATATATATATATATATATATATATATATATATATATATATATATATATATGTGTGTGTGTGTGTGTGTGTGTACACATCCCGCAGGTATATATATATATATATATATATATATATATATATATATCTATATATATATATATATATATATATATATATATATATATATATATATATATATATATATATGTCGTTATGACAGTTGTACAGATGTAGACTTGTCTTTGTTGTTTCACAGAGTACAGTACATCCAAGGGTACTGTACATATGTACACAAAGTAACTGTCCCATTTGTTTTCAGTACTGCTGAATATCTGTAGTAAGATGTGCATTATAGACTCCATGCAACATGTATACAACCCAGATGACTTAGTGGTACATCCAGTGACCTCATTGTGCATGGTCCAGGGTTCAAGACCTGCAAGCCTTGTTGATACTGTCAATTAGGACTGCATAAGGCAGTTGTAAGCAGGTGTAAATGTGTTTTCGTGACAGTAAGCAGTGGGTACATGCAGTTAACAGACATATACGACTCGCAATATGCTTGAAATGCCCTTCTTTGGCAATCCTGATGATGTCACCCACCTACGAATATACCTCTGGGACTGCTGTAACTCAGTAATCTCCATGGCATGCGCTGTAACTGCGTAATGCTGTAGTGTGTTAAACTAGCTTAGTAGGTGTTCAAATCCCAGACCGGTCAACTGTGTGTGTGTGTGTATGTGTGTGTGTGTGTGTGTGTGTGTGTGTGTGTGTGTGTGTGTGTGTGTGTGTCTGCCTGCTTGCCTGTGAAAGAAACTATGCTTTTAGAGTATGCACACTCTTTACAATTCACATACACATCTTTGGCAATCCTGCTGATGTCACCCACCTAGAAATACACCTCTGGGACTGCTGTAACTCAGTATTCTCCGTAACATGGTCTGTAACTGCTTATTGCTGTAGTGTGATAAACTAGTTAGGTAGGGGTTCTATTCCAAGTGAGGCCAACTGTGTGTGTCTGCCTGAGAAAATACCAATGCCTTATAGAGTATGCACACTCTTTACAATTCACATATCCACCTTTGGCAATCCTGCTGTCACCCACCTAGTAATACACCTCTGGGACTGCTGTAACCCAGTAATCTCCGTAGCGCATGCTGCAACTGCGTAATGCTGTAGTGTGATACACTAGTTAGGTAGGGGTTCTATTCCAAGACATGGCAGGTGTGTGTGTGTGTGTGTGTGTGTGTGTGTGTGTGTGTGTGTGTGTGTGTGTGTGTTTGACAGTCAGAGCCTGTGTGGAGGTGGCTGTGAGTGTCTAACCACTGTACATGTTGTGGAGTGGATTTTGTAGTTTTCCAGTATGGTGTCCATATTATATGTCACAATGTCCACCTCATGAGGAGTACAGATGTCAGTCAGCCAAGGGACTGTGTTGGCAAGCCATACCCCTACATCTCACAAAACACCTGGTCAACAAAGTATGCAACCCTACTATTACTCGGAATACATTCTGAACCCATGTGTCATACATAAACACACTTGCCTAGAATATCCCACTATGTTGCTAGTACCCTGCACATTGATGACAGATAGTAGGCATGGTGTGATTGCAGTGGGCTGCAGAAGGCATGGCACCCTGTACAGCAGTACAGTAGGCACATAATTGCGGACAATGTGCCTTCACTATGTTCCTCACTGGATGCCTGCAACATATGTGGTGCCATCAAATGTGATCCACAGAGGCCATACAATACCTTACACATATGCCCTGTATGGACCGATGCCACTGACACCAGGGAATACCTGTATCATGCTATCAATGCAGGTGCAGGATCAACCTGCTGTCCATAAGCAGGTCCTGCCACACCAGGCCAATACTGGCATATCTGAGGATAACAGTCTGTGTACACAACATGTGCCAGCCAAAGCAGGTACACTTGCACATGTCACTGTACATTATTGTCGGACGTGCACATCCCAGACAATGTCCATGTCAAGGACTATCAAACATAGACATGGCATGCATTGCAAAGCTATGGCCATGCACAATGGTAACCAGGATGTCAATACAGTTCACACAATACCCATCTGTGTAGGACATTGCAGACATTACACCCCTGTTCCACGCTGCACACCATTGTCAGGTGGCATAATGCCAATGATTACCCCTCACCCAGCCTTGTATAGCCATCTTGCACAGCCAACAACTACACACCTATGAAGCAATGCACACATGCATGTCAGTACTGGCACCTTGTATCTGCGTGTGGGGTATGATGCTCCCAACCACTGTCACTCCCAGTATAACTCCCACTGGCATACCGACAGATGTCAAACACATTCACATGCCCTAGCCCATAGAACCTCCGGATATCCCCTGTGGTTCATGTAGTACCTGTGCATTACTGCAGTTAGGAAGTGTATTTGTGGGCCTGGCAAAGTGTGTCAATGTGAGCCCATTAGAGAGTGTGGTTGTGTTGACAATGACATTCATTCATGTGGACAGCCATGTGTGCTACACCTAATGTAGGTCTACTATATATCTGTTGCAGATGTCGCTTACAAGCACACATATATGTTCTTACAGCACACCAACATGTCAGCTTTGTAGCACATGGAGTAAATGCACGCACTTGTAATAGTAATGACAAGTCAGTCAGGGGTTTGAAGTGTGACAGACAATGCTTTTGTTTTAGTCTCCAAGCCCTTCTCTAATGTACTTTGCCTCTGTCTGTCCCTCCCACACACTCTCTGGTGGATGTGGAGTTGTACACCTGCTCAGCAGCAGCTTGTGTTTTGTAAGTGATGGTCATGATCAGGTGATGGCCTCTGCACCTATTGCAGTCCTCTTCTAGCTGATTGCATGTGGAACAGCTGTGATGATGTTCCCATAGCCAATTACATGGAAACACAGTACAATATCCAGGAACATCATGTTGATGTTTGCCCATGACAGTCACTGTGAGCGGTACCTGGATCTGGTGTTTGGTAAACGGCATCACAGATGATATCTGGATGTTCCTGAAACAACATACACAGTGGGAAATAGCATAAAGACAGGAGGGTGATGTGCCAGACATGACTACAGCATGTAAGTGTAGCTATGCTTCATTGAGACTACTGCCTGTTTAACAAGTTGTGTGTGGTAATGGCTATTCTGCATGTTTTAAAACTGACAAGACAGTGCTCTGTTTGTGAGGGACGCCCATCTGTAGGGCCATCTGTGGACTGGTCAGTGAATGGAACCATTTGTTTCCTGTGTTACTCGCTGAACACACATCTGTGAACTGCAGGAGCATAGTTTAAGGATTGCAGTCAGTACATGGTGATAGTGATGAGTTACTGCCATTGCATCCCTGATTGGACATATATCACATGAAACAGTGGTATGACAGACACTGTCTGGGGTTCTCAGTGACATGCCAATAATGGGCCACTGTTCATAGCTGCAGTCACAAGTCTTCTACACTGTGTACAGATGTCATGCAGTATATATGCATGTGTTGTGCTCCCTCTGCAAATGTATACCATCTGTTGTGTTGGGTTGATGGTCATATCTATGCATGCTGTTATAAGTAATCCTGAATGCTGTTGACTATTACTAAGCCATATCTGTGTTTAAACTGCAGCACCATAGGCTGTATGGGTTTGGAGGTCCCGGCAGAACCTCCTGTCCCACTTCAGCTGGCCATGGCACCGGGCACCAGCACATCTGGGGCCCAGCCTTGGACCTCCACCTCTATTGGCTCTGCACCACCCATGTCTCTCAGGCACACGATCCTGGTATGCACATGACTCCTAAAGGTTCCAGGTACACGTGATGTAGACGACCCCATTGTACACACAACACTACTGGTCCCTCTGTGATTACCCCATTTACCTTTTTCATGATGATGATGTCGCACACAGCACCTTGCAAGAGTACTCTTCTTACATAATGATTGGAAAGGAACTGTTGTGTTAATGTAAATAAAATGCACAGTGTGAAGTATTTAGCCAATGTACAAATGTTTGCGTGTATTAATGACACATGTTTGTCTGAGGGAGTCTTGATATTACATAAGACAACACCACTACATAATAAAGGCATTGTTGGTGTTTCCCTTTTCATTCCTTTGTAATGTTTTGTTGTCACATGGGATGTTCTTGATATATCTCAATATATATATGTATGTATCTATATCTGGACATAAACACTCACACATACATCTACATGATGGAATACATTTCCTATACTGTTGAATGACTGTGCTGGATGATATGTTTGTGATAAGATCCGATGTCTGTATATCTGCCATGGCTTAGTGGTAAATCACAATGGCTGTGTATGCAGGGTCCTGGTTTCGAGCCTTGCAGAGGCCATTTATTTTTTTGCTGGGCAAACAAGGCCGTTGGATATGGAGTGATTAAGGCACATTAAAGCAGTTGTGAGCGGGTGTGCATGGGTTTGCGTGGAGCTAAGCAATGCTAACCACCGGTTACAGTTTCTTACACTCAGTTAGCCCCTACATTGCTTCACCAGTGTAATACTCACATACTGATGGCCAAACAGGCTTACACCTGCTTGCTCCCGCACTTGCAAATGCACTGCATTTGGTGTTTGCATCTGACACTAACACCCCTGGGTGGGAGTGAGGACTACGATATTACCTTGTGATGCCTATTACATTGGATTACATGCTTACAGTATAGGGAATGGCTGCCCATTAGGCAAAAACGTGCCATTCATCTGTACGGAATCAGCGGCCAGTCCAGAGTTTGATTCATATTATTTGTGTGTTCCTCTTACAATCTGCACCTGTCTGGCTAATAATGGGAACTGACACTCTTCAATACAAACAAGTAACTGGGATTTGGAACCCAGATCATTCAGCCGAGTCATGCTACTGCATACCTAATATTCTATCATCTTTCTAAGGTTGTCAGTGGAATATGTGCTTTCTGTCCCTATCAGACCTTTCATACGATTGGGGAAAAATACCAACTGAATCAAGGACAAGTCATAACAACATCAGGGACACATTTAAATTATTGGTGCTATTAACTTGACACATTCACAGACTCAGAGCATATGAATTCATACACATTTTCTGAGGTAAATGATGTTTATAACTCTTAATTGTTGTCATTATTCAT
Organism: Protopterus annectens; assembly: GCF_019279795.1. Lineage (NCBI taxonomy): Eukaryota > Metazoa > Chordata > Ceratodontiformes > Protopteridae > Protopterus > Protopterus annectens. Next base: position 1,561,194,627 of record NC_056739.1, read on the forward strand.
TACGTGTAATTCACCACCTTTCCTCCAAAAGTTTTAGGAGGGATTAAGTGGGACAGAGTTATAAACTGATTCGAAATCAGGGACGTCCCTGGAAATTGGGGACATTTCAGAGGTATGGTCCTTTGTTCCCCCAATGGTTTATGTCCTGTCCAGTGGATTT
>NC_056739.1:1561202286-1561257286 GCF_019279795.1 Protopterus annectens
GCGTCTGTTCCACAGTAGCAGTATCCTCTATGAGACATACTGTACCTGTCCCTCTAAAATGTTCTGCTGATGTTGTAGAAGTTTATATCCCTAAAGTGAGTATTTCCTATGTCATTTCACTTGCTGATGTGCAGTAAATGCATCAGTAATGGGTCTGAATTTGCCTTGCATGCCAAATACAAGTCACCTCTTAGCAGTCTGTAGTATATCGAGTATAGTGACAGAGCTTTGCGTTGGTCCATGTAGAACATGTTGTTTAGATCTTATATCCTTTTAGTAAGTTATCTCTGTGGGCATTCCAATTGTTGCATGAGTGTGGACAGATACATGCCAAAGGGGGCATTATATTTAATGGTTGGCCTAATGAAGGATGAGTAAAGGGCAACAATAACATCCATAGATCTAGACATAATCCCTTTGTTTATAAGCTGTGCAATATAGAAAGACTTTCTTACAACAATAGACACATATTGGTCAAACGCTAGGGCAATGTCTACATACATTCCCAAATCCCAAACAACTGTGTCACTCTTATTGTCAATATGATAGTTCCCAGGGTAGATGACTTCCCAAAGGATACAATAATGCATTTTTTGGCACTTACTTTCAGTCTAAGATGTTGGCAATAACTTATTTATTTGGGACAAAGCTTCCTGCAGAATAACTAAGTCATCTGGAGATTCAAATACTCCTCCCAGTTTGCAGCCATCTGCAAACTAAGTCAGCCAGAGCTTTTTGTTATTGGCTTTTACTTCAGAAAAGTAGATGCAAAACAAGAGACACTCCTGTGCAGAACCCTGGATGACTCCACTGGTAACTTAGCCTGTTTTGATTATCTGTGAGCCATTTGACAAACCAGTGGTGACATAGTAGTTTGTTCCCAGTTTATTTAGCTTTTCTGCTATGTCTGAGTGGGAAATTGTATCAAAACCTTTGGCCAAGTTGAGGTATGCAGAGTGTACCATTTTGCCTTCATCCATTGCTTTGGTGACCTTTTCAAAAAAAAAAACATGAGGCTGAGTAAACATGACCTGCCTTTGAGAAATACAAACTGAGACAGGTCCAATGTGTTTGGAGGTTCCCTATGTCCTGATTGATTAATTCCATGATAAATCATTTTCATGGCTTTCCATGAGGCTATTCAGAGCTATGGATATGTAATTATACAATGCCTGGGTCTGTGGAAGTTCCTCCCTTATGCAAAGGAAAAACTGCAGCTGTTCTCCATTCACTTTATGGAGGCTGAGATTGAACAGTGTTGTTAGGAATGTGGCTAAATCATGCTTCAAGCTATTTAAGATGCATCCAGGAATATTGTCATGACCCACTGATGAAGTATTTTTAGCTTTTAATAGCCCTTTTAGGACTTGGTCTTGTGTGATAGCTGGAGGACGAGCCAGTTTCAGGTATATCTTGAGGGACAGATGTAACGGAGAAAGGGGTAAAGTTAGAGCTAAATTTATCAGCCAGTAGATTTCCTATATCTTCACTTTCAGTGTAGGCAACATTGTTCACAATCAGCTCAGTGCATTGCTGCATTTTGCTTTTGAGGTTATGAGCATAACTAAAAAAAGTCTTATAATTGTCTTTGGCTTGAGTAGCAATTTTAGCCTCAGACTTGGCTTTGGTGGATTTTATTAAGCTCCTGAGTTGTTTGTTTCAGTGACAAGGGTTCTAACATTCTGGGAATTATTCTTCTTACTTTTGGTCAAAATTCTTTTCCTTTTATTATAAATCTGGTTGATATTATGGTTCCACTATGTGGGTTTGTTTTTGAGGTTTGCCCTGCATTTCTTATGTGGTACAGCTGTGCAACTGGTTGCATGCTGTTATGGTGTATGTTTCTGCATAGTCAGTGAAGTTAACTGGGTTTGGTCATTTGAAGCTTGCTAATGTATCACTTAGGAGGAGGTAGTTTGTCTTAAAGAAATTTCTAAAGGCACCTAACAGCTGATGAAGATCAGCAAAGGATGGTGCTAGATGCTCCCTTATTAGCAAGGACAAGATCCAAGATGTTATACTCCCTAGTGGGTATTCTGACTAATTGTTCCAGGGCATTTGCATTGACAAAGTCCAGGAATCTCAGTGCTTGTGCATTAGTGGTGGTATAGGTTTCTCAATCTATAACTGGATAATTTATATCAGCTTGGAAAATGGTACTGGGTTTAATACTGAGTGATTCTTGTTCCTGTAGATAGGCGTTTTGGCATTCGTTGGTCATAAAGGGAATTCTATAGCTAGCTTATAAATGGCATGGGATGTTTCCAGTGGTAACTTATACATGAAAAAGCTCTAGTGCATCATGTTGCTTCACCAGCTTTGATGTGAGTCTCTTTTGGTTGTAGATTGAGACACCTTTTCTCCTCCTGCACAGTAGCTGGTCTAAATGCGTGGAAGGCATTACTAAGTGCAGCCCCTTTTTTAAATAATGTCTCAGTCGCTACACAAAAGTCAGTGTCCTCCATGGTAAGAAGGGCTTTCAGGGAGTGGAGTTTCTTGTTTAGGGTCCTAGGACTGATCAGCAACACCTACATATTTTTCTATGCTTGTGTCGTATGTTGATAGGATTATCAGGTTGGCATTACCTAAAAGGCACTATGAGGCTGGAAAATCCACTTGCCAATAATCAAAACCCTAAAGGGGACAGATGCAGGTCATCCCTGGTGAAGCAGCATGGTCTGTCAATCATATCTTCCCAAGCTAACAAATATTGAACCCCCTTTGAATGACACCAAAAGCTAAGCCAATCATTGAAATCAATTACTTTTTACTCATATCACTGCATCATCCTTGGAGAAGGTAAAATGATGCTCAATGCTAGGCTCATATATGCCTTAGATATATAGTCTGAGAGCTCCATATCTCTCTTTGTATAGTCCAGGGAGGTACACCTCAAGTTATTGAATCTGGCATGAACTCTGATAGAGTTCTACTGGTACTTGTTGTTCAAGAACTTGAGTGTATTGAGTTATGGTACCTGTCAAAGCTCTATTTGTTTCTAGAAGATATTGAATTTTGACTGATAGACATCCTCCTTTTTTTCTGAGGAACATAGCTTTTATGCTATTGGTAGCTATCCTCATAGTTTCCATTAGGTTTAGGATGTGCAGATGTAGCTGACTGTTAGCCGAGTCCTGTTTCCAGGCAATCCATCCTTTATACCTCACTCATTTTGTTTTTAGTATCAAGAGTGAGCCATGAGTCTCTTTGAGCCCTTAGCTGTTCTTGTGTGAGAGGATAGAAGGTATTCTGTTTTGTGGCTAACCCGAGTGTGAAGTGTTCCAGTACAGCTGGAGGTCTGAGAGTAGACCAATCAATAGTGTTAAGGAATACACTGAGACTTTATTTATTATTAGAATTTAAACTTCCAGTAACTATCTGAGGTAGACCTTTAATTGGTAACCCCAAACAGTGCCCTGCCACTCGGCAGTTATTAAAATGGTTCACACCTGGGAGAACTGCACTCATTAAACCAATACCTAGTACTCAGTGAAAAATCTAAAAATCATAATGGTAGTGATGGCAATCATATTCTGTATATGTTGCTAGTCTGTGGAATTTGATCCCAGCAGATATCAGAAATATGTCATTTTATGTACAATTTAAAATCTCTTTGAAGACAAACCTCTCAAACAAATGGTCCTGCACTTTAACAGACTCATTGCCAACATCTCTTCTTGTTCTAAATCTTCTCCCATCCACAATTTCCAACTTCAATGAAATCATACCTAGAGACCTAATGAAATCATACCTAGAGGCCTAATGAAATCATACCTAGAGGCCTAATGAAATCATCCATAGTACTGCGCTTGTATCAACTCCATAACTAATTCTCCAGCTCATGCAGTCAAACCAAACAGATATCTCAGAATTCTCACACTTTTACTATAGTAATGTCCTGGTTATGGGACTCAAGAGAATTTAACTGCTTGCATAAAATATACATACACATTATCTGCTGCCTGTGTGCTAACATTACAGTGGAAGTATGTCCATACACTGTAAAATAATGCTAAATGTGCTACTAACATGTTCTGACTTTACATGGTGCATGTACTATGTTCTATAGATGTTTCTGAGCTTAGCATGCTATAAATATGATATAATATACATAACATAATGACCAGTTTTTAAGTTATATAATCCTGAGTGTTATAGCATATATTTACTGTTATCCCATTCAAATGTATGTCATATGAAGTCTTAGGTTCATAGGTTTATAGGTTGGTACTAGGCTATTGGCCCTAGGGCCTATACAAGCGTAGCCATAACAATTCCCTGGATATTTCTTCCCACAATATTTACTTCTCTGGACCCCTGTCTAGCAGGGCAACTGACATGATCCCCGGTGTGAATTTCCTATCTCCCATCCAATCATCAAGGTTCCTTTTGAAGACGGCCAAGAAGGTGCTCTGCTTGACATGTATGGGCAGTCTATTCCAGACTATGGGGAGTCTCTGGGTCAGAAACCTATCCCTTCAGCATGTTTTGTTCATTGTGATGACAAGGTTTAGATCCCTGGAGCGTGTGGCTCTGAGGGATTGGGATTTCCTTAAGTGGAGCATGTCCAACAGTTCAGGGTTTGACATGGCCTTGTATGTTAAGCAGAGATCGCTTCTGAGTAGACGATATGCCACAGAGTATAGCTGGAGTTTTTTAGACGCTCAGCATATGGCATCTGCTTTAGGCCTGTGATTCTTTTAGTGAGGTATTTCTGTGGCCTTTCCAGTTGTTGCAGATGTCTTGTGAGGTACATACCAAACAGGGCATTATATTCTATAATGGGTCTAATGAGGGATGAGTACAGTGGGACAATGACCTCCTTTTTTCTGGATGAAAAGCCCTTAGTGATGAGGTGTGCCACACAGAAAGATTTCCTGACTGTTGTGGCGATGTGGTTATCGAAAGTGAGACCACTGTCCACCTGTGTCCCTAAGTCTCTCATCACACTTTCGATGTTTAGTGTACTGCCACCTATGTGGTAATTCATGGGAACATATTTTTTCCAAAGGGGATAACTATACATTTCTTGGCATTAAGCTTGAGCCCATGGCTCTGGTACCAGGCATCTGTTTCTATAAGGCCCTTTTGTAGAATCTCCACATCATTTGGGGATTCAATAATGGCTCCCAGTTTGCAGTCATCTGCAAACTTTGTTAGCCAGAGTCCCTTAGTGTTGGCCTGTACTTCAGAGAAGTAGATGCCAAACAAGAGTGGTCCCAGGATTGAACCCTGAGGTACTCCACTTGTCACTTGTCTGGAACTGGATTTGGAGTCGGCTACTTTTACAGTCTGGGTTCTGTCAGTAAGCCAGTTGGCAACCCATCGAGTGACGTAGGGATTTATGCCCAGCTTAGTAAGTTTATCTATGATTCCAGAGTGGGGGATGGTGTCAAAGGCCTTGGCAAGGTCCAGATAGGCTGTGTGGACCGCCTTACTCTCGTACACAGCTCTGGAGACTGATTCGAAGAAGTCAATCAGGTTCAGGAGACAATATTGACCCTTCACAAACCCAAACTGGGTGGGGTCCAGTGTTTGAAGGTTGCCAAATGTCTTTCTTTATTAGTTCCATGATAATGCGTTCCATGCCCTTGCATATCAGGCTCGTCAGACTGATGGGACGGTAGTACCTGGGATCCAAGGTGGATCCCCCCTTGTGGAGTGGGATAACTGTAGCTGTGCACCACTCTTAGATGGCATGAAGCCTGAGGTGAGGCTATGATTAAACATGACACTTAGGTGAGGTGCCAGTTCATTTTGTAGTTCATGTAGTACACAGCCTGGGATGTCATCTGGTCCCATGGATGCTGTATTCTTAGCTTTGCAGAATGCGGTTTCTACCTGTGTGGCCATGATTAACTCAATTTGGCAATCTTTTGATATTGAGATGGGCCCTTTATGGGGTGAGAGGGGGGTGAAGTTGGCACTAAATTGATCTGCCAGGATATTGGCAATATCCTTGGGCTCAGTATATTTAATGCCATTCTGTTGAAGCTCAGAGCAGATCTGAGCATTGTCATTTAGATTCTTGACATAACTATAGAATGCCTTGTGGTTGTCTTTGGAATCTTTGGCAATTTTATTTTCGTAATTAGCTTTTGAGGATTTTATGAGGGATCTCAGCTTCTTACTGAGGCTGGTGAGGGAGTTTTTTGCATCCTGGGATTTTCCTCTTTTCTGCAACAGTTTCTTCCTTCTGTTGTATAGTTTGTTTATAGCAGGGGACCACCAGATTGGCTTCCTTTTTTGGAGGAGAGCATCTTGGTTCTATTTAGGATGGCACGATTCACGCACGAGTAGATGTGCTCATACAGTGCCTTAGTATAGGATTCTGCAGTCGAACTTTCAGATCCCGTCTGCATGGGTGTCATGAAGTTTGTCACTTCTGACTTCAGTAGCATGAGGTTGGCTTTGGAGAAGTTTTTTAAGGAGGTTTCCTTTCTGGGGGGTGGAGGTGGGATGTGGATGTCAAGGATGATTTGCTTATGGTCAGACCTGACTAATGAGGGGGTGACCATTGGTGTGGAGCATCTATCTCCCATGTTGGTAATAGCCAAGTCTAGGATATTGGAGCCCCTGGTGGGACAATGGATTAGTTGATCCAGGGCGTTGGAATTTATGAATTCCAAGAACCGTTGGGAAAAGGAGTTGGTACCCGAGTAGTTTTCCCAGTTAATGTCAGGGTAGTTGAAATCATCCAGTATTAGGGTGTTTGGATCTTAATATTTTCCAGTATGTTTATAAAGGTGTAGTGAGAATCTTGGGACATGGTGGGGGGTCTGTAGCAAGCTACAATTTGGATTGCAGTCTTACCTAGTGTTAGTTGCACCAGGAGAATTTCAGATACATTGTGTTGGGCAACTAGCCTGGAGGTGTGAATATCCTTGGTGAATATGGACACTCCTCCACCTTTAGTATTTTGGTCTTGGTTTTGTGGCCAAAAAGTGTGGTAAGAGTTGTAGCCTGGTATTGCAGGGGTGCTCTCTGGAGCCTTGAACCAGGTCTCAGTTACTGCACAGATATTGATGTTCTCCATTTTTAGGAGTGCCTCGAGAGAGTGCATTTTGAGGTTTAGACTTCTAGCATTGAGTAGCATTACCTTCAGATTTTGCATACTTGTATCTGTTATGGTGGTGGTTTTGTCCTTTGAACCTTGCCTAAAAAAGGCACTATAGAGGTGACAAGAGCTTTAGCCAGTAACCTGAATCCCAGGGGTGACAGGTGCAGACCATCTCTGGCAAAGCATTGTGGTTTGTCGATCATGTCTTCCCAGGCAGACAGATACTGGATCCCCTTTGAATGACACCAGAATCTTAGCCAATTGTTGAAGTCAATCATTTTGTCCTTATACTGTGGTATCATTCTGGGCGAAGGCAGGATGCTACTCAGGGCTAGGGTTATATCTGCCTGGGCCAAATGATCCGAGAGCTCTTCCATGTCTCTTTTCATGTAGTCCAGGGAGGTACGTCTCAAGTCATTCACTCCAGCATGGACAATGACAGAGTCGTATTTGTGCTTGTTGTGGGGTGACTTGAGTGCATGTGTTATGTGATGGATCCTGGCACCCAACAGGCAGCTGACTGTAATTTTCTCCTTGTTCAGCCTGGTGAGTGGGACATCAGTGTGCCTGACTATAGAGTCACCTATGACTAAAGTGGTGGGTACATTGTCTTGCCTTAGGGGCTGTTGTTGGGTGGCACACTGGATTTGTGAGCTATGTGTCACTTTGGTTGTGACTGGTGTTTGTTTTCGTTTCAGCTTCGCAGGTCCTTGTTGCTTGGGCAAGTTAATGTTAAGGGCCTCCGCATATGTGGGTTTAGTGTTGCTATGTGTGGGTGTTGATGGTGTGGGTTTTGAAGGGCTATGAGCTGCTTTAGGTGTATTGCAGGTGTTAAACTTCTCCTCCTGACTGTCTAGCACAATCTTGGCCGGAGAGAGCTTTTCTTCCAGTTTGGTTATGTAAGTGCATCTCTCGCAGGTTGTAGTTTTGGATGGTAGGAGGAGAGGGTTATCTGTGTACATGAGGCAGTTGCCGCAGTGCCCCAGTATGCCCAGATTCACCAGGTGGACAGGAGAAATCACCAGAAGCTGACCCTTGGGCATGCCTGTTTAGGTGCTTTTTTTGTAAAGTATAAGAGCTGTTTCCCTTACCTTTGCAAGGTACTTTGCAATTATAGGCTGTTTAGTGCCTACAGTTAATTTCTCCTTATTGACAAGGAGAGTTGAGTGCTTGTATCAGTTTCAGGCTTCCTAGTGCTTTCCAGCAGGTTCTAGAGCAAGTGCTAGTCAGAGGGGTTCAGATTTTACTGCTACTACTGAGAAACCAGCTAGTTCTAAGGGAAAATTTGAAGAGCAGACTTTCTGGCACCTGGAATACTTTAACTGTAGCCTCGCAGTGCTGCACAATGCGAAAAATGTGCAAACACACGCGTTTTTAAGCCAGAAAGTTGAAAGGGATAGAAATCAGTCCAAAAAGGCTAATAAAATTACAATTTCAGAGCTGGAAACCACTCATCTAGTGTTAGATAGGCAGTACAATGCTCACCACTCCCACTGGTAAGCAGTAGGACTTCCCTCTACCACAGCAAGGTCTGGATAGCTCTGAACACAGAAAATAAAGTCCTGAGACAAGCAAAGCCTGGGATCTGGACTGGCTAGGAAAGGTGGGAAACGAGCAAACAAGATAGTACTTTTTTTGTTAAAACAGGCTAAACAATGCAATAATACTGTAAATAAACACAGAAAAGGCTAACACACTTGAGTGTGTAGTCCTAAACAGTAAATTCAATTAAAACTCTACAAAATTAGCAATTTAAAACTTTTTAAATGAAGCATGGTAAGTGCACAACTGAAAAACGATTTAAGAGGCAGTAATACAGCAGAATAAGTAGCTAGTCTACATATACAGAGAAGTCTATATATACAGAAAAGCAGCTAAACCACACAAACAATTCAGATGCAGTGCAACCTAGAGCACTTGAGTTGTAGCAATATTAAGGCAAATACAGTTATAATAAATGCTCTGAAATATACTCTTCTTCTTCTTCTTCTGGCTTTTCCCGGTTAGGGGTTGCCACAGTGGATCACCTTGTCTGCTCATGATTGGCAGTGGAGTTTTACGGTGTCGAGTTGCCAGCCCGGCGCCCAACCTTCCTCAGAAGGCACACACACACACACACACACACACCTAGGGCCAATTTAGAGTGCCCAATCCACCTGCAGCATGTCTTTGGGATGTGGGAGGAAACCGGAGCACCTGGAGGAGGAAACCCATGCGACCACAGTGAGGACATGCAGACTCCGCACAGAAGGCACCCCAGCTGAGGATCGAACCAAAGAACCTCTTGCTGTGAGCCGGCAATGCTAACAACTGCACCACCGTGGCCTCCCCTCTGAAATATACTCTACATTTCCAAAATGTTTGAGAAGCACAGTCAGAACACAAGGAGATTCAGGTAATTTTTTTTTCCACATGGGCCTCCATTAAAAAAGGAACTTTGCCCAGTCAGACTTTCCCAGTAAACAAAGCAAATAAATAAGTAAATAAATAGATAAATAAATAAATTGTTCTGAAAGATCAGGTAGACATAACAGGGCAGTGGTTATGCATTTCGCTGGGGAAAACTTCGAAATGAAGGCACCTGCATTGTAGGTTGGTTATAATTAGATCCAAAGTGGAGCCATTGCTTATATGTTGGTTTGGTCTAGTAGGTAAATACGTGCTTTGCATCAAACTAAATTGTTATAATAGTTAACTAAGGAGAAGAGTATCAGGCTCAGTAGCATTAACACTGATGTCCCCAAGTATGACTAGGTTGTTATGGATCCCTGTAGGGAACATTCCCTGATGGTTATTTTGTATGGCCAGCACTGTGTAAGGTAGAGAAATGTATACTGCACCATCCCACATGTACATGTAACCTCCTAATCTGATATGGGATAACATCCAATTAGGGCTTTTATCATCTGCAACGTGTGACTTGGTGCAGTCTACAGTGACAATGGAGGTATTCTTTTTATAAGAAGTGTACCCCCCCCCCGATTCAAAGTCTGTACACATCATCCTTTAACCAGGTATATAAAGTGTCCACTATATGGGGATTTTCTTTTCTGAGCCATGTTTCTGGTGAGAGTCACTTTTTATTTATGCATTTATACAAGCTACTTTTAGCTCTTTGCTTCTAATTTTGGTACTGATATTGGAATTGGAATGTACAGAGGAATTCTGGGGTCTTTGGTTTATGCAAATGCCTCAAGATAGTATAAGTTTGTGTAGTAGGTACTATAGATTTGAAAGAAAATCTTTGACAACAGTATGGTGATTTGATATCTTTTAGTGCGTGGTGAAATGGTAAAGAGTCATTCAAGTGAAGACAGGTAAAAATGTGAAAAAAGTATAATCCTGACATAAGGGCATCCTAGAAACTCAAAGTAACTTGATGAGGGGCATGCCATTCTAGCAAAGACAGTTGTGTTGAGTGCAAATCAAGTGAAAATGTTCAGCTGAAAGCATTTACGGCACTACTGGAGGATTCCCTTTTTCTCCACTGTTGTGTGATCTCGCAGCAGGTATATTTAAGTTTGGGGTATAGAGGTAACCCTCCACATGGGGATGCAGGCAGTCTACCCCTGTGAATTATTATTTTTTTTTATAAAAGTGCTTTCAGCCAAATATCTTCTGTTGATCTGCATTTGATGGAATTATCATCAATGGATCAACATGAATCCCTTGATGTGGTGTGAGGAAGGAAGGAAGACAGTATTAGATAATTATAGAGGTGAGTACTGAGATGGTATTGTAAAATAGTATATAGCAGAATAAACCGGAAGAAGAGTAACCAGAAATGAATATAGGTGTAGGAGACATCCAACGGTAATTAGAGCAGTCACTATCTGCCATTTAGGGAGGAGGAGGAGTTATTGAGACAGTGTGTTTGCTAATTAAGCTGAATAGCAGAGATACAATTGTTGGAACAGAAGACATTCAAGTGAAAAGAGACTAGAAAAGGGATAGCCTATATAGCACCTATACAGAGGAAAAACTGTCCCCTGTATAGTAATAAATAAGAAAAATATTAAGAGAAATGTGAATTTCAAATGTATATTTAGTGAGCACTGTAATATACCACAACATACTGCAGAAGAACAAAAGACAGCTTGCCTCCACCTAGACTGAAATAGAGGTGAAAATGTGTTGGTAATGATGAGTATTAGGTGAGAGAGGCAATGCATAAACAGGGTCAAAAGTTGGGTGATAATGGAAAAAGTCTGTCACCTAGGCTATAGAAAGTTAAGCATACTGTATCTGCTAAGTAGGCTGTAGAACATCTAAGACAGAGCTTCAGATACTGGGAGTCTAAATCATACGCAGGAGAAGGACAGTTTATGTGCTACATAAGTTATCTCCTACTTGGCCACAGCCTACCTGTTATCTAGGCCGTAGTGTGTAGGTGAAAGTGTTAGGAAAAGAGAGGATATAGTGCATTGTTAGAAGTGAATGAAGCAGTCTATAGGTCACCCCAGTGAGGAAAAAAGTAAACAGGTCTGCTATTGTGACTATGAAATGTATACGGAAGAGTTAGAGATTGTGTTAACTTCAAGGTAAGCATGGAAGTGGTTTAGATTATCTGTCACGGTCTGTGTAAATGGAGCTGTCAACCACTTCTGCTACTGATTAAAATAAAATCTATGTAGCTGCTAGGCAGTCAGAGATATGAGGCAGCATGAGAGACTATGTATGTAAGGAAAAGAAAGAGATGGAGGGAGGTGTGGTAAAATTATGGGCTGTGGGGGTAGAACAAGTGTATTACACTTGATTGTCTGAATCTGAAAAATAATGATTTGGAGAAATGTACTGCTGATTGTTGGACTGGAGATATGGTAGTCAGTCTGTGGTAAGCTGGAAGAGGAGCTGGTGGACGTGCTTAGTAATGTATAAGTTAAATGATAAGATATGATAGTTACTCTGTGGTAGGCTGTTATAGGAGGTTGGCATAACGGTTAAGGTGTTTACCTTACAGACATAAGGTGCACGGTTTGATTCTGACATGGAGTAATTGGCTAGGCTTAAACTGGCCCACAGGGGAAATTAACCTAGTACTAACCTATGAACTATGGAAGAGGAGTTAGTGATGTATAAGTTAAATGATAAGATATGGTAATTAGCCTGTAGTAGGCTGGAAGAGGAGTTAGTGGGCATGGTTAGTGATTGTATAAGTTAAGTTATAAGAGTGATGTGTGTGTGTGTGTGTGTGTGTGTGTGTGTGTGTGTGTGTGTGTGTGTGTGTGTGTGTGTGTGTGTGTGTGTGTATGTAGTTTTGTATTATTTGACTGAAGGTACATTACACTGCAGCAATATATAAAGAATGAGGGTATATGATTAATTGTGGGTACCATCATAGTAATACTATATGTCTGAAAAATGGATGAAATAATATCACGTAAATTGTATAAATACACACGCACACATATATAATGAGTAATAGCTAATTAATAGACCCACACATTATAGCAAGACTTCGAATTGCCTAATAGACTGGATCCTAGTATCAGACCCTAGCAAATACTCAACCACAGGTAAAATGTCAGACTGTCTTAGTAATTGTCTCCCAATCAATACAACCAGGCATTTCACATATCTACTGCATGTTTGTAAAACAACATGCAACCTTTTCAAGTTTAATCCAGAAATGTTCATTGCTACCCTATCATCTATTAGTTCAAACTTCCTAAAAATCCTCCCATCAGATAATGCTGTAAATTAATGTAGTACAATTTTCCTAAATATCCTAAAAAGCCTCAAACCTCCTAGAAGGTAGAGACTAAAAACAAATAATGCAATTTATCCAAAAAGAGTAGAATGCTGATGCAGGATAGAGAAAAAGCATGGAAAGAATGGCAAACATATAAACACCTCAGTATCTTGAAAACTTTGGATTGTTTTACAATTGTACTAAAAAGCAAATAAATGAAGACAAAAACTATACTATAATAAATTTTAGAATAATAGTAAACACAACCCTAAAAAATTCTGGGCAGCCATTATAGAAATCTTGCATCCTGGCCAAAAATTCAACCCTGCCCCCTCTCCCAGTAACTCACCACTCAAAACAGCAATGTAATTCAAGTCTTATTTCACAGATAGTGTAGCATCTGTAACCAAGGGTTCCCCAAACAACTAGTCCTAACCCTGCCCAAATCCATTTATTACTGCATTCACTTTCACCTTTAAACCTGTGCCAAATCCTGTATAAAACTGCTGTTAAACTCAAACCACGCTCTACTTCAGCAAATACCTTAAAGCAGCAGCCAACAGCATTGCCTCTCTTGTCTCAGTACTTATAAATAAGTAAATCCAGGAAATCTATGTTCACTCTCTCTGGAAAAAGTAATAAATTATCCCTCTGCACAAAGGAATTCAACAGACATTACTAACTTTAGACTTAAAGCAATCTTATACCCACTTTGTCCAAAATACTTGAAAAATGTATCAAAAACAATTGCTAACCTATCTCCTGCAGGAAGAACTGCTATCTCCCACACAACATGGCTTCCATCCTTCCCATAGTACTAACACTGCACCTCTAACCTATATTGATATTGTCAATAAAGCCAGAGATAACTGCAAGCTAGTCTCCTCCCTATTTCTAGAATCGTGTAAAGCCTTTGACACAGTTTGTCACAGCAAGTTTCTACTTCAAATTACCTCATTAGGTCTCTCTCTCAGCCTACCCTGCTATTGTTCTCTAAGGCTACCTATCCAATAGGTATCAGTCAACTCTCCATACCTAAAAAAAAACTGAGAACCAATGAAGATTGCACAAAGAAAACTGCAAGAAGCACCAAACCAGTAGCTTTGCCGAAGGTCTCCGTTATTCAGAATAAAAATTTTGCGTATTCATGAGAGTATAACAAACACTATCTCAGAATGTTGAAACGCTCCACACATCAAGTTTAAATAGCCCTCCCTTAAAAGTCACATGACTTATATGACACCTGAACCAAAAATTAATCCTATTAACATTGCCCCCTACTGCAGAAAATAGGAATGCAATTACAATACAATGCATAAACAAAGCTAAAACATATAAATGCACATGTGTTTATAAAAATGTTAAAACTAAATCTAAAAAAGACTTTTAAACATAATGTGACATAAGCCTAAGTATATCAGCTATAGAAATAGAGTAATTTAAACCTGGGGATGAAGCGGTGTTCAATAAAAATGGAGTCATAAAGTCAGAAATAGAGTTTTTCAACAAAAGAAGGAAGTTGCGATGGGCGCTAGTTGTGCTCCAGTGTTTGCAAATATTGTCTTATTACAATGGGAAAAATGTTTTATATTTCACAATGAAAATGTGCCACCCTGGCATTTTTATGCCAGGTTTTTGGACAATATCTTTATTGCCTGGGATGTTAACGAAACAGACACCAACACATTTTGGATTATTTACATTCTACAGCTTCCTTCTTAAAGTTTACCTATCACTACAGTAAACTTAGGATTAGCTATTTGGATGTTTCGGTGTACAAGGATGACAATAATCAATGTATACAAAGTTCCATCTTTAGTAAAGCAACCTACTCAAATATCTTACTGCATTACAATAGTTGCCATCCAGCCCATCAAAAGAGAAGGATCATCAAGGGACAATACATTAGACTAGCACGCATGATTTCTAGTGATGCCCAGTTTTATGAAGAATGTGACAATTTAAAAGAAATGTTTATGGCCAGAAGGTATCCCTTTGATTTAATTAAGGCTATATATGATGAGGTTATTAACAAAAGGTGACAGGGAAATATTACACCTATCTTGACTTATATGAAACAGTGGCTCAAAAAGAACAAATGGATCAATATACTTGGTCATTTATTACTACATATACCCATGAATATTCCAGCATTCAGGACATTATTAAACAAAATTGGGTTATTTTTAAAGCCTTTGAGGGGACTTCCAATATTCTAGGTAATAGGCCTACATTTGTTACTAGAAGGGCTAGATGTATTAAAAATCTCCTAGAAAGTAATGATCCACCATTTGTTACTGTGAGTGACAAGAGATGGGGTACTTTCAAGTGTGGCACTTGTACTCAGTGTCCTTTTATTTTGGAAAGGAAAGAAGTGGTTGTGAACAAAATCAGAGTTAAAACCAATTTCCATTGTACATGTAAGTCAGTGGGTATAGTATATTTAGCTTTGTGTAAAGACTGCCCTAGTTTTTATGTCGGAAAGACTGTTCCTACTTTTAAGGAAAGAATTTATGAGCATATATATGATATTAAACACAAGAGAAGTACTAATGCTTTATATTGTCATTTAGAGATAAACCCTGATCATGAGTTTTTATTTTTCAGCATTGACACCATTCACAAAAGTTTACTGCGGGGTCCGTGGCATGATTTGCTAGAACACAGAGAATTGCATTTGCAATTAAAATTGAACACCACTTCAGCCCAGGTTTAATTTCTATAGCTAGTGTGCTTAGGCTTATGTCATATTATGTTTAAGAGCATTTTTTAGATTTAGTTTTAACATTTTTATAAACACACGTGCATTTATATATGTTTTAGCTTTGTTTATCCATTGTATTGTAATTGCATTCCTATTTTCTGCAATGGGGGCAATGTTAATAGGATTCATTTTTGGTTCAGGTGTGGTCTGAGTCATGTGACTTTTAAGGGAGGACTATTCAAACTCAATGTGTGGAGCATTTCAACATGCTACTGGCTTGGTGCTTCTTGCAGTTTCTTTGTGCATCTCTCCATTACTTCCAGTCACAACCTGTGTACCACAGGGCTCTTTTCTTTGTCCCCTCCTCTTTCAAATTCTCAGCAATACCCACCACATATCCACACAACAGACCTCCCTAATAATGTACACAGATAAGTCCACACTCATTTGCACATATGGCAACATGGCAAACCACCAATAAATTTCTCGAGAACCTTTAATAGCCACTGAAACATGGCTTTGTATTGAAACTTACAACTTGTGCTCATTCGTAAAAAAACTAAACTACTACTTTTTTTCTCCAAATCCCTCTCTCATGATAAAATAAAATTTAAAGCCCTCCCTCTTGATAATACAACCATTGAAGTCGCTACTCATAGCAAATTATTAAGGCTGATAGTGAATAATAGTGGTAGGGAGGGTGGCTTAATGGCTAAGGTGTTTACCTTACAAACACAAGGTGCAGGATTCGAGTCTCACAAGGAATAACTGGCTAAGCTTGAAATGGCTCGCAAGGGTAGTTAGCTTAGTACTAAACTATGAACCTATGAACTATAATCTTAAATTTGACCTGCATATACAAAAGTGTATAAGAAAAACTAGGGATGCATTTGAAAGCCAAAAACTTTCTTACCGACTCAACTAAACCTACCCTTGCCACTACTTATCTCTTCCCCACACTGCTTTATAGTGCCCATCCTTACTAATCTCCAAGCATCACAAAAATCAAAATTTGAACAATGCTATAACAAAGTTGCTAAATTTGCAGCAAATACCCCTTTTAGAACCCACTACTGTATAGCACTAAAAAGCCTAAATTGGTTAGAACTGCTCTAGCAACAACATATACACAGCTTTTTACCACCTATAAAATGATCCAACATTCATCTGCTTCTCTGGCACAAAATAACATTCTGTACAACTAGGTTCCCAGTCGGTCATTACAATCCAATGACCAAAACCTCCTGTCTGCTGGGCATCGGGTATACTTGTGCCATGTTGCTAAAGCCTGGATCTACTTATCTGTATCTATCAGGTCAATATCCTCCCTCCCATCCTTCAAAACCATTCTGAAAGACTTCCTCTCCAAACGCTGTCTGTTCTTGCTCAACATCAGGATAAACTATATCGCTAAATGTGAACAAGTATCTTTTCATACTTGGCACTTCCTTACTCTCCTTTCTTCACTCATTATCTTACTTCTGTCATATTATCTCCTCTGGGTTCTCTCTAAATATACCATAAGCATGCTTTTCTCTCACTTCATATTGCAATTCATGTTTCTATTATACTAACATATCTTTAATTTCTCTATAAACTGGCTAAAATGTATCCAAATATCAAATCATTGTTATATAACTTGTATCTATACTTAACCAATGTTTTCATACTGTTTCTGATTGGGTATAATTATTTAAACTGTAGATACTTTTTATATTATTTTTAAAGATAGTAAAATTATTATTGTAATGACTGAGGGTTAATGTAATAGTTAAGGTGTTTGACTTACAAACGCAAGATACAGTATTTGATGGTGTGAGGTTTTGGTATAATGGTTAACGTGTTTGCCTCGTAGACACAAGGCATGGAGTTTGACTCCGTCCTTTGAGGGGAAATTGGCTAAAGTAAAAATAGCTCACAGAGGCAGTTAGCCTCGTACTTATCATGAACCCATTATTCTTAAAATGTTTTGTAATACTTTGGGGCTTTTCTTCCCAAGCCTCTGCTGAAAATGGGCTCGTACACAGCTGGACTTTCCTGGTAATCAAATAGCAATAAATAAATACAGACACACACACACACACACACACACACACACACACACACACACACACGCACAATCACACGCACGCACACACACACACACACACACACACACACACACACACACACACACACACACACACACATATACACACATACACACATACACACACCATTCATTCTTTGTCCAAAAATTGATTAAAGCAAAAGATTCAATAACTTGGGACTACTCATTTTCCCACTACTGGGCTGGCCTTGGTATTGATTCTAATAAGGAAAGGGGAATTAGGAGTTTTTAATATCCCCTCAAGAAACAGACCCAGGGTCCCAAAAACAGTGGAGAAAGTTAGCAGTGTAGTATTAATGGAACTTCTGATTTTATATATATATATATATATATATATATATATATATATATATATATATATATATAGAGGCCTACTCACTTGACTGAAAATGAAATTACTAGGACCACTTCACTGAAAGCTCACTTCACTGAAAACTAATTTCTTTGAAACTCATTTCGTGGAAAGTCATAAATGGCCTTTTCCCCACTGTAGTGTGGCCCTGGAGTTAGTATATAAAGTAAGGGGAGGTGATATTATAAACATTTTAAACTATACACAGTGATACTTACAAGTGCAATAAATAACTGTTTCCAAAAGAGAATATATAACCAAGATATTTGGGGGGCTTTGCCCCCCACCCCACCCCCAATGTGGGGGGCTGTGCCCCCCTTACTTTATATACTAACTCCAGGGTCGCACTACCGTAGGGAAAAGGCCATTTATGACTTTCAACAAAATGAGTTTCAGTCAAGTAAGTTTTCAGTGAAGTGAGCTTTCAAGTGAAGTGGTCCTAGTAATTTCATATATATATATATATATATATATATATATATATATATATATATATATATATATACACACATACACACACACACACATATATATATATATATATATATATATATATATATTTTTTTTTTTTTTTGGTGAAATATGTACACGCGCACACACATACACACACACACACACACACACACACACACACACACACACACACTATTTATATATCTATATCTGTTCATACATATGCACTTTATGTTGTACACTATACTTGTAACAAGGGTCATGACTGTTCAAGGACCAACAACGTACCCAGTTATAATAAAATCACTTTGGCAGAAATAGTATATTGCTAAAAGTTAATAGGGGTCAGTAAACAACGTTTAATTCATTTATTCTGTCAGGTTATCTTGTATTTAAGACATTATTCAAAATAATAAAATACAGCCAAAAGCAATTTATGAAAAAAAATGTAATGATTAATTGTATTACCCATTTCAATATTAAGTGTTCTTTATTGATTAAGTTGTTTAAAAGGTGAGTGAGAAGTAGCAAGCCAGCTTCCATCTGAAAGTCAGGATCCAGCAGTGTCTCCGATCATTTTTTTCATTAACTTATGGAACATGATTGTTGGCTGACCAATTGCAATGTAACATCATTATCTAAAAAGTAAATGATTTTCTTCAGACAACATTCCCACAACTGAAAGGGAAAGACAACAATATGAAAATGTTCTGCCTGCTATAAATAGGTTTTGACTGCCAAAAATATCAATGACCTTGTCAGTAGTTAATTTCAGGCCATCTAATAATCCTTAAGCTTCTTCAGAACTAATAATAGTGCTCCTACTTATCTTAACTTGCGTTATAGTCTTCTCTAGTCCATCCTTCCATGGTGACATTCGACCTGTTCCCTTCCTGTCCTTTGTTACTCTGTGTTTTTGTGCTACTAAAATGTATCTGGTGTTAGTTTAGCTGCACAGTAGTATATTGTCTTTATTTCAGTTATATCAAATGAATTTCTATTAATAGTCTCACGTGGCTATCTTACGGGTCATTGCAGCATTGCTGGGTGAGTGGCATTAGTTAAAAAATGTAATATCATTGTGCAATTTACTGCAGCATGTATTTTATGTTAGTGGGGCACTTTTTTGGACTTTCCACTTCTTCTTCACTGTGGCCTAACTATATATATATATATATATATATATATATATATATATATATATACATACACACACACACACACACACACACACACACACATATATATATATATATATATATATATATATATATATATATATAAAATTCATCTTTTGGAAATCAGTGATTTGAGCGAAGATGTTTTCATTGCTCTTACATAAGCCGTTCAAATTACTGTATTCATCTGTTTCACTGGCTTGTTAATTTTTTGGATTTTATTCACTTTCTGTAATCTCTTTCTTTCATCTGTCTTAATATGTCTACCTATTTCTATAAATCAAACGTGACTTCCCTGAGATCATCCTTTTCTAGTGCATTAAGGATCTAAACCTATTATCTGTAGCTTGTTATAGTTTTTCATGCGCAAGTATTTTTCTTTCCATTAATTTCTTTTTTGCTCTTGCTATATATCCTTAGTGTGGAAATTCTGGATTTGTTGCATAATATTAAAAATACATAATCCCTTTGATATGAATGTTTTCTTGTTCAGAGGATTCGGCACTGCCTTTTTTTTCCAGTCCTGGCACCAGTGCCTATGGCAGGAATGGGCACTTTTTTATCCTACGACCTGTGCTTCCAATCTTCCTTTTCATTTTTTGACTTACCTTTCTCTATGATATATAAAGCACAGTTTATAAATCAGCATTGTCTTGGCGAAAGGGTGCACCACATAAAGGTACTCACCGTGGATGAATTTAGTTCTAGCAAAACTACTCTCCTTCTCTTGCTGATTCCATCTCTCCATTTCAAAATTCATACTACCCTTTTCTTGCTGTCCCATCTTCTGTTCAGTCCCAAGTGTGTGTGTGTGTGTGTGTGTGTGTGTGTGTGTGTGTGTGTGTGTGTGTATGTGTGTGTCTCATCTGTGCGTACATGTTGGGGAGAGTGTGTGTGTGTGTGTGTGTGTGTGTGTGTGTGTGTGTGTGTGTGTGTGTGTGTGTGTGTGTGTGTATGTGTGTGTGATTTGTATGGACAAAGATCCTAAGATGACAGCATTTGGATGTCTACAGATGTCTTTTGGTTCATTATTTTTTATTTTAGTTCATGTATTTTGAGATTTGTATTTATGTATTTTGTTGTTGTTTAATATAGCAATAACCTTGGGTGTGGTATATTGAAGATTTACCCATGGTTGGTGTGGTTTAATCATTTGGATGAAGGAGTCAGTTATTGCTATTATACAATGACATTATTTAAGAAAAAATTCCTTGTTTCCCGATTCCGCTGCTTTGTTGATGTATTGTGTGTGCATAAGGAAATTCCAGTCCCACATTTATGCAATACATCAGTGCCTTAGAAAGCAAGCAAAGGAGATGGGAAGATCTCCATTGCTTATTTATTTATTTATATTTTGAAAAGAAAAGAAAGCTATATGAGAGATGGGCAAAATACAAGGAACATCAGATATGTTTCTTTAGTTTTGCAGAACATACCTGAATTTTCTTGTATTTTTTTTTTTTTTTTTTTGCTCTCATAAGTACCTGTCCACTTCTCATTTTTTTGGAAAAGATTTTATGGTGTAAACCTTGGCTCTAGATGATTATCACTGTTATACTGACACCCCAACCCCATCTGCAAAAATGGGAAAAGGGGTTGAGGATGGATGGATTTGCATTGTCTGAAGGAAAGAAAGTCTGAAACCGAAATGCATTTCATTATTTAGTGTCTTCATTCCTCAGTGATTTGTCAGAAAAACACAAATTTTATGAGGAATGAATTCAGTAAATAATGACACACATACCAGTTTTAGATTTTCTTTCCTTCAGACAAATGTGTGTCTACACATACCAAGAGATAAAAAAGCCTGGCCGCTAAATGATACATTAGCGGCCGGACAGTTACTGTTGGTATATTCTCGATTTACAATGGGTAGGCTGGCTGGGCTGACCAATCAGCGTACTCATTTTTGAATGTTAATGGCCAGTCATTGCATAATATTTTATATACAATATACATTATCACTGTTACATCATTCCATTTTCTTTAATAAGTTGCTGTTATTGAAATTTCATGTTGATTTGGAGGACTGTAACTGCTGTACTCATTTTTATTGAGACTACCTACTGTTTCAAAGATGGGTGCTTCTTGTTTTAATCTATTTTATTGGATGGCATGCCACAGATGAGAACTCTGGTTGGCCTTTTCCAAGACCCTGTTTCAGTTCTTCTGGTGCTGTTGTGGTCTCATTCCTATAACAGATTGGATTATGTCATGATATTGCTTTGCTTTATTCTGTTGTATCACTTCACTACCACATGTCCCAAGTATGTGTCTCCATCCAGCTGCTTTCACTCTACAAAAAGTGAAACAAGCACATCTACCTTCTGCAGCAGCAGCATCAGTAGTCAGACTTATCATATTGCACTACCTAAAGAACTTGCACAGCTGAATTTCACCTGCAGTTGGCAAAAAGTACACAAGCAACAAATAAAGTTAAATCATTGTAAGGCAATATGCAAATAATTTGTTAAGTCTAGTGTGCATTGTTTTATAGTGTTGAATCTGCTGGAAGGATATACCCACCCCCCCACTCACTCACCCACGCTCATAGTCCTTTTATTGCTGAAGGTGAAGCTACATTAACACTTCAGCATATTTCACTCTTATCAGTGTAATATATCTCTGGAAAGACATTGAAAAGCCCAGAACTATAAAATTGGATGCTGTGACTCGAGACAAGGATTTAGAGTTCAGACAACTTGTCTTTTGTATCCATGAACTTACTACCTCACTGATTGTTTTGATTGGTGCATTTTAAGCTTAGCCAATTTCCCCTCAAAGGAGGGGGGTTTATGGTGGTAAACCATCTGAGGGGTTCTTCCCACTCCATTCGCTCCACTCACTCCGCTCCCCTGCCCTTCCCCCATAACCCATTCCTATGATCCAATTGCATTCAACCCAACCTTATCCACACCCGCATTTCATGCACAACTTACTTTCTTTTATTTAGCCAAACTTATCTGCTCCCCCTTACATCCATCCCCTTGAATTCACATGCCCACTACTATACTTTTTTGCATCTTACTCTACTCTACCATCACAATACAATCACCACCTTAAACTATTTTAAGTTAACTGCGGGCTTACAACCTTCTCTTCTACTATACACACAAACTAGCATTGCACCATAATTTTACCACTGACCAATCACATCAACCCCACACATCCTTATCACAAACTGCAAGGTAAAACACCTAACCACATTATCAAAGCCCACTCTGAAGTCAAAACATTCCAACCTTACCTTCAGCTGCACACATATCCCACGATAACAGTCTTTATTTATACCTGTACTACATTCACACAAATTCCACTTTTACTATGTTTAAGCCCACTTGACATGATCCTTCTAACTTGCCTAGCCTCTCACTACAGCTATATCCTCACATACCCCCACACACCAATACACATCAACAGCCTCCTCTAACCCTCTCCCCAATAAACAACACAGCTTCTCACATATCTCCTCCCAGCCTTTCCCCTAATCCCCCATTCTATTCAAGCCACAACCTGGCCTCCTCTCCTCCTATGATACCACACTTGACACCAGTACTCTCACCTAGGAATAAAAAACACTTCCCATGGTACACATTCCTTATTACCTATCTACTCAAATGTGGAGACGTACATCCTAACCCTGGCCCACCCTCTAATCCTAACCACAAGAGTAACACCAGAGATTTAAACATACTTACACTTAACCTTAGAAGTATATGTAATAAAACAGCTGCACTGCATGCCTGGATTGATCAAAATAAACCTGAGATACTAGCCCTTACTGAAACATGGCTACACCCCAATGTAAAAGACTCAGAAATAATACCTCCAAACTTTGCAATAACCAGAAGACATAGATCTATAAAAAAGGGGGAGGGACAGCACTTCTATATCCCTCTACACTCAACATCATACCCTATACTAGTAATATACCCATCTTTTCCAGTGCTGAGGTACTAATATCCTTTTTGAACCTCAATATATCAAAATGAATTTGCATAATAGTAATATATATCCCACCAGGTAACAATATACCAGTGTTGGAAAATATTTTATCATGGACATCCCAAACAATAAACCTTGAAACAATAATCTTAGGAGACATAAATATAGATTGGCAAACCATAGCTTCTGGCATCCCCACAAATATTATAAATCTGTATGTTTTTTCTCAGCTTATCAATGCTCCAACAAGATACAGCAAAGATCTTACCAATGCCTGCCAATCCACCTCAGACTGGATTCTAGTATCCCACCCTGCTAATTATCCCTCTTTTGGTACATTGCCTAACTCCCTGAGTGATCATCTACCAGCTTATTCCCTTAAAACAAACTCCCAACAACTAAGAGTACACACTTTAAAATCAGTTAGGAACTCAACTAATTTTTGTCAGCATAAATTCAACAATCTCCTGCAGGAAATAGACTGGACACCCCTTAAACAACTACCCCTTAATGCTGCTGTACTGTACTTTAATAACACCTTCCTTCACATACTTAATACACCAGCTCCTATTCGTATGAAAAGAATCAAAAAGAACTCAGCACCATGGCTCTCTAAGGAATATAAACACCTGATGAAGCACCATGGCTCTCTAAGGAATGTAAACACCTGATGAAGCAAAGGGACCTATCCTGGTCAACCTGGAAACCAAACAAAATGAACAAAATCATGTTAATTTCAAAACACTACATAACAAAGTGACAACACTAATCAACAGAAATAAGAGGTCATATTATTCCCAGCTTTAATTCCAGCATAAAATCAACCCCAGTAAATTTTGGCACACCATAACTTCTCTATTTAACCCTGGAAGAAATGGAGAGCACACCCTATCACTTGATACCCCTGCATCACAAATAGCTGAAAACTTTAACAAGCACTTCATAAAATCAATTTCAGACCTACTAACACCCCTAATGCTGGATCCCCCCCATCCTTCAACCTATTCAGACACCGATGCCAGGGCATCAACTACTTCTGATCCTGTCATTACTAACCCCCATACTCAACAAAATGTCATACAAACCCCATTCCCATTTCAGCCCATACCCACTGACACCATTAAGAAACTGCTACAAAAACGAAAACCCTGCTCTACCTCAGCTGAAAATCACCCCCATACTACCTCAAACTGGCTGCTACCTCAGTCGCCGTCCCAATCAGTATCCTTATAAATAGGTCTTTATCCAAATCAGAAGTACCTACCATATGGAAACAAGCTTACATCACCTCCATCCACAAAGGAGGCAACTCTTTTGATCCATCCGATTTCCATCCTATACCCATCTTGTCACTCATATCCAAAATTCCCAAGAGAGATATCCATCAGCAGGTAATGCAATATCTACTGCAAAACAATCTTTTAACTAAAACCCAACATGGCTTCCAACCTAGCCACAGCACAGCTACAGCCATATTATCTTTTACAGACAACATGAAGAAGGCCGGAGATGCAGGATGCTATACAACCTCAGTATTCCTCGATCTCTCCAAGGCTTTTGACACAGTGCCTCACCCCTTACTTTTAAACACACTGTCTAACTTCGATGTCTCACATAACACAGTAAAATGGTTTCACAGCTACATCAAAGATCATAAACAAGCAGTGAAATGGTCCAGCAAATTCTCACCCTTTCTCCACAACTCTACTGGAGTCCCCCCAAGGCTCCATCCTCGGACCCCTACTCTTCAACATTTTCACAAACAACCTTCACACTGCCTCTCACCCTGGGACTCATTCAATATGCTGATGATTCCACCATAATCTGCACTGCTCAATCACTACCAGAACTACTCTCAAAAACACAACAGTCCTTTACAGCAGTTGAATCCTGGCTAAGAAATGCCAACTCTTTCTTAATCCAAAGAAGACAAAACTAGTACGCTTTCATCTCAAAAACACCTCTCTTGTCACTATTATTTCAACATCCTTGCATCTGACAACACTGCCTGACCCCCATGTACAGCAAAATATAAAGAAAACTCATCAAAAACTGGGACTCTTATAGAAACAAACATTTTTTTTACTGCAGCAACCAAACCTACCCTTGCAAAAACATTTTTACTTCCATCTCTTCTTTATGGTGCCCCTGTCTTAACTAACTTACAAAATTCTACCCTAAGCAAGTTCGAACAGTGCTACAACAAAGTTGCTAAGTTTGCCACAAACTCTAAATATCACACACACACCACTGTAAACCACTCATAGAATTAAACTGGCTTGAACTAGCCAACCAATTTGCCTTTATTCAGCTATCCACCTTGCACAACCTTATTTTCAAGCCTACTGCCTGCCCTGCACCAGCCAATCTAGTCGCACTTTACACACTAAATCGATCTCTACGATTAGAAAACAAAAATCTCTTAGCTATCTCAAAACCCACAAGTAAACCTGGTCATCTCTGTATTCATATTCTGTTTCTGTACATTGGAATCTACTACCTCTAGCTATCAGGTTTGTTCCTGGCCTAACCCATTTCAAAGCCTCTTTAAAAAAACATCTCAAAAATACATGGCTTTGCTCCTGCATAAAGCCTGCCTACTGCTCAGGTCATCCTCTTCTCTCACATTTCAATCCCTCACAGACTGCAAGATTCTAATGCTCTTCTAACTCCTTCTCCACTTCTATACCATATCCTTAGGCTTTATTGCTTCTATTCTTCTTAACTCTCTCTCACTATTTGTCTGCATCACTAACTTTCAGGCTGCTATTTCTACATCATGTATGATTAGAGTGACTATTATCATCTGTAATGTTTTAACTGTATAGAACTGTTTAGATGTCTAGTAATATATTACAACATCTTGCAGCAGTTTGTTCTTTCAACTTAATTTTTGTATAGTATTTCTAATGTAATCTGTATTGTATTGGATTATACTGTATTTGTATTGTACTGTATGTGGAGCTTTTCTTCCCGGGCTTCTGCTGAAAACGGGTGCTGTAGACCCAGTCAGACCACCCCGGTAAACAAATGTCAAATAAAATAAATAAATCGACATGACACTGATAATAACATTTGGCTAATTAATTGAAGTGTCCATGTGAGTGGCTGCAGATTGCTATAGTCTTGGATGTAATTTTCTTGCAGAGACTTGTTCAACATGCTTGTTTTTCTTTTCTTCTTTTTTAAGATTTTTATTTGTTGTGTCATCAAAGGTCATAAAAAACAGAAAAGCAAACTTTATACACATTCAAAAGTAATTTCATGGTGTAAATCATGTACTATTTGCATTTCTTGTATAAGATTATAATACAACAATTTTTACATACAATAATTTTACCAACCATTAAACTAATAAATAGCTATTTACACTATGTACTTGTTCTCCATAAATATAATATTCTATATAAATCATAAAATCCTTAATTTATTCATTTGATGCAGCACCATTGTTATACATTTCTAAAAATGCTGTATTTCTGACAATAATTTTTTTTTTTGAATAATTTTACTAGTTTATTATTCCTGCTTCTATATCATGAGTTTCCTGAAGGTGCAGTAAAATTCTCTAAATTTAATATCTCTACCCTTTAACCAGTTTCTTGTTATTTTCTTGCTATAGCTAATATTTCCAAAAATAATTTGCTTGCTCATATGCAAACCATTCAGTGCTTATAGGGAACCTGTAAAGTATATATTGTTATAAACTCTGTGTCTAGATTTGTAATTCTTACTACTAATTACAGGAATCATATAAGGCACTTTGTATAGAAAACTATGATGGCTAGCTTGTAACATATTTTTTTAACTTACAAGTTTGCTACAACTTTTTTCTTTGACTGGTTGCTGTTTAAATAAAATTTTTATTATTATACTGACATAGTACAACATGCTTTTCTTTGGTTATGTATGGTCTGCCTATTTTTATAAGACTCTAAAAAGATTATACTATGCACTATTGTTTCAGTTTCTTGGGCTCCTATTTATTTGGATTATTTTTGGTGTTTGAGCTTCGTTGATATATGCTTTGAATTTTGATCTGTGTTACCAAATGCTGGGTAATTTGAAGGATGTGTCTTTTATTCTTTAAGTATGTACTTATATTTGCAATGAAGCTTTAATTCTACTAATTATTTTTATTGTTTTAATTATGTCCTTTTTGTTTTCAGTGTTTGTATTTGTTTATTCAGAGTATCTGCATTCTGAATAGCACCTCATGCTTTGCAATGTGTGCTATCTTATGCCATAGCCTAGCTATATGCTTGTATACTTTGCTTAACTTTTGTGAAAGAGTTCGGGCGTAAGATGTATAATAAAATTAAAGATGAAGTTGAAGGTGAAGGGGCATGGGTGTGGCTAAATGAATGTGTGTGTGTATGCGGGACCATACCTACAGGTAGGTGTGTGTGTGTGGGGGGTGTCTGTGTGTGTGTGTCTGTGTGTGTGTGTGTGTGTGTCTGTGTTTGTGAGATTGAGCAAAACTATGTTGGCTTGCTTATGGATGAGTGTGTGTGTGTGTGTGTGTGTGTGTGTGTGTGTGTGTGTGTGTGTGTGTGTGTGTGTGTGTGTGTGTGTGTGCATGTGTGTAGATGTCTGAATGTGTGTGTGTGTGTGTGTGTGTGTGTGTGTGTGTGTGTGTGTGTGTGTGTGTGTGTGTGTGTCTGTGTGTGTCTGTGTTTGTGAGATTGAGCAAAACTGTGTTGGCTTGCTTGTGGATGCGTGTGTGTGTGTGTGTGTGTGTGTGTGTGTGTGTGTGTGTGTGTGTGTGTGTGTGTGTGTTTGTGAGATTGAGCAAAACTGTGTTGGCTTGCTTGTGGATGTGTGTGTGTGTGTGTGTGTGTGTGTGTGTGTGTGTGTGTGTGTGTGTGTGTAGATGTGTGTGTGTGTGTGTGTGTGTGTGTGTGTGTGTGTGTGTGTGTGTGTGTGTGTGTGTGTGTGTGTGTGTGTGTGTGTGTGTGTGTGTGTGTGTGTGTGTGTGTGTGTGTGTGTCTGTGTTTGTGAGATTGAGCAAAACTGTGTTGGCTTGCTTGTGGATGCGTGTGTGTGTGTGTGTGTGTGTGTGTGTGTGTGTGTGTGTGTGTGTGTGTGTGTGTGTGTATGCTTGTGGATGTGTGTGTGTGTGTGTGTGTGTGTGTGTGTGTGTGTGTGTGTGTGTGTGTGTGTGTGTGTGTGTGTGTGTGTGTGTGTGTGTGTGTGTGTGTGTGTGTGTGTGTGTGTGTGTGTGTGTGTGTGTGTGTGTGTGTGTGTGTGTGTGTGTGTGTGTGTGTGTGTGTGTGTGTGTGTGTGTGTGTGTGTGTGTGTGTGTGTGTGTGTGTGTGTGTGTGTGTGTGTGTGTGTGTGTGTGTGTGTGTGTGTGTGTGTGTGTGTGTGTGTGTGTGTGTGTGTGTGTGTGTGTGTGTGTGTGTGTGTGTGTGTGTGTGTGTGCAGATGTCTGAATGTATGTGTGTGTGTGTGTGTGTGTGTGTGTGTGTGTGAGTGTGCACGTGCGTGTGTGTGTAGATGTCTGAATGTGTGTGTGTAGATGTCTGAATGTGTGTGTGTGTGTGTGTGTGTGTGTGTGTGTGTGTGTGTGTGTGTGTGTGTGTGTGTGTGTTTCTGAATGCATGTAAGAGGATGCCTAAGGTACAGTGATGCATGAGCTTGTAAGGAGAATGTCAGTACTGTCAAGTCAAACAAGATGGTGTTTGATTCAGAGACATGATTATGACCTGTAATAAAGTGTTTCTGTATGCAACTTTACCATGTTTCTGAATTGGAGATTCTCTCCATCACATTAATTGACAGACCCTCATTGGTGAATTACTGCATGTGTAGAGAACTTTTGTGATTCCAAGGGATGATTTGTTATATTCAGTAATGCAAAACGTACTTGCTATGCTTATTTTATCTTCTTCTCCTGTTTCCTATCATTTTACTGTAGTCCATCACCGAAGCAAGTCAATATTTCATGTTGCAATTCAACAGTAGAGAGATATAACAAACGGATATTTGGCAGTGACAGTTATTCATATCCCTGAAGTTTATACAGCTCATATAGAGTAGTATCGGGCTGAGAAGTATGGCTGGCACAAGTCCAAACAGTCTGAACTGAAGTGTGCAACACATATACTTATAGGACTCACACTCAAACAATCAAAACACAATCATAAAGAAATTCCAGGAATCTTGCCCACTTTGACCAAAATAAATTTATAAGCATTTTAATATCTCAAAACTTGAACCCACTAAACACACTCCCCTTAGATGAGGCTGTTGACTATTTCAACAAACTCTTTTTAGCTACTCTCAACAGCTTAGCTCCCATGTGTACTAAATGGACTAAAATTAATCATGCCCCCTGGTTAACAAAACAAACCAAACAAACTATCTTAGAAACAAAGCCTGGAAATTATGGCTGAAAGATAGAACAAAACAGAGTGAACTCCACTACAAACAACTCCGTAACAAAGCAAAAAAGCTAGTGATACAGGATAAAAATGATTATTTTTCCACTAAGCTAACTACCTTATATAACAATCCAAACATGTTCTGGAGGTCTGTCTCCACTCTACTCAACTCAGGCACCTTACAAAATCCATCCCCTGCACCAGAAAAGACTGCACAACAAATTTCCCAAGGCTTTAACACCCATTTCATCTCTACAATTCTAAAGCTACTCAGAGCCTCCCCACCTGATCCAAACTCTAACCACCCGCTACCCACCAAACACACCCCCTCCCCTATAAATAATACCAATACTCCATCAGCCTACTCCTTTATAGTCCAACATGTGCCCACCTCTCTGATCTTGAAACTCTTAAAGAAACTCAAACCTTGCTCACTTTCTGCAGATAATCTTCCCCCAGAGTATCTGCAACTAGCAGCTACTGCAATTGTATATCCAGTTAGCATTCTCATAAATTTCTCGCTTTCTGAATCCTATGTACCCATATATGGAATAAATCCATTATTATACCACTACACAAAGGTGGAAACTCTCCTGACCTCTCTATCACCCTATCTCTATACTCTCTCCACTTTCGAAAATTCTAGAAAAATGTGTTTACACACAACTACTTAAACACCTCCCTGATAATGCTCTTCTATCCCCTACCCAAAATGAATTCCATCCAGGGCATAGCATTATCACTGCCCTCCTCTCTTTCTCTGACACCGTTAACAAAGCCATAGATGCAGGTCACCCTACCTCAGTAATCTTACTAGACCTATCTAAGGCTTTCGACACAGTGTCACATACTAAGCTACTAACTCAACTATCAGAATTAGGTTGCATCCCAAAATCCCTTAATTGGTTCACCTCTTACCTACAAAATAGGGTACAGTCAGTAAGGTGGCTTAATGTATAAGCTAATTACCTAGCTAATAACATAGGGGTACCGCAAGAATCCATTTTAGGACCACTACTGTTTAATATCTTTATCAATGATCTTCACAAAGCCCCCCACATCCAAAGCCTCATCCAATATTCCGATGATTCTACACTAATATCCACCTCCAACAATTTTTCAGATCTCCTCACAGTTACACAAAAGGCTTTTACTTCTATTGAATCTTGGCTTATTAATGCACAACTTATGTTAAACCCCCAAAAAACTAAACTTATACTTTTCTCCACAAAATCACCTGACACTGACTTCAAAATCCTTGCTAAAGACATTACAGAAATAGAATTAGTGAAAACAGCCAAACTACTAGAAATAACAATAGACAACAAACTAGCGTATGACCCACATATCCTTAATGCAATAAAGAAAACACACTTCAAATTAGGCAAACTTTACCGCCACAAGTTTTACCTGGATAAATGCACCAAAACAAAACGTGCCAATGCTTTACTCATCCCCTCCCTTCTATATGGTAGTGCCACATTTATTAACCTTCACTCAACCCTTAGCAACAAACTACAATCCTGCTACTATAAAATAGCCAAATTCGCCTCTGGTAAACCATACCGTTCTCATCATTGCCAAGCTATCACTGAGCTGAAATGGCTAGAGTTTTCCCACCATCTCCTATACACCTAACTAACCTTGGTCCACAAATTAATCTCCAAACCCAATGACTGCCCAGCACTCAACTCAATCCTACAAACATATGCTCCTACAAGAACACTAAGGTCCTCTTCCAAATTCATGCTAACCATAACAAAATCCAATAAAAGAGCTGGACAATGTCTGTACTCCCATACCATCGCTAAACTATGGAACAGCCTACCATCTGAAATAACCCAAATTGACTACTTAAAATCCTTTAAGATAGCTCTAAAATCACATTAATTACATAATCCATCCTGTACCTGCCATACAAGCAAACCACCTTAAAATAGCACATTAACTAAATATTAGGATGGCAGAACTTATAATAACCACTCTTATAATACCTTCTATATACCCACTATCCGTTTTGCTTTACTCTGACTACAGATAGTATTCTTTCAAAGTTCATACTTTTTGACATATGTAACTTTTTCTAATCCATTTTTAAAGACTCCTAATGCATATTATCGTAAAACCTATGAAATGTGGAACTGTACTATGTTTTGGTCTCTTTATCTGTAAGATCTGTTAAAGTTATGTTAAATTTTTTTTGATAAATGTATGTTAAAAATTTGTCAACTTTGTAATACTTGTGAAGCTTTTCTTCCAGGGCCTCCACTGAAAATGGGTTTCTCACCCAGTGGACTTTCCCGGTCAACAAATGTTAATAAAATAATAAAATAAACACCTATCTCATGCACTTTGCTCTGCAGCAAGCCAGTCTTTACATGGATGAATTTGTACTTAGGCATTCTGCTTTGATTAAATGTAAATTTATTATACTTATTAAGCACTAATTTGGCATCAATGCATACCGCTCAACTGTTGAGATTTTCACAGAATGTCTAGATTTTTGCCTCAGGTTTTCTGGCAAATCACTGAAGACCGAAGTCACTAAATAATTAAATACACTCGAGTTTCAGACTTCATATCCTTCCTAAAATGCATGCTAACCCAAATCTCATTATTCTACCAGCTTTCTAAGTTTATAAAAGCAATATTTAAAATCTATCCCTATTTTGGGGCCTTTGTCCCTCATTTATTTTAGGCTTTGTCCATATTGCGTAGATTTGCCTGAAAAGATTTTAAGCCTGCATAAACTAAAGCACTGCTGGTGATTCCCTGCTGGGTGAAGAAAGTAAACCTATATTTTTTGTCTGTGACTGATAAAGCTGCTTTCTGTTACCTACTACATTTTGTTTTCTGTTTTAAGAAATCTGTTTGGCCTGGTGTTTTTGTTCTATGTGAGAGGCAGACACCTAAGTTATCCAGACTTCACATTTCACATATTTTTATTGGTTAAATTGTCTCTTGAGTGGTACTTAAACGCTCAGAGAAATTCTGGGCCTCTGTTTTTGTCTGAAAAGATTTGAAGCCTGCATAAACTAAAGCACTGCTGGTGATTCCCTGTTGTGTTTTCCTACCCATCCTCCCCTTTGTTGATGTGCTTTTTTAACCTGGGGATCTTAAGCTGACCACCCCTAATGTAAATTGAGCTTAATATGCTCCTCCCTTTCTACACTGTTGTTGATATTCTGAATTATTTATTTGTCTTTCCTGTCCTTATACTGAAAAAGTGCATTTTGCTTCCCATTGTCTATTCTACTTGATCTAACTTCATCATCTAGCTGTTGGATAAAGTAGTGTATTTTTTACACTCTAGCAAGCATTTGTTTTTACATCAAAAGAGGTCAGTGGATTTTCCCTCTAGTGTACTGGGAGGCTGCCTGGTCTGTTTAGGTTGGGAAAACACTTACATTTCTGAATGTAGTTTTTATTGGCTGGAGGGCTTATTATTCAGCTTATCTTGTTTCTTAGTACCTTTATAAAATCTGTACAACTGAGTGGCTCTTAGCTCATTTATTCAAAGTGAAGTACTTTTATTGAATAATCATGCTTTTATAAGCTGTATAAAGTACACTGTTGTATCCATATATTTAAGTTTGTTTGTGGTAGCATTTCATATCTTTTAAATTTGTTTGCAGTAGCATTTCACTCCTGATGCTCCTTTGCTGTGTTTTTATGTTAGGAGGACTAGGATTATTCATCTAGTAGCAGTAGGTGCTTACCAGGTCTATATGAACTGGGAAACGCACAAAAGAGTTCTAAGTATTTTTTGCACTTCTCTGCACTTGATTTGCACTGTTCTGATACCTTGATAGAATAGACTAGATTCAGACATGTGAATCTAGCCTGTTACTGATACACTTGAGCAATAAACCAGACAACTTACATTAAGGAGGGCTGCCCTGTATCCTTGTGGCAGAAGAGTGTGGATCCAGCCTTGTCTGAGCCGGGGCTTGCTGGACGAAGGTTCATTATGTGCTTTCCCATTGGCAGATTAACTTAACAAGTGTTTAATTTTACCTGCATTTAAGCCTAATGTTTGTGCAGGTTTGCACTCAATTAACCAGGCTGCTCTACATTTGGTATCCTTTGCCAGAGGACTAGAGTGTTTCTGCTTTAATCCAAGGTACCCAAGGCATCCAAAGCAAACAACAAGAAAATAAGTATATTTTGCACTTCATGAACTATATTTTACCAAACTGTTGCATCATTTATTTCTCTCTTTTTTTTTTTACTGCTTTATTCTCTTCAATTTATTTACACTGTTCTGATACCTAGATAGCAAAGACAAGATTCAGACCTGCTGAATCTAGGCTGTTATTGATACACTTAAGCACTAAACCAGCCATCTTACATTAAGAAGGGCTCTCCTGCACCCTTGTAGCAGAAGAGTGTGCATCCAGCCTTGTCTGAGCTAGAGATTGCTGGAGGAAGGTTCATTGTGTGCTTTCCTATCGGTAGACTATCTTAAAAGTGTTTTAATTTCACCTGTGTTTAAGAAATATGTTTGCGCATTGCAGTGCACCATGCAGTAGTGGTTAGCGGTGCCCTGTATAGATGCAAATGTCTTGAAACTCAATTTTTCCCTAGACATCTGTCATCTGTCAGTGAAACCCTCCCATGTTTCCCTACTGTCCTACAGGCAAATCAGTGCCACACTTATCATCCATAGCCTTAAACAGAACAAGCACCTTTATTAGTTCTAGTGCAAAAACTTGTCAAACTAGCCCACTTCCTTCCATAATAGTATATACGATTAGAACCTGCTATAATGGATGGCTAGTTTCCCATCATTTCACTAGCCAGCCTGATTGACATGGGCATCCTGAGCCAATGTATTAATTGCCTCATGTATACTGATAGCCACTTACTCAAAAAGCAAACAAATACCCTATGTAATTACACAATGAAATTGGAATCAATTATCTCATGTAACAACAAACCAGGCATCAAACTAGACATAAAACAAGTTGTCAGCACACAGACTTCACCTCTCACACAAAATAAGGTCACAACACTTAAATCCACATACGCGGAGGTACTCACCAGAAGCCCACCAAAAAATCAGAGACCTCCCAAATGTAAACCACTTTCACACACTGCTATGCAAATAGAAACCACTATGCATAATAACACATACACCAATGTCTCAGAAAGTAAGCCCCTAAGGCAAAACAGCATAAAACCTACTGTCTTGGTCATAAGTGACTCCATAGTGAGACACACAGATGCCCCCCTCACCAGGCTGGACAAGGAGAAGGTCACAGTCAGCTGCCAGTCATATGTCAGGATCCATCAAATCACACATGCACTCAAGTCACTCAACAATGAGTACCATTGTGACTCTGTCATAGTCCATGTTGGGGTGAAGGACTTGAGACATACCTCTCTGGACTATATGAAGAGAAACATGACTGAACTCTCAAATTATGTGTCCCAGGCAGGTATGACCTTAATCCTAACCAGCATTCTACCTTCATCCAAGATGATGCTACAATATAAACAAAAATGATTGGCTTCAACAATTGGCTTAGCTTGTAGTGCCAGTCCAGGGGGGGATACAGTATCAGTCAGCCTGGGAAGACATGGTCGACAGACCATGTTGCTTTGCCAGAGATGGTCTGCACCTGTTTCCTTTAGGCTTTAGATACTGGCAAAGGTGCTTGCCTCTCCAGTAGTGCCTTTTTTAAACAATGTCAAAACAACAACATTTCTGATGTAATAAAATCCACTCAAGACAAACTCAAGGTTCTGCTGTTTAATGCTAGGAGTCTAAACATTAAATTTGTTCTTCTCTGTGAGCTAAACATCTTAACCATTATGCCAACCTCCAACCAGCACTCCCTGGAAGCACTCTTCACCTTGGAAGATGCTGACGTCTGTGCAGTCTCTGAGACATGGTGCAAGTCTGTGGAGACCACCCCAGCTGTGCAAGACTGCAATACCTTCCACGTGTTCGGACCTCAAAATGAGCATGAAAAAAAAGCCAAGTACACCTTGAGAATGGTCAAACAGTACAACTCTCTCAAACTAATCCATGTCCAATTAACTATAGGCAAAATACCCTACCACATCATTGCTAGCTATAGGTCCCCCACCCTGAACCAAGCAAAGCACACTGCCTACCTGAACTTACTGGAGTCACTCACCTTACAGCCTAATACCTTAGTTATGTGAGATTTCAAATATCCTTCCATTGACTGGTTGACATACATGAGCATGAATATCCTCGCCCAGAGGGTCATGGACTTTGTCAATACAATTGCGCTGGAAGAGATAGTATGGACCCCCACAAGGTGCTCAAATGTCCTAGACATAGTACTTATCATCATGGGGGGGTCACTGCACTACCCCCCCTCATGTGATGCACTCCGTGGTAAGGCCGAACCACAAATCAGTCTCGTTCAAAGTAACTATTGAACCTGTCACCATCACAGGGGCAAAACAACTAAAAACTTTTCTAAGCCAACAACAGCATACTAAGCAATGGTATGAAAAGTTTTATATACCTCGCAATCACAGATAGCAATGACTCCAATGTAGAGGTGTACACAAATGCCCTATTTAAACACTTAAGCAATTATATAGTCTCAGTTGTACCTGACCAGATTATAACCAGGTCCTGCCAAAAAAACAACCCACCCTGGTGGATCTCAAGTATAAACAGGTTATATAACAAAAGGAAGAAACTGATGTCTAAGAACAAGAGGGCTAAGACTTAGCAGAGGAAGAATTCCCTCCACAACTTGAACATGCAAATCAGAAATCTTGTAAAGTCCCGTAAAGCTAATTATGAAGCTAAAATAGCATCTCTAACTAAGGATGATCATATGCCATTCTTTAACTATGTCCAAAAATCTAAAAAGAAATGACCAGCTATGTGCCAGACTTGTAGTACATGGTACACTCATACTATACTGGTGGAAATTGCCAACCTGACAACTGACAGATTTGGTGCAAACTTCACCCCCTTGCCCCACCAGCTATACCCCAAAGCATACCTGACAACAGTCTTCTGCCTAATATTTCTATAGGTCAGGTCATATCTGCACTCTCCAAGGCCAAACACATGGTGTCGATGGGACCAGATAACATCCCAGGTTGCTTATTAAGCAATCTAAAACAGGACCTAGTTGACCTACTTGGCATCCTGTTTAACCATAGCCTGTGAAATGGCTTTGTTCCAACAGAGTGGAGAGCAGCAACAGTAATCCCCTTGCACAAAGGGGGGTGGCATCAACTGACCCTAGGAACTATAGACCCATAATTCTAACCAGCTTCATCAGCAAGGCCATGAAAAGATTTATAATGGACCTTATCAACAAGGACATAGGTGACCTTCAAACTCTAGACCTAACCCAGTTCAGCTTATTAAACCTAGTAGACCTCTTTGTGAAAGTCACCAAAGCCCTGGATAAAGGTAAGACAGTCCATGCTGCCTATCTTGAGCTAGCCAAGACTTTTGACAAAATCCCCCACTTAGGTATCATTGAGAAACTGTCCCAGCAAGGGATTAACTCTATGTCTCTAGATAGGTGGCCAATCGGTTCACCGACAGAACACATACTGTCAAAGTTGATGACTCCACCTCTACCAGTAGACCTATCACCAGTGGCATACCACAAGGATCTCTGCTGGGCCCTTTACTGTTTGCAATCTATTTCTCAGAAGACCAGGCTAAAGTCAATGGCCTTTGGCTTACCACGTTCGCTGATGATTGCAAATTGGATGCAATCACTGAACCCCCCCCCCCCCAATGATGTTAACATATTACATGAGGGGCTAACACAAACAAATGACTGGTGCCAAAGCCACATCTAAAACTAAATGCAAAAAAAGTGCAGTATTATCCCCTTTGGCAAAGTGGAATTCCCTGCTAATTACAATATAGATAGCATCCCCTAAGTTCAAACCCAGTGGTGTGAGATCTGGGAACACAGATAGATAGCAATCTGAACTTTGACCACCAAGTTTCCACAGTGGTAAGGAAAGCCTTCTACATTGCACATCTCATAAGTAAAGGCATCACATCCAGGTCTAAGGATGTTATAACTCCACTGTACTAGACCCTCATCAGACATGGAGTACAATGCTCCCTTCTGCATGTACCTCAAGAGACACCTGCAGCAGCTGGAGAGACCACAGAGGTTTCTCACCAAGAAAATACAGGGTCTCCAAACCATGACTTATGTGGATAGACTGAAAGCCCTGCCACTGTACTCTGTATAATATAGGCTACTGACAGGTGACTTGTGCCTGGCCTACAAGGCAGTATTTGACCCTGCCCTGATGGAAATGCTGCACATCTGCAAGTCAAATGGCATCAGAGTCACTCGCTCTAGGGATCTTAACCTAGACTGTGACATTAACAGCGCATGCTGGAGAGACAGATATATCTCCCAGAGATTGCCACTAGTCTGGAATAAACGTCCAGTTCATGTGAAACAGAGCTCCTCACTAATCCCATTCATGAGCAACCTGGACAAATGGATAGGAGACCACAAATTCTCCTGGGAGTGGTACCCATATCCTTTATGGGCAGGAATAGTCGGTGTTGATCATAGACTCACTCTGCAAATTATGTCCATCTAACCAAGGACAATTGAGGCAAGTTGAGGTTAACATGACTAAGCTTGTAAGGGCTCTAGATCCATTAGCCTAGTAATCTCCTATAAACCTATGAACCTAAGAATTTGAAAGGCATGCACCTTTGTATGACTTTAGTGTCTATTTACAGGGAATAAATGAATGAAGACATGGAAAAATATCACCAAATGGCCTTGACTAGGTAGGTTATCCATAGTAAAATAAGCCAAAAGAAGACCAAGGTCTACAGACAGCCACATAACATGCATCCAAACAAGAACTAAATATTATGGCTATGGTCTGTTCATTTAGTAAATATTCAAAATCAAACTTCATATAGATAGATAGATATAGACAGATAGATAGATATACAGATATTGATATAAACATACTCATATAGTGCTAGCTAGCAAAGCATCTGTATCACCTGAATACTTCATACAAACACACATCACACATACATACATACATACACACACACACACACACACACACACACACACACACACACACACACACACACACACACACACACACACACACACACACACACACACACACACACACACACACACACACACACACACACACACATCTCTCTCTCTCTCTCTCTCTCTCTATATATATATATATATATATATATATATATACACTCAGTCAGCAGGCCTATGCATTGTGATATACTGTTAGCAAAGCAGCTGTGTCACAACTATAATTTAACTGATCAGCTGTGATTATATAGGTATGTAAATGTTTACTTAGTAAGGTGCTAGCCTTGAAAAAGCATGTCAATGAAAATGTGTGAAAATATATATCAAATTAATTAGTATGGTTTAGTGCTCATCTGGAGTGTGTGCTATTTTTATTCTTTTGAAAAGGCATTTCTTTTTTGTAGCTCCTCGATACTTTGAAGGAAACAGCAGGAATCTGTAGAACTGTGCCATGTTTAAGGTTTTAATTATCGCAATATTTAAGTTTGGATTGCATAGTTTGTAGAAAAGAGGTTCTAACACATTTATAATGAAATGAAGCATTCATGGAATGCTATGAAAGTTGGGGACTTTTGTATTCTGGTAAACCCCTAATATGCTACACATTTTCAAGGGCACCAGGACAAATTTGACTGTGATATGATATGTGAATGACTGAATACACTCTACATATTCCTACACTGTAAACCACAAAGCTCCCTTCCAGAAAGCAGACTCCATTCTGTAAAGTGACCCATCCAAATGCAACTGTTTGAAACAAAACTGGGTAGAACGTGGTGTCTCGACATGCCATTGTGCTTTCTGTCTGCTTTTGTCGAAGCACAGTGCAAAGTTATACAGTATCTGTAGGTCTCCTAATACTACCTGCCTCTGAGCATGCCACGTCCTTGTCATGCAAAAGACAGAATGCGTTTCTTGACACATACTCTATCCTGTTGGTCCAATGTCCTCCCAAATCATTACTCACTTGTTTTCATTAGATGGCCTCCTTC
This sequence comes from Protopterus annectens, assembly GCF_019279795.1. Lineage (NCBI taxonomy): Eukaryota > Metazoa > Chordata > Ceratodontiformes > Protopteridae > Protopterus > Protopterus annectens. The sequence goes on from NC_056739.1 coordinate 1,561,242,233, forward strand.
CCTGAAAGTCTAGTGTTTTATAGCTTCCATAATATTCGGTGTCAGATAGTACAAAAAAAGTCTCACAATACACACACACACACACACACACACACACACACACACACACACACACACACACACACACACACACACACACACACACACACACACACACATACACACACACACACACACACACACACACACACACACACACACACACACAAACATACACACGTGCAACATCACAACAATCCTCACATTCCATTGGTCAGATACTAAATGAGCCTTCCCATGATATCCAAGATGTGTCACACCTAAGAAGTGCGCCCATTCATATAGATCCTCTGTTAGTGTCAGGCATTCAGCAATTTTATTACGACTTTTATCCCAGCCAGCAGTGCTTGGTGATCTCATTATCATCCTAGTTGTAAACTCATGAAGACAAAGTGTTGCTAGAAATGTATGTACAAAATCATATATAATAAAATAAATATACAATGTTCACAACAGTTAAAGTGTACAATAAAATAATTCCCTATATTTGATCCCATATTTGATATATGGATGCAGTGATAAATAAATAAAGTTATCTTTTCTTTCAAAAGCCCAGCCTTCCATCCATATATCCATTTTTAACACCCACTTTATCCAGTTCCTTGCTGCAAGGAGACACAGCATAAACTAGCAAGATATTTATCCTATATATGGCCTCAACTTTTTTGCTCAAGAATTCTTGGCAAAGCCATTAATCATGGAGAGACAGAAAAGGCCCACAGTCAAAGACCATTTTAAAATATTCTAATTCACTTAAAAAGTTAGCAGACCGGAATTTTTTGCATTACCATGCTTTTTTTGAACAATAAGAAGTACAAAACTATAATGATTGACATTATTTACTATCTGTAATCCTCAGCAAGTTACAAGAAAATCTCAAATTTTATGAGGAACAGGGCAAAAATATGAGGCAGAATCAGACATATCCTACAAAATCAGGAACAACCAAGATGTATGGTAGTCATCTTTAATACTGGTTCTAAATGTAGATTTTATACACAATGTAAAATGATTAAGATGCAAGGCATTCAGATGAGGGGTAAGCAACTGCAAGTGTCAAAGTCGTGCACTGTCACAAAAAAAACTATATGCAAAGAAAAATAAAATATTACCCAAAGATTAAAATTGTTTTAGCACTTAATTTAGGGGTAGTAACTCACTTTTTAAGTTTGATAAATAATATGTATATTTTCAAAATAAGTAAGTAAATAAAAGTATATACAATTAACAATAGTCCAGAAGTTGTTTACGAAAACAGCAGATGTGTAGCACACTGTGGTTATAACAGAAAGGTGTCACTACTATCATTTCTGAATTACATTAACTTGAATGTCCTAATTGCATCCTTAGCAGAATGAAACAGTTACTCACGTACAATTGTTACTATAATTTATTACAAGTAAGAATGCATTTAGCATAACGAATTAGTCGACAAATAAAACAACCTTCAAAAATTCTTAGGAGAAACTGAAGACATTTTTTTCCAAATTAGTGTTGTTTCTGTATTTTATGGGACCTTCTGTTGCAAACATACACAAACTGTGAACTTTTTATTGTAACTACTACTCTGTGGGGCATTCCCAATGTGTACTAACCCTCTTTTGTGTAACCACACTATTCAAACACATAAATTAGGTAAACAGTTAACATTGAGCTAGTTCTGTCTAATTAAATAAGGCATTCTGGACGACAGGTCGAATTTGTACTCATATAGATCCTGTGTACCAACACAGCTGTGTGAAAACATAAGTCTAGACTTCTTCCCAAGATCTACTACAATCTTAACATTTATACTGCAGACCTCCATGAGAAGCTGGACACACACAGGATATGTGTGCATGCCAGCCATTTCCAAACTACAGAGGGTTCATAATGTGCGAGAGAGCTTTTCTTGAGCATGCACACGGTCTGCAGATTAGAACAACAACACTGCATACAGGGCAGTAAAAAGACAGTTTACTGAATGTAACAGGGAATAGTTACATTTGTTGTATGTACAGAAACTATGACTTGCTTGTACTGCTAAGCTGTCCTAATGAGGAAGTGCACCATATCAAAGAACCATGCAAAATAAACATCAAACTGGGGCAAAATTTGCAACATGCGGAGTGGATGCTAAAGAAACATGCAACACATCGGTAACTACTAAAAAGGCAGCTATCTACAACCAGCCAGTTTGGGGCAGGGACAGTTGTGCAGATGGGACGCAAACATCCAACTTTAGTGATAACAACAGGCTGCAAACTAAGAAACTGCACACCAGAAGTATCAATATGAAAGTATACACAGATGTGACAATTTACATGTGGTTACATATTCTGTCTCTTTCTACCTGAACATAGCACTGCTAGTGCAGTAAAATGAGACTGAACATGAAGCTTATATCAACAGCACATCGTATAATGTGACAGTAATAACTAGGCCTAAATTACTAAACAGTGATATCCCAACACTGTGGCAAAATCAGACAAAACAAATCTAAATACCACAACTGTAAACTGTTTGAAAACAGAAAATAGCATAATCATTTATAAAATTCAATATAACATGAAATGTCAGGTATAAAATATAAGGTATGCATCAACAAAGCCTTAGTTTGCATAAACAAAGTCAACAACAATAAACAGGGCTGTACGAAATTTAAATAATATTTATTATTCTGTATAAATATTTCCAAATATTTAGAAGAGAGACAGAATTAAGATACGTAGGTGGGAAAAAGGTCAGCCTGTGTCGTGACCAAGCATAAGGCTGCTGTTTGTTCTTCACATCCTCACTCATTCCTGTTTTTATTTTCTCTGATACATGGTTCACCCCTTACACACTGCATCTGATACATGGTTCACCTCTTACACACTGCATCTGATACATGGTTCACCCCTTACACACTGCATCTGATACATGGTTCACCCCTTATACACTGCACAACCCATTTATGAACTCTTGTCTTAGACAGGAGGATCCTTTTCTAAGTCTATGGGCTATGGCTGTTAGCCTAAACTAGCCATTATGGGCTGCAATGTCTGCATTGCTTATACAGAGACAAAAGCATTTGTGTAAATATGCTCATCATGAGAGCAGATGTTTGGAAGACAGGATCATTGCTTCAGGAAAAATAAATTATATCTCATCAGACTTTAAGCAGATGCTGGTTTATTGGCCAAAATAGATATTTTCATTTGTGGAACATTTCAACAGGAAAAAAAGTGCAATTTTGGGTAAGAAGAGGATCAGTGCTGCAAGAAATAGAAATTATATCTGGTATCAGCCTTTGAGAAAATGTCATATTCTTGGACAAATGGGTCTTTTCAGCATTTGCAATGGAAAAAAGGAAAATGCAGTTTTGAGTCATGGACATTAGAGAGAGCCTAGTTAGAAAAAAAAGAATGTACTCACCTTACGCTCCCTCTCACACCATTCATTTTTGGATCTCAGCAATAAATAAAGCAAGAGGGTAGTTAGGGAGTTAGGGAGTACCTAAGGACAGAGGCTTCAAAAGAGCATAAAACAGTGAGATAACAGTTTGACATACAAGCCTACAGGTAATCCAGTCCACTTCTGCATTAAATTAATTTTGTATTACCAGATGTTATTTCTAGTGGGTCAGGTAAGTCAGCCTATCTTTGTTCTTCTTTCGGCTTTTCCCTGTTAGGGGTCGCCACAGCAGAACTCTGGTCCGCAAATGATTAGCAATAGATTTTTATGGTGCCGAGGTGCCAGCTCGATGCCCAACCTTCAACGAAGGCACGCCCATTTATGCATATCTTTCAAAGGCCACTCGACTGTGGGAGTACATGCAGACTCCACACAGAAGATGCTCCAGTCGAGAATCGAACGGGAGAGCCTCTTGCTGTGAGGCGACAACGCTACTAAGTCAGCCTATCTAACATTCAGAAAAGGCCAGCTTCTACATTTGTCCACAATGAATGTTTTCCCGAGTTTGTGCCTGGGGCTACTACAATTCTCATACACACTTGGGTGTCAATTACCACAACAGTGAAAAAATGTGTTTCTGAAAAAGTTATGGCCACAATAAAAAAGACCTCATTATTAGCTCATTAGCATGTCTCTGAATCACATTCTAGCTAACACTAGCACTGTCAGACCTGATGACTGTAGTCTTCTCCCTAGCGGACCATCATCACATTGGCAAAGATACCCCCTTATAACTGCACATGCAAGCACATATACACACACACATTCAGATAACCCTGCACACATAGACAGACATACACACTGAAACACACGCACATATTCAGAAACCCCTGCACACATAGACATGCACACTGAAACAGACACACACACACACACACACACACACACACACACACACACACACACACACACACACACACACACACACACACACATCTACAAACTTCTCTGGATTGTTGCATTAACATACAGCTCTACTAGCGAGACTATCATCAGTGCTGACACCCTCACTAGTAGGAAACTTCAGTGGTAGGGCAGTCTAAGAAACAGACATGCTTACAAGGAGGATGAAAACAGCTATATTAAGACATTCCCTTTCCAATAAGCCTTTCCATATTCCAGCCATGATACACATGTATCATCAATATAATTTGCCTGACCTAGGTTAAGTCAGCACAGTATAGCCTTAAATAAAGACACACCAGACTGGATAGGATTTTTTAGTGTTTATTCAAATTGCAAAGCACACTGCGGTGGTGGTGCTGTGGTAGCATTGTCACCTCACAGTAAGACGTTGTCCTGTTCGATTCTCAGCTAACGCGTCTTCTGTGTGGAGACATGCATGAATGGGCGTACCTTCGTTGAAGGTTGTGCATCAGAGCTGGCAACTTGGCACTTAAAATCTACTGCCAATCATTAGCGGACTGGAGTTCTGCTGTGGCGACCCCTAACCGGGAAAAGCCAAAAGAAAGAAACAACATTCAAATTGCAAAGCACACAAGAGATGGATTACAGTCTAAACCTACAATTTTGTGAATATATACTTCCCCACATTAATCTGTGTACACAAACACTTAAATGCTCTACAAAGACCACATACGTCTCAAGGTCTTAGAGCAAGAAATTGGACAAAGGCACAAATACTGGAGGGACAAAAGCCCAAAAATAGGCACACTTTTAAATAATGCACTTACAAACTTAAAAAGTTGATAGAATAACATATTTTGCATTAGCACAATTTTTCTGAAGTATATGAAGTCTGACGTTCAAATTTGTGCTATTATTTTGTGACTTCAGTCCTCAGTGATTTGCAAGAAAAACAAAAAATTATGAGAAACTTACTAAAAATATGAGTAAATAGTCTGGACATTCTGTGAAAATCTGGACAGTTGAAACGGTATGAAAGACCACCTTTTCCTTTCACAATTTTTATACTGTTTTTCAAAACAGGGCCTCTTCCTTATGTAAAATGCTATTTTTTTTTGCTCCTAGTCTCTTGTGGTAATTATGTATACAGGCACCACTTTTATGGTTCTCTGTTAAGTTTTTTTTCTTCTTTTTTTTTTGCTGTCAACATTTTACTTACATGTAACCTATGTTTGTAAATACACTTGTTCCTTATTTCCCCATACGTCTCTACATTACTTACTCATGTGTTCACCTTTTCCCTTCTCATTTTGAATGCTTCTGCCTTAAAGGAAATCTCAAAGCTACTTTTCCTTACAGCACTATCAATGTAGTTGTTAATAAAAAGATCTTCCAACTGTTTCAGTTTCTTTTTTGTCTTGACACGTATCACAAAGATCTTACCACCTTATGTTCATGCATTATTTCAGAAATATTTTATCACAGTCTATCTGACATAGGTTAAACTTACTTCCTTTTGTAGTTTATACTGTTATTCACTAACCAAAATGTTATATCCTGGCTCTTTTGTTTTTTTAACATATTTATTGAATCATCATTTAAGACACAGGCAAACATATACCCCCAGATTCAGTATTCTTCCGTGCAGGACTAGCTTAGTCCTGCACAGAAGCAACCATTTAGGAGCAACATGGCAGTGCACCATGCATATTAATGAAGGCGCGCTGCCTGAGCTCCTAAATGGATACTGAGTGTTGATGAGTGCAGGGTGCATGCCTGAGAGCAGAGCTCTCACAATATACATACTCCTGCAATCAAGAACTGCAGTTTGGCTATAACAATGAGTGAGACTGCTCCTAGGGGGTTGCATACTCCCAGCAAACCCCCAAGGTTATAAGAGCAATAGTTAAAATATAATACTATAAACAAGTTAATTTTTGTTTATCAATCAGAAAAAAATTAACCGTAGGTGCGCGGCTGTGCCCAGTACTTAGCTAAGTATACTACAGCATAAATGGCACAAGAAGATAAATATCACAATATATGCAAATGAAGCATTAATGCAATAGTGTAGTGGTCAGAGCATTCACCTTACAAGCAGTCATTTCTGGTTCGAGTCTCACCCTACTACATTCCATTTTCCATGTCAAATCACATTATGAACAATAGTTTTTGTCGCATAACCTACTAAATAACATATATTTGTGAACCGAAGTACTGTATTAAATGCAGATGTGGGTTGTCATTGTAATAATGTTGTAAAATCCACAGATAAACACAAGTGCCCCATACAGTATATGTACACATGAATCAGGGATACAAATCAAAGGTATAAGGTGTAATGAATGATAAATCCATAGAGAACCCAAATCCACCACCTTCCCAAAAACCATTTTACATGTCTGTCTAAATTAATGTGGGGGTAAGCGGTAGTAAGCACTATGAAGGAGTAGTAAGCGGGAGTAAGAATATTTCAACAGTAGTAAGTGGGTTTAAGCCCATCTGTGTGGGGGTAAGCAATGCGCACATAAGTTAAGCAATATTGATGCTAACTTTCTGTAAATATATTTAACCGGAAGTCAGCATTGCTTACTGTTGCGCAAACCTGTGCAAACCCGCTTACAGTTACTTAAAAGTGCTGTAATCACTCTGTATGCAACAACCGCTGTTCTGCCCAACAACAAAATCAACAGCCCTTGCAGGTCTTGAACCCAGGACCCTGTACACTATAGCCACAGTAGTTAATCAGCAAGCCATCACAGCAGTACATAAGACTGAGTGTCACCAAACAGATCCTCACTATAGGAATATTAAACCTAACATGTGAAAGGAATCTATATGCAGTTTTATGTTGCATAACCTACTAAATAACATAAACATGTGAACTGGAGTACTGCAGTAAGTCCAGATGTGAGGTGTCATTGTAATAAAATGTTGAAATCCTCTAATAAACACAAGGACCCAATACAGTATATGTACACATGAATCATGGATGCCAAACACATATATAACATGTAATGAATAATAAATCAATGCCAAACAGCAAATAGTATGCAAATTAAAAATTAAGCAATGCTAAGCTTTGCACAGCCTTGCTTACTAGGTGTAAGCAATGTGTAGGCCAGCTAAAGCAGGTTGCCTATTGGTATACTCCTTTAAGCAATTCCAACCTTAGTTAAGCAGGTTTGCCCATAACTTAGCATTTTCAAAGCTGTCCAATCATGGCAAAGTGCAGGAAATCGGCACTATTTAAACCCAACAAGCGGGAATACATCTCATAACTGGTTGCAGCTTCCTCCTGTAGGCACTATGACTAATGTGGGAGAGGGAGTGCACTTTCTGGTGCAGTACTGGTGCATCCAGGAGTCCAAAGTCATGGCAGGACTCCTTATTAAAGACCATGACCAGAGACTGCTGCAGGGCCAGTACCAGGGTTCCCCATATAAAGTGGAAGCCTGGGACCATCTCGCCCATGACCTCCACAGTATCACTGGCATACCTCGAACTGGTCAACAGGTCAGACATCATTATGCTGACCTGAAGCGGAGAAAGAGGGAGCTCTTGGATCAGTGGGTCCAAGAGGCTAGGAGGATGGAGGATGTCCCAGCCATGTATAAGTATCAGTCCATTATCTGTTTAATAATTGCCAGCTTATGTATATTATGGATAGGTATGGCTAAATATTCCTCTTATGTCTTTGACAGTGGCAGATGAGTGGGCTGTGAACCGGGAAGCCCATGCCTGTAGACTGCAGAGGTTGCATCGTGAGGCAGGTTAGTAATACTCTTGTATGTACTGTCATAAGAAATAAATCTAAAAGTAGCAGAAAGTCAATTGCCAGTATAAAACTTGTATTGTTTAAGGCATGTACTGAATACACCAGACAATATGGCAGGAAGAGTCTCATATAGGTTGTATGTAAATAAAAGGTTAACAGCCTGACAATAAAGGTCTAACTGCTGGAATGCATGTGTTTACTCTGGTATCATATGGTAATGTAGTGTTGCAATCTCGTAAAGGTACTGTTGTATTAAGCACTGTTACCCACACTGTGCTACATAAATAAAATGTGTAGGAATGTCTGTATATGACTATTGTAGTCTCAAGAGATCATATTGTACAACTGAGAGAGACTTAGACAGTAAACAGTGAAAAGATAGACAATATAATCCAAATAGCACACTCAGCTGAGACGTGAATTGTTGTATCTTTAGCACACACCACTATGGTTCAAATCCTAGGAGTGGTAGTAAGTTGTATGCAGAATCATACCCCACAACTGTACAGATATGTCCAGAATGTCCAGTTAAGTGGCCCATATCTGTTGCCTGTCACCCTGTCCCCCTGGCAAATCAGTGGGATAATCCCAGACGTTTAGGCAGCAAATAATGACATGCAACTGATTGTCAGACATCTATAAGAATAAACCTGTCACTCTAGCAACTCCCCAAATTGTTATGAAAGCAATAAGCCAAGTATGTCCCATCACCACCCCCATGTTATGAAGCTGTGACCAGAGTGTGTGCAGTAACAGAGTGAGACATATGTGCATAAATAATAAAGTGGAATCTGGTAATATGTGTGGCAGCATTCAGGTAGTGCTAACAAACATTTCCCTCACAGGTCTGCCAGATATGAAAACTGTGCCTAGAAATAAAAGATTGAAATCCTGGACTGGTACTGTTTACTCTAGTATTGTATGGTATTGTTAGTGTTGCAGTTGCTCTGAATAATAAGGTATTACTCATCACTGTCATCCACACTATGCTACATAATAAAACTGTCTAGGAAACCCTGTATAAGAGTGTTGTAATTACAAGGTCAGATTGTAAAACCACAGGAGACTTATAGACAGAAATCAGAGAAGAGATACACAGCAATAGCTATACATCACACTCAACTGTGATGTACACTGTTTTATTTTTAGCAGACACAGCCATGGCTCGAATCCTGGGAGTGGTAGTAAGCTGTATGCAGAATCATACCCCACAAGTGTACAGATTTGACCAGAATGTCCAGTTAATTGACCCATATCTGCTGGCTGTTACCCTGTCTCCCTGGCATATCAGCGTGCTAATCTCTGACATGTAGGCAGCATTTAATGTCATATAACTGACTGTCAGGCCTGTACATATTTGGAAAATGTCTATGAAAACAAACCTGTTATTGTACAACTCACAAAAGGTTTATGAGGGCAATAGTCAAAATATGTCCTGGTTTCACCTGCATGTTGTCAAGACATGCCCAGAGTGTCTGCAATAAGAGATGGATAGGTATGTGTATAACATCAACCTGGAATCTGGGAATATGTGTAGAAACAGTCAGGTAGCGTTAACAAACAATACCTCCACAGGTATACCAGGTAAGAGGTGTATACTGCAGGTAAAACTCAGTTCATGTATATGGGTCTAAATTATCATATCGCATGTTCAGAAGAGTGAATGACAGATAATCGACCCCATGTAAGTGAAAGCGTACAACGTCGAAATTTCAGAACAGAGATTACTTTACAATGGAAAACAATCGCTGTTCCAAAACAAAAAGTAAAACATTACTTAACATGGTGGGCTTCACCCCCACACACCCCAATGTGGGGGGGCTGTGCCCCTCACACACCCCCTATTTAAATATACCAACTCCGAGATCGCACTACACTGTTGAAAAGGCAAAATAGCGAAAGTGGACAAACAAATTCTTTCCTATTTTGCCTTTTCACGCTTTACTGTTTGAAAAAGACGCATTCGAAAACCTGCGTCTGTGATGGTGTAATAGGGAACCCATGTATGTAGTTGTCTACAGCCATACCACTGTCCAAACTATGCCCATAGGGTAGTGTAATAATACCTGTAAGATACAGATCACATCAGTGACTAGGAAAGTAATGAGAACTACAGGGATATACAAGTTGTTAATTGATATCTCCCCCCACCCCACCATATCTGGAACAATAAACTAAATACACAACTCAATCGGTATTTGCTCTGTTAAATCTACTGTTGGAACATATGTCCTATTGTTTGATAAATATTTAAATTTGCTTCTATGCATGTGACATGTTGAAATACACATTGGTGGCATGTTGCCATCAATGTACCTGCATGCTGTTGTAATGGCCACTGTGGTTCCATATATGCATGTGTTCTGTTTGCTATGTAGCTGTTCCATATTTGGTGTTTCAGGTTAATGGGAATATCTATGCATGCTGTTATACCTAATCCTGCAATGTGTTGACTGTTACTAACCCACATATGTTATAAAATTGAAACACCATAGCATGTTTGGGAAGGCCAGTCCCAGCGGACCCACATCTCCCACCTCATCTGGCCATGGTACCAGGCACAAGCACATCTGAGGCCCACCCTGGGACCTCCTTGTCCCCTGGTCCTACACCAACTTCGGGCAGAACTGCCTCAGGGGATGGGGCTCACCCCCGCAGGAGCGGGCGCAGACAGCACACTGTCACCCATCAACGGTTCTGGGGTCTGGTGCATAGCAAGCTCCACAGGGAGTTTAGAGATCTGCTACACCAGCTTGAGGGCCATGTGGCACAACTAGAGGGTCAGCCTGGCCCTGCTACTCAGCCCCCAGCACAGCCACCTTCGGGGCCATGATGTTGCAGTTGTGACTGCCCATGGGTGGGGACCTAAGTCCCACTGTTTCCACTAGGCGGCTCATGGGCTTCCAACTTCCAAATACCCCTCCCCATCCAAGGTGTTTACCCCCCACATGTGTCATATACTGCCCCTGTATGCTGCCTTGTCTGTCTTGCCTGTTATCCTACCCAACCTACCTCCCCAAATATACCTACTATCCCTCCCCAACATCCCACTCTCACCTTAAAAAAATAAAAAAAGGGCAATCGGTTCCCAAAAGAAATCTTGCCCCATACATAGCTGTCCATTTCACACACTTGTCCACTGGACACATGTAATCTGGTCTAACTGGCTCCACAACATATTATTGTTTTCCTCACCCCTCTCTCAGGGGTATGAGTGTCAAATCTACCTCCTAATCAGTGTATCTGCACAGCCGTTGTTGTAGAAGAAATGGGTCACTATGGACCTTCCCTACACCCATCCTGCACATCCCTAGCTATTTTCCCTACTGTCTTTCCATCTTTTTGCCCCTTTTTCACCACTTTCCTATCAACCCTTTTTCATTTCTTTTAAAGAAATTAGTGCGGGGGTAAGCGGGAGTAAGCACTTTTAAGCAGCAGTAAGCGGGTTTAAGCTTGTTTGCTCAGGGGTAAGCAATGCCTACACAGGATAAGCAATTGAGAAACTAAATCAGTATAAGAAACTGTAACCGGAAGTTAGCAGTGTTTACCTTCGCGCAAACCTGCACACAACTGCTTAAAAGTGACTTAATCACTGTATCCAACGGCCCTTGTTCTGCCCAGCAACAAACTAAACAGCCTTTGCAAGGCTCGAACTCAGGAACCTGCGCACCATAGCCAAAGTGATTTACTACTAAGCCATATCAAATATACATAACCCTGATGTTTTTCACAAACATTTATTTTATTTATTTATTTTACATTTGTTAGCCAGGAAAGTCCGACTGGATATAGGTCCATTTTCAGCAGAGCCCCAGGGATAAGAGCTCCAGACATACATTGCATGCATACATACAGTGAAATATTACAAAAAGTACAGATGTTCAACAATAGATACATACATAATACAAGATGTTCTAGAGTACACACATGACATATTCAGAGATTATTTACTGTTAAAGGAGAACACCTACATTTTAGTGGTTCTCATACATTTTAGTAGTACATGGTTGTGTCAAGATATCATCCTTGCATTAGTACTTTCCAGTAGATAGAGACTTATAATCAGTTTTCTGCACAGTTAATGAGTAATACAGTGAAAGTTCCTTCCTGTACTAAGGTTTTCATATTTAGTTGGTATTTGAGTAGGGTTTAGTCAGGGTTTGTGCAGGGACAAAGCCAATGCATTTTTAGATGTTTTTTAAGAGATATTTTGAATTGGGTTAAGGAAGGAACTGTAGTACGTTAAGTTCCAGGATTTATCGACAGAGCTGGAAAATAGTGATTTACCAGCTGAATTGCTGGATTTAACAGTTTGTACTAGCGTTCTGTTGGAGGTGCGGAGTGTTTTTAGGTTGCTGTAGGGAGTGATAATATTTTTCAGTATGGGTGTACTATCTGGTTGGTAGAGAACTTTGTGAACAACTATTAATTGGTTATCTTGAAGTTGGTAGGGTAGTTCTAGCCACCCTAGCAATTTAATGATTAAACAGTGATGTGTTCGATATGCTGATCCTGTGGCAAATCTTGCAATATTATTGTAGCAGCTAGTAAGTTTATTAAGGTCAGATTTGCTTAGGTTTGCAAAAATGGGTGAGGCATAAAGAAGGGTTGATAGCAAATGGGTACGGGCAATCACTGTCTGAGCAGATGGGGTTAGGAATAGTTTAATCTTACATAAAGAGCCTAGTTTCTTATTAACTGTTTTAACAGTTTTGTCAACGTGAGCATCAAACTTAAGGTTTTTGTCGATAATTACTCCTAGCAGTTTAGTACTAGGTTCTGTGGAAATTATGGTGCCATTGTTGGATGCTATGATAAGAAATGGTAAAGGGACCTTACGAGTGGGGGTGAAGATTAACAGCTTAGTTTTATTTGGATTTAATAGTAGACGGCAACCAGTGAGCCAGTTATCGACTTTGCTGAAGGTGTTTTGGGATAAAGATTGCAAGTCTGTGGGGGAGGTGGCAGTGCAGATTAGGGTCGAGTCATCTGCATACTGTATACACGTTGCATCTGGGATGACTTTATGCAGATCATTAATGAAGATGGAGAATATGAGGGGGTCTAATATAGACCCCTGGGGGACTCCAAGGGTGATTGGTAATATGGATGGTAAGTTATCTTTCTATAGTACAGCTTGTTGTCTGCCACTTAGACAGGAATGAAACCAGCTAATTGCTAGGTTATCTATAGACAGAGTTTTTAGTTTCCCTAAGAGTAGCTGGTGGTTTACCATGTTGAATGCCTTGGAAAGGTCTAGGAAGAGGGCTGAAGAGAGCTTGTTGTTATTACAGTTTTGATTTATTGTGTGAGAGAAGGAAAGAAAGGTTGAGGTTGTACTATGGCAAGGTCTAAATCCATGTTGGGAGGGGGTTAGGAGATTGTTTAGATTAAGATAGGCTAGGAATTGTTTTATGGATACATTTTTCCATAATTTTAGCCTGGGGTGACAGGATGGATATAGGCCTATAATTTGAGAGCTCTGTTGAATTACCCCCTTTGTGGAGAGGAATAATGTGGGAGATTTTCCCGACAGAAGGGATATAAGCTTCAAGAATAGATCTATTGACTGGTATTGAAATGGGGTAAGCTATTTTATCAGCGGCTTTTTGGAGGTACTCGGCGGGTAGTAGGTCTGCCGACAGGGTGATGGGTTTCAATTTCTTGAGTAGTGACCTAATAAATGATGTTGGAACTGGCTCAAACTTGAAGAGAGACTAGGGTTATTGGGTGTGGGACTGGTAGAACTTGGGCTATTGGGAGCTAGTTTGTTGGCAAGGGATTGACCGGTTTCTGTAAAAAAAGTGTTGAAAGTGTTAGAAACAATTTTTGGAGGTTTTAGGAGGGTAGTCAAGGGGGTAGGGGTAGATGATTGTCCTGGGTGGAGAAGCTTGTTTATGCTTAACCAAAATTTTTGTGGATGATTTTGGTACTTTTGTCGCAGATTGCAGTAGTAGTTTTTTTTTTTTTTGTCTAGCACAATGGACTTCTTTGTATTATTTCTTAGTTGTTTAAATATGAGGTGGTCTTTTGGGTATCTAGTGGTTCTCCAAGAGGCCCATGCTTTATTTCTGCATATGATCTTTTTTGTCTAGTATCATTTGACAGCCATGGTGCTACTTTATTATTGGTTCTGATGTACGTTTGGGAGCATGGCTATCCAGGATAGCAAGAAATTTAGAATTAAAGTACAAGACTGCTTCATCTAGTGGAAGCAGTTTTAGGTTAGTCCAGTAGCACGCATTAAGTTCATTTTGGAATTTAGTCTCATTAAAGTTCTTATTGCTCCTAATGGTTTTGAAGGTGGATTGTTGAGGGATGTCATTTCTTTCCCTGATTATATAGGTGAGGAAGTGGTCACTGATGCCCTCAGGTAGGGTGCCTGCTTTATATATTTGGGGATGGTTGTTTATTAGAACCCAGTCTAGGATACTTTCTTTTTTGTTAGGCTTACTGATTCTAGTGGAGGAAGATATGACCTGGGTGAAGCCATGTAAATTTATATGGGTGGTGGGAAAGTCCGAGGTACAGGTGTTCCAGTCGATATTAAAGTCCCCGAGAATAATAATTTCTTCGGAGCAATTAATGGACAGCCATTGCAGGATACCTTCCAAGGTATTTGTGTTATTACCTGGAGGAATATAGATGTAGACAATGTTTATAGATTTATGTTTATTAATTTGTAATTTAGTGATGAGTATTTCTGCATTTTAAGTTGGCAGGTCATGTGGAGCACTAGTTTTGGTTACTTCTAATGTGGATTTAAACAGGATGGCTACCCCCCTCCCTTCATAGAAATGTGGTCTAGTCTTAATATATTATAACCTGGGGGTATAACTTCATTATCAGTATTAGTGGGTTTGAGCTAGGTTTCGGAAAGACACAGTACATCAGGGGAATGTATATCCAAGAGGGCATGTAAGTAATGAATTTTA
>NC_056739.1:1561262286-1561302286 GCF_019279795.1 Protopterus annectens
CCGGAGAATGTTTGTTTGTTATGGATAGCATAATTAATGACTGCAAGTAGTAAAGCAAATATAATACAAGAATGGAGTGAAATTCCTTTATTTGTGTATGCTTTACTATCCCATTTTTAGTTTTTTTTCTAGATATGTATATTTCAGGATCTAGATTTATTAAGTTTTCGATTTTGTTAGCTACTACAGGCTGGTCAGCTCAACGGAGCTGTAATAATGTGATTTGTTGTTTTTAGAATAAGAAATCTTTACTTTTATTCATGTCTGCAGTTTCTCTGATTTGAGGATATAGTGGAAAATAATAATAAGCAGAATCTTGTCCCTGGAATGTGTTTCTTTGTTTTGCATCAGCGAACATATACAGAGTAGAGAACAGGGCCATTTATTTAAAATTTAATGTACTTGAGATTGTAAAAAACTAACATAAAAATAGGTAATATACAGAAAAGACAGAATACTTTTGGATATCCAAGCTTAAGGCCTGATTTGAATGGTATCTGTAATTTAAAACCAGTAAATAATTTGAAGAACATTCTAATGTGCCATAGGTTATTTTATTAAGCTTTTAATATTGTTAGTTTGTGATTGGTTAGATGATATCATGTGATGTAAATTCCTCACATAAGCCTGACTGTTTTATTCATTTAAGAAAGTTTTTCTAATACATGTTCTGTTATCTAATTTAACCTGATGACAATTATTTTAGTTTAAGAAACTAGTCACTTGACTTGCATCAGAAAAGATTATTGCCATAGCAGCAGTTCTGAATGGGCTAGAGGGTCACTGATTGGATTCATCTGCTAGATAGCATTTATATTCTAATGTGCTTGAAGAGAATGACAATTGACAGGAACCTAAACAACAGTGCCATAAATAGTTACAGAATAAAGCACACTTCTTGATTAAACAGGCTTTTACAGAATATCCAGATTTCTGCCTCATATTTTGTTGTCAGTAGTTGATAAAATTAAATGTTTTCCAAAAATTGTTGAGGATTGAAGTCACTAAATTATGGCAAACACTTCAGTTTCAGACTTTATATTTTTCAGAAAATGCATGTTAATGTCCAACTTTTCAAGTCTATAATTGCAATATTTAACTCTGTCTCTTGCTTTGGCCTATGGCCCCCATTATTTTTGGCTTTGTCCAAAATTCTTGTGCTAAGAGGTTGAGAGGTATGGAATAAAGTTTCAAGGAAACAACCTAAAATTAATATGATGTGTATCCTGAATCAATAACTTTTAGTCTATCTAGCCTCTCAAAATAGTAAATTTAGATTTTGAATTTTGGAATTATCTAAACAGAATATTTATTTATCATGTGTTTATTAGGTTAGTTCTATAGGCAATTTATTCCTCAGGGGCATCAGACACTTTATTTTTCGACGAAACCATGAAATATAAAGGTTTTGCTAGCAGCAACCTCTTCATTAGTTACAGATTTATTTAATGTGGAATTATTTAGATGACTTTTTTACTTCTTCAGAGATTATGCATATTTACTGATAATGGTGGACTATAGAATTGTGCATATTTACTGATAATGGTGGACTGTAGAAGTTTGAGTAGACTTTTATGATGGAAATGTTCTGAATTGGGCAGTTGTGTCATTATTGGTGCATGCATTTTGTTTCATTGTTTACTGGAAAAATGTTCAAAACAATAGGAAGGTGTATCAAAGAGCACATGTATGTTTCATATGCAAGGGGCCTATGATTTGAAAACAGCCCAGAATTAATCTTTATCTGCCACTGGTAAAATGTATTTTCTTTGAATGTGGGTTTCAATGCTGTTTCAATGAATGTGAGTTTCAAGGGCAGAGAAGTTTTAATGCTAAGTTTGTTTAGCAGATGTCTTAGTGTTTGTGCTGTAAAATGCAAAATAAAACTTTCAAATGAAGTCCAAATCATCATAGAAGTAAATCAGTATGCACATTAGTGTTTATGGTAAATTGAGTGAAATAGCCAAGTAATGGATCATTGGAATGGCTGCAGGAGGAGGCTCCATTCAACCATGATTTTGTGAGGGGGAATGGCGGCAAATTTAGACAGCCCCAGCTGAACTATACCTCCCAACTGTCCAGATTTTCAAAGAATGAATAGATTTTTGCTTCTTATTTTTGGTTTGTTCCTCATAAAATTTGTGGTTTTCTGGCAAATCATTTAGGAATTAAGTCACTAAATAATGACACACTGAGTTTCAGACTTCATAACCAATGCATGCTAAAGTAAGACTTGTTGTTCTATCAACTGTCTCAATTTATACAAGAACAATTTTTAGTAATGTTTATATGTTCCCCCAATATATTTGGCCTTGTCCAGATTTATTGCATTAACAGGTTGAGAGGTACATGCAAATAAATTGCTTTATAGAATTAGGCATAGCCAAACCTTTCAACTGTCCCTGATTTTGGCTCAAAATCTTGCTCTTCCCCTAATAATCCCTCGGCAAAATATCAATTTTGGAAGAAAACATGGGGGTTTACAATTAAGAAATAACTGTAATCATAGTTATAGATTACTTTTATTTCAGAAATGCATGTAGATTCTTTTATTCTGTCAGTTGCTCAAGTTAGCAGTACTAATATTAAAGTGTCCCTTCTTTGACAGGTTCCCAGCTGTATTGTTCATAGGTTCATAGGTTCATAGGTTGGTACTAGGCTATCAGTCCTAG
Source organism: Protopterus annectens (assembly GCF_019279795.1). Classification (NCBI taxonomy): domain Eukaryota; kingdom Metazoa; phylum Chordata; order Ceratodontiformes; family Protopteridae; genus Protopterus; species Protopterus annectens. Next base: position 1,561,264,959 of record NC_056739.1, read on the forward strand.
GGCGTATACAAGCCTAGCCATAAGAATTCCCTGGCTATTTCTTCCCACATTATTTACTTTCCTGGACCCCTGTCTAGCAGGGCGACTGACGTGATCCCTGGGGTGAATTTCCTTTCTCCCATCCAATCATCAAGATTCCTCTTGAAGAGGTCCAAAGAGGCACTCTGCTTGACATGTATGGGCAATCTATTCCAGAGTCTGGGGAGTCTCTGGGTCAGGAACCTATCCCTCCAGCATGTTTTGTTTATTGTGATGACAAGGTTTAGACCCCTGGAGCGTGTAGCTCTGAGGGATTGGGATTTCTTTAAGTGTAGCATGTCCAACAGCTCTGGGTTTGACATGGCCTTGTATGTTAAGCAGAGATCGCCTCTGAGTAGACGATATGCGACAGAGTATAGCTGGAGTTTTTTAAGGCGGTCATCGTAGGGCATCTGCTTTAGGCCTGTGATTCTTTTAGTGAGGTATTTCTGAGGCCTTTCCAGTTGGCTATTTTATATTTTTACATCACATTTTTGGTCCATTTTTCATAAAATTGTGTTTTTTTTGCAAATTAGTGACAAATCATTAAAGACTGAAGTTAGAAAATAATGACAGACTTTTGAGTTTCAGATTTCATACCATTCAGAAAATTCATACTAATGCAAGACCTATTCTATTATCTTTCTAAGTTTATAACAGCAATATTTTAAAAATTGTCCTTGTTTTTGGGCCTTTGCCCCACTTCTTTGTATGGCTTTGTCCAGATTTCTTGCTCTGAGGTTGAGAGGTATGACAAATGTCTCAGGGTCATCACAGTCAGCCAGAGACATTTCAAATTGTGATATACTTGTTGCACCCTACTCCCCCATATAGTGACTCTGGAAGTGTCGAAGCAAGGCAAGGAGCAGTTATGCAGTGTAAATGTGCAGGGTATCCCCCCATCCAAGGTAGACACTAGTACTAGAGTGGCTTTTCATCTGTCCTTGATTTTTGCAGAATGGTCTGGTTTCTGTCATATTTTTTGTATGGTTGATTTATGCTTATTACTCAAAGTGCCTGTTGCTCTGTGTAGCAATACTTTAATGACCATCAGGTAAGCTTGGCTGATATTGTAAGATGCAAGTAAGCTTTAATAAGCATACTGTTAAAGAATTGCCAACATTGAAAGCCTTTCTGTTGTTGCCATGTAGAGAATACTTAACTAGATAATGTATAAGCCTTGGGTATTGAAATGCATATGACAGTATTTGTAATAAAGGACAGGATTACATTATTTTAAGAAGCTCATTACACTTGGAGACTTCCAGTCATCTCTGCAGGCTTTACCCGTAAACTAAACAGAATGCCAATCGTGTGGTCCATAACCTGTGCAGTAATCCTTTTAAGCAATGTATCTTGAGCTTATTTCTTGTTTGCTTTTCATTTTTTACTTTGATTATGTTTTCCCATTGAAACAAGTAGATAGTTGTAAGGCAGCAGGTCTTTTTTTGGATAAGGAACAAGTTTACAAGTGGGGGCATCAGAGATTTCTACTTTCAGCATGTTACTTGGTACTTTAATAAAGCTGAATATAAATTATAATTAGAACTGCAGTGCAAGAAGTGGTTTGAGTTGAGTGCTGCTTGTTTTTCTTATACTTGATTTTGACTGACATTCCATTAATTTATTTAAAAATGTAATTTATTTTTTCATGCCTCACAACCTTTTTGTTTCCATCTAGATATTAAGTAAGATGTCATGCAGCCAATGCATTGAAATATTTTTATTCTTCTACACTTCATTTTGTCTTGATTGGACTCTCATAATGACAGTTTGGCACCCACGGCAGTGTATTTAGTTAGTTTTTGTGGTTTTGAGCCTTAAGGCTATTACTGTCTGACTAATTTACCTTATGTAACTGCGATTGTAATGTTAATGAAAATGCACACAGCACCCTGCTTGTTCACACTTTACTATTGGAAAGGAACTGTTGTTAATTTAAATGGCCTGCTAGAACTAATGTATATAAAGGAAGTGAAAATGGTTGCTCATACTTATGAAACATGTCTTTCTGAAGAAGTCTTGATAATAAATAAGACAAAAGCGCTAAAGTTCTACAAGAGTTGTTGGTGTGATTTACTATTTTTTTGAATGCTTTTATTGTCACGAAGTTCAGTTCTTAGTTAAAATTTCTTCTCTTCATTCAATTTTTTTGAGTGCGGTTAATTTTAGTTGTTAGATATATATATATATATATATATATATATATATATATATATATATATATATATATATATATATATATATATATATATATATATACACATATATATATATATATATATATATATATATATATATATATATATATATATATACAGCAGTAAGTGTGTGCTACATGGATGGTTGTGTCATGTGTGAACCCCATGTTGGGACCACATTGCCCTTGTTTGTGAAGGTGGGATTGGGCATTTGAGGAAGGATAGCAGGTATATTTGTAGAGGTGGGTTGAGTGGAAGATAGAGCAGACAGCCTGCAGGGGCAGTATATGGCACATGTGGTGGGTAAACACCATGGATGGGGAGTGTCATCTGTGGTGTGGGACCCCCATGAGTCCCCATATGGAAACAATGGGAACAAGGCCTCTACCCATTGCCAGTCACAACATTAGCTGCACAGCCCTGAAGGTGCCTGTGCTGGAGGCTGAGCAGGAGGACCATGTGGACCATGTGAGTCTGTACTGAGGGCCTCAAGGTGCTGTAGCACATCCCCAAGTCTCTGTGGAGCTCCCTATGCACCAGACCATGGATCTGACCTTGGGTGATAGGGTCATGTCTGGGTGTGCTCCCGGGGTGGGGGGGCACCATCCCCTGAGGTGGTTCCACCTGAAGGTAGTGCAGGACCAGTAGATGAGGAGGCCCCAGGGCGGGCCTCACATGTGATGTGGCCTGGTAACATGGCCAGATGAGGTGGGAGAGGTGGTTCTTCTGGCAACTGTTCCCTAAACATGCTATTGTGTCACTGTTATCGAACATATGTGGGTAGTAATAGTCCACACATTCCCAGACCATGCCCAACAGCATGCATAGATATTCCCAATAACACAAAACAACAGATGTGCAGCAATCACATAGCAAACAGACCATGTGCATATATGGAACCATAGTGGCCCTTAAAGTGGCATGCAGGTGACATTCTCCGTAACAGGCCAGCAATGATAGTATCCCCACAGGGAACATGGCTGCAGGCACATAGCACAAAGTGTGGTACAATACGATATATGTCCCAATAGTAGGTATTCTGTAGCTATACCTATTGAGTTGTGTGTTCAGATTATTGTCGCAGGCATGGTGTTGGGGAGACAGAGATGTGTATTATGATAACCTTGCTGTATGAGTTGCACAGACCTGTTTCCATCCTTATGTCTTTTAGGCAAGATGTCACGTGAGAGACTTCCAGTCTATACAGTGGATGAGATATGAGGTCATCATCACACACCTGGTGCAGCACTACAAGGTGCTGTTTGGCAGAATATTCCATGAGCAGCAGGAGCAGACTGCCATGTGGAAAGATCTTGTCCACAGCATAAATTATGTCAGCCTCCATAACCGCAGTTATGAGCAGGTCCGGCATCATTGCACTGACCTACTTCGCAATGCCCATTGGTGTGCTGCTGCAGTCAGGGGGAATCACCTCACAACAGGGTGGGGTCATGCCATCCCTCCCCCCTGACACATGTTGAAGAGCTCCTTGCCAGCCTTGGGGCACCTGCCTGCCCACACACACAACAACTGGCAGAGAGTATAGTGGAGGTGGGTGCTACCTACACACCGGCAGAGTAGCGTGCAGGTAAGGCCACAGGGCACATCAGTAGACCACTGTTGTGTATCCATCCGCATCTGTACAGGTAGATCATACATATGTGAGATGACATATTTATAGTCTGTTGCTGCATAGTAGTAATAAACAGATGTGCATAAGCTGTAGTATTGTGGGCTTGTACTGTTAATGTACTGTAATGCTGCACCCGGGTTCCTATTGCTAAATCGAATTTTCAGTTGTTCAAATCACTAAAGGTTGACCTTTAATGATCAAACAATTGAAACTTCAAATTCATCAAAGTAAACATTAAAAAAAAGTAAAAGTAAAGGGTGTAGGCAGGGGAGCAAGCCCCCTGCACTGCCCACACACCCTGCTACTTAAATATACCAACTCCGGGATCGTGCTACAGTGTAGGAAAGGGAAATCTTCCCTTTCCACACCGTAGTACATTAAAGTGCGATCTCGGAGTTGCTATATTTAAGTAGTGAGGGGGTGCACCCCCCATGTGGGGGTGCAGGGGGCTTGCCCACCTGCTTTAACCCATCAGGGTAAGTTTTCTTTCTTTTATTTATTTATTTTTTAATTTCGAAGTTACGGAACTTCGATCATATGGTGTCGACAATATGGTATTCAAAGTTCCGTAACTTAAATTTTGTAATAGGTAACTGCTGCAACTACCCTGTACCAATGCCACAGCTGTGGCTACTGACATCACATCTCTCACACATGTATGTAGGTCCCTCTGGTATACCTTCAAGGCAGCAGCCTGTAGCTGGTGAGTATGGTTTTTATTCAGGTTTGCCAATACACCGGTCATGTTATGGCTATGGTATATTCCATGCACACATTTATTTATTTATTTATTTATTTGCACTTTGATTACCGGGGAAATTCACTGGGCCGAACTGACCCATTTTCAGTGGAGGCCCGGGGAGAAAAGCTCCACGATGCATTATACAATTTAGATACAACTGATAGTTAATATTAAAGATAATATTATGTAGAATAGTTACTCATAAATGCATTCAATATCATGCATAGTTAACAAATTCATTAAGCTTGAAGGTAGGGATCATACAGTTTCATTTGAGGAAAACAGATGTGTGTTAGGTGTGGAAACAGTTTACATACAAACCTTTTAAGAAAATGTAAATATGCTTTACATACACACATCAACAGCAGAATGCTATTTACAATATTTACAAGGTTGGGCTGTGTGAGGGTAGCTGTAGGAGTTATTGAGAGCTTAGAAACAAGCTATAGAAATTGTTGGGAACTTAGACAGGCTCATAGGAAGACAACTATGAGAGTTGTAGAGCTTGGAACCAGAGAGAGAACCCCCTTGGATTAGGTTGGGTGAAGGCAGGTAAATTTCCATTTAGTGGACAGGTGTTTGAATAGTTGGGTTTTGAAGTTTTCTGAGTTTGGTACGGTTCTTAGTGTGGAGGGAAGGGAATTCCATTTTTTGCCGAGTGAGAAAGTTAGGAGAAGTTGGCCAGCAGGATGTTTAGGTTTATGGAAAGTAATTCAGTTCTGATTTTCAGATCTGAGAGCTCTGTTGGGTGTATAAGGGGGAAGGATGTTAGTTAGAGCGGGACATTTTGTTGGGTGAAATATGAGTCTATGTGCAGTAGTGAGTTGGAGATAGTCTAGGTAGTTTGGGAGTTCAAGCCAATTCAGGGATTGTAGGGTTAGGCAGTGATGGGTGGTATTTTGGGATTTAGAGGCAAATTTAGAGATTTTGTTGTAGCAGTTTTCTAGTTTAGAGGTGATAGAGGAGGACAGGTTGGTTAGGAGTGGGGGTCCGTATAATAAGGAAGGAAGAAGATAAGTTGAGGCCAGAGTTTGCCTGGTAGAGTTGAAGAGAAAGTGATTATTCCTATACAGCATACCTAGCTTTTGGTGGGTTTTCTTAATATTTTGTTGAATATGAATATCAAACTTGAGGTGCTCATCTACAGTAATGCCAAGTAGTTTGGCAAAGGGGACAACTTCTATAGGTGAGTTGGTTTGACTATAGACTTTGAAGTTGTTTTTATCATAGGAGAGGGTCTTTGTAGGAGGGAAATCTTTATTTGCATTGAGAGTGAGGTGGTTTTGACATTTAACACACCTACCCATAATGCGTGCCATAAATGTTCATGTATTTTTGCTATTAACTGCACTGCATCACAGTGTTCACCATGATGGTGTATCTGAAGGGTATGTCAGACTCCTGCAATATAACTAACATCCTCTCATTGCAAAATGTGTGCACAGAGATGAAAATAATGGTGGGACAAATGGCCTACAGTAGGGACATGTGTGAAACATCACCCTTATAGATTGCTACAGCAGTGTATATACCAGTATTACAATGGCAACTGTTACAGATCTACACTACGGCATATCATAATACTGTGGTCCACAACCCTTACAACCTGCAATGTGGTCCCAGCATGAGCAATGAGTGTGTAATATGGAACTGTAGGTTAGGGCAGCAAATATGGGAAATACATACCTTCACAAACACTGGAAGCATATGTGTACACACACTCTAGATAAAATATAGTGGAAGCAGCTGTTGAGGTACTGACTGCATGCATTTGGCATGGAAATGTACCTTCCAGCAAGTACACTTCCCCAGTGTCACACCAAGTATTGGTGTGCTGTCCAAGACGTTTGGCCATCAAATGTGCACACTCACCTGCAACAGAGGCAGCCGTGGCTTGCACACATCTTACATGACATGGCATGGGCCCTATACCCAAAAGGTAGCACCCATGAGCTGGACATGTAGCCATACCTCACCACTACATATACAATGGCAAACAGTGCAGACAGTCATGTATGTGGTAAGGATGCATGGGACAGGAATAATGTAGGAAATAAACAGATGGCCATCCAAGACAGATGATGTCACATGTAGCAAACTGGTCATGCAGGCTGTCTAGTAACATGCCACAACACTGAGGGGGTTGCAGGAATGTCTAGCAAGTACTGGCTGTGCAGTACCCATGTCAGCAATTGCCTGGACTCTGCAAATGTGTGGCCTATGGGTTAGGGTAATCAGATGTGACAGTTGTACCACAGGAAACATCAGCCAGGCCTCTCTACAGGTAGCATATGCATAACAAAAGGGATTCCCATAATACATGCGTTGCAATGTGTAATGGTGACCAAGACCACATTGGAAACCTACAGACAGTATCATGTAAGATACATGTGCTGCACGACCAATGCCTCACCCCACCTCAGGCCCACCATCCCCATCTGTACCATGCCGGTGCCAGTGTACACCTGTATGTTTGCCATTCATTAGCTGGGACTAGGCTTTTACACATGTTCAGTATTTGGGACACTGCAAACTGACACAAATGTGTAGGCCATAGTTGGCAAGCATCTGCAAAAAAGCTGAAGGTGGGGATGGGGTGTCATCATGACACAACAGTGCACTGCAGCAGTGATGCAAAGGATGCTGTGAATGGCTATATCTGCACCCAGTCAGGGTCAGGAACTGAGACAGATGTAACCCTGACTCCACAACAATAGTGACAGCAGTGTGTGAACTCCAAGGGATGTGCACCTGAGTTGACCTTGCAATCATGCAGAGTTGGGGAACATGTGTGGGGCAAACTGACCATATACTGACAAATGCAGATGGCCCCATGCTACTATACCCATGCCAGGAATAGTGACTGCTGTAGTACACATAACAGTAGGTGCAACAAACCATCATGATAAGGGCGTGCACACATATGCACCCATTAAGTGTATGCATCTCAATCAGCATCAGCACAATTTAACACATTTGTTTAACACTGCATTTGATTGTACAGGACATATGTCACATATCAGGCTCATGTAGGAAGAGGGTGTCATATCAATAAGGGTGTCTACACTCCCCATAGCCATGGTAAGGTTTGATGGTTGTTAGTGTAATAGTATCGTATTGGTCATACATGCACCTCTGATGATGACATCTGTAAATCAGACATCAGGCATTCACAAATGACATCTGTCCACATATCATCCCAGGTATGTGTCAGACAAACACATAGGGGATGTGAGCAGCACAGCAGAAATAACTGACAAAGTAATACACATTCAGCAATGTTGTGTACACCTGTGAGGTATGGTGCACAGTACATGGCAGGGTGCTGAACAGGTACACAACAATACTGTGTACATGGGTGCAGTGTTTTCCAGGGGAAGGGGTATCACCTACTAACACAACCCATGTATCACACACATGTATACTGTTGCTAGCATGGATTGACTATAGCTGCACTGCATGCTGTTGAGTACCATATGTTATGCATGTTGACAGATGGGTAATGGGAGGTCTGTGTGTAATATCTTCGTGCAACCTCACCTGTAAGAGAGTGTGTGTGTGTGGGGGGGTATGTTGTCTGTAAGTGCACCATGGTGGAATGGAGGGGGTTGATGCATGTAGGATGTGTATGTGTGTATGTGTGTGTTTGTTTGTGTGGGTGTCCATGTATGCATATGTGTGATTGTGAGGTTGTTCATATGTCACTACTTCCCTTTGGAATCATGCAGTACATGGACATGGACTGACACATGAGACACCAGGAATACTTGTCTGATATGTAATCTCAGGACATCTGATAGTATAATAAGGTCTGCAGCATGGAACATGCATTGGGAGGGAAAGTAGACACCAGGTATACTGTTAAAATTGCAATCAGCAGAAAGGTGAAAGACTACCAACGTATGCAGCACTACATATGCACTGGCAAATTACTAGACAACACCAGTGAGTGTATCCAAATATTACTGTTGTCCACGTAATAAGTTGATTGAGCAACAAATCTTGCATCTACTGAGCCTATAATTACGTATGACACTTCAGTGAGTGACATTATTGAATGACCGTAGTAGCCCCTAACATATGGGAGCCATGCTCATGATGTCTGGACATACCCAGGGTGAACACTGGATGACAGCAGTGAGTCCTTGTAAAACCAACTCCAATCAAGTCAAAGAGGTAATAGAGTAACCGGTTACATTTTGTGATCACTTGTCTAGGCAATTAGAAGAATGATATGTTAATGAATGGTATTGAGTGTAAGTTTCCAAGTGTGATGGAGGATGGTGAACGTACATGAATAAACTTGGGACAGTCTGTAAACTCAGGGCCTGGTAGGTATTATGGTGGAATGTCAGGATGTGTGTGTGTGTGTGTGTGTGTGTGTGTGTGTGTGTGTGTGTGTGTGTGTGTGTGTGTGTGTGTGTGTGTGCACTGCTAAGCAATGACGTACAGGTCTTAAAGTGCATTTCTTGTTTTCCCATCACAGGTGGCGAGGTGGGACAGGATCCCTCCTGCATGCAATCTGATGGTGTCCATACAGACACTGAAAATGATGATAGGTGTGTTGAGGCACAGGTGGGGTTTGCCAGAGGCTGAAACTGCACCATTGTTTGACATCCCCCTGTTATCCACCCCATCCCCGCACACAGTCACAGTGCCTATAGATACCCCATTACCAGTGGCCATAGCAGAGTGACAGTTGGTGGTTGGTGGCAGTGCACAGGACAGTATGGTATCTATGGCTGCTGTGTCTGGACACAGCAGCCATAGCCGGATGTCCAGCAGGGTACCACATAGGTAGATGTATCGGGGTACTCATGGGAGGGCCGATGGTCATTGTGCCCCTAGCAGAAGTGCCAAATTTGGTACCACCTGACACACGTCTCAGGTTGTCATGGAGGCGCAGGCTCATATGGAACAGTACAACAGACAGGGTCTGAGGCTACAGAGGGCTGCTTTTTCAGCTGTAAGTGATGACATCCGTGATCTTGCAGGTGGCCTCCTTGACTATACAGAGGTCATGGCTAGATGGTTGGGTAAGATGGTGGGTCTCATTGACCGTGGCTTGTCCGTGTTAGAGCATGTGGTGGGAGTGGTTTGATGGCCACATTGATGTAGGCCAGCAACACCAACATCTGGTGATCAACGTGGATGTGCAAGGACACCAAGCCACTTGCGTAGTGGCATTACTAGCCCCAGCACTGTCGGGGTGGTGCTGTCCACACCACACCACAGCAGGCCATGTGTATGTTGCCCTGGCCAGTCCCAAGAGGGACCTGGTTCCAGTGGACATATGTCATCAGGGGAGAGTAGCATATCAAGGCTTTTACCTGGATGTGTCCATGGAACCCCTGGCAGGCACAGAGCTCATGTCTGTGGCTGGAGGCGGTGAACTGCACACCCTGCCAGACATGGTCTGCAGCTGTCCAAGAAACACCTGTGTAGGGCAGCCACATAGCAGAACTGTGTGCATGCATACCCACACACAATACAAGCACATCTATGGCAACCCCATACCTACACACACCACGTCACCATGGCCATATCAGTAACTTTAACCCCTCATTCACACACATAGTGTTAAATGTATGGCCCACCCTAGCTCTCTGGCAAACCAACAACACACCCTGTGCATGTGATGATACCTGTGCCACATCACTGTCATCCATAACATCAATGCAGGAACAGGCTAATATGGTTCTGATGCACATGGTGACTGCACTACAGTGCATCAATGTACTGCTGTGTAACATGTTGTCAGCAGTAATGTTTAATGCTTACATGTCAGGTAGTGTAGCTGTCCAGCCATGATGCATTATAGCTGTTAGTAACACTGAGTGATTGTAGTCTCCATAATGTTATCTGTTTGTGTTGTAGGTGTCCATGTGTCAGCAGGAGGATGGTGTGCTGTCATATCTCACAAGGGGTATGGCACTGTGGTGACACCATGGCTGTGCCATATCCTGGGTACAGTTGAACACATGTCACAGATTTGTATAACAGCTACTGCCTGTGCCACATGGACAGATGACCCCCTGGGACATGTATATTCAGCAATCTGAAGTAGATCCTTCCACATACACACACACACTTACTTGGCAACACTGGGACTAGACCCCTCCCTAGGTATGTAGTGCTACTGATGTGTGTGGCTTTAATTGCACACACCACATAGCATTTAGGATGACATGTGTTCCAGGTTACGTTACATGCAGAACATCCCCAGGCATGTACAGTATGGTAATGGGGATGTAATGGTTGTATATGGACAATCCATAGTGTGACATACCATCATATACACATAAACACATAACAGTCAGACACACATCCGAAAGACCTGGGCCTATCAGTGCTAACTACCTTGTCAGTGTGTCCAATGTGTTACAGGTAGGCTGCACACAGCACATGAATAACTGGGCTGGATAGTGTTATCAGTTACCTGTATGGTTGATGGTGACAGTGGTTACCATATAGTGGTTCATGGGACATGTACCAGGGGTACCATGGTGTAATGACAGTATATCTAGCACCCACCCCCCACTGTGGATAATGTATGCACTGGAACCCATATTGACACTCTGACATACCCACCATCACATATTGACCAGGAATGCAATACAACCCCTTGTCCATCCCAAGAGTGCTACTACAGGGATATGCATCTAATGCACATGGCAAAGGCATAGTAGGGTGATGCATTGTCATGCCTCTCCTATGGGCATCAACATCACCATCCCTAATACTGTGTGGCAATGTGTATTGTAATAGGAGTATGTGACCTCGGAATGCTGTACCCTACATATACACACACTTGCCAGAACTCAGTGGGTATCCCATGTCTATCAACCCATTTGTACAACAGTGTTGTGCTGGTACTGCAAGGCCCAGGTAGCCCTTAGAGAGAGGAGTGTAACAAGATACATGTAAACTGGTAATGCAGCAGCCACATCTAACTATGGCAATGGGTGGTGCAGTGGGTGTGAAGGGCCTCAGGGTATTCCTAACTACAGGTCTACTAACACACAGACACTGATGTCCTCAGTAATGCACATGTACACATTTGTCAGTACTGGGGTGACACGGTGCAGGTCTTCATAGGTGTGCACCTGGCTATTGTCCATGGAGAGATGGGAAGTGTAAGGGATGTGTGTACAGTGGTATCATGCCACTCATCATGTGTCAGCAGGCCATCTGTCTACAGACACCAATGCGGTGACCCTCAGGGTGAGAGTGACATGCATAAGCCAATCCTCTAGGTGCCTCCTGCAAATGGCCGGTGAGGTGCTTTACTTGACATGTATGCAACATGTATTACATAACATGGTTAGTGTCTGTCTTGGAGACCTGTACCCAAGCATGTTCTGTTGACTGTGGTAGTGTAGTGGAGGTATCCATGGCGTTTGGTGGGTACAGGGTGTTGAGTCCTATCTGTGCCAGTTATAACACAGCTGGCCAGACAAGTTAGTGTCAGTCAAGCATAGATTGCCTGTACGTATCCAAGATGGATATCTGACATCTGCACATCTGTACAGGGACTGACAGACATCAGCTCACCAACTAACTATGCAGTAGGAAGAATGTGTTGACAGATAGACGTCTGACACCGATAGGTATGTCATTACTACATGATGGCAGCCCTCACTGACCTGCTATACAGACAGTAGTCTACAGTTATTTTCCACATGTCAGATCATTATCTAGTACGAAATATATAATGTGACACAGCTCACACACCAGGAACATGACAGTGAGGACTCAGAGTCCATCTATGCATGCAGGGGTGTTTGTTGTCAGTACTACAATTAGCAATCTATTCTTGCATGGGAAAGCACTGTCAACAGTAGTAACGTCATGATACACTACATGCCAGTGTGACTGCACATAGCCTGGGATATGACCCTTGTATGTAACACATTCACATGGATAAGAGTGTTGTCCAGGTCAAATACACTCAAGTGTCCCAGACAGGAGACTCACACCCCTTGCTACTGTAATGACAGCACATAGACGCATGTTATGTACGTGGCATTACATACACTTATTACAGATATCATTACCCTGCTATGTTATAAGACTGGGATGTGATCACTGGTTAACAGGGCTGAGCCATGCTCAGCAGGTGTCAGCATCGCTGCAATATAACAGCTAAGCACATTTGCCCACTGGTAAGCGAAGCCTACAGGGTGTAAGTGCTCGTACGTGTAACCGTACATTAGCATTGCTTAGCTTCATGCAAACCCATGCAAATGCGCTTACAGCTGCTCAAAACTGCCTTAACCACTCTGTATCCAACAGCCCTTGTCCCACCCAGCAACAAAATAAACAGCCCTTGCAGGTCTTGAACCCAGGACACTGTACACTATAGTCACAACAGTTAACCACTACACCATGACAGCTGTGAAGACAGTTGTTGTTTTACCAATACATCTGTCAGCAGACATACTGAATAGTATTGAACAATTGCCGTGACTTCTACAATTGTATAGTACTTGTTAGTGATATTACTGTTACATCACATATGTTGTTATATCTAAATATACACATATTGGATACATACGGTGTGATACATCTGGGAAGGTATGCACGACAGTAATGTTTACACATGACAATGATATGGATATATGCATATACATATGTAGATATATGTCTACATAAGAAATGAACTTCCTGACAATAAAAGCATTCAAAAAATAGTAAATCACACCAACAACTCTTGTAGAACTTTAGCGCTTTCGTCTTATTTATTATCAAGACTTCTTCAGAAAGACATGTTTCATAAGTATGAGCAACCATTTTCACTTCCTTTATATAGCAACCATTTTCACTTCCTTTATATAGCAACCATTTTCACTTGGTTGCTCATACTTATGAAACATGTCTTTCTGAAGAAGTCTTGATAATAAATAAGACGAAAGCGCTAAAGTTCTACAAGAGTTGTTGGTGTGATTTACTATTCTTTGAATGCTTTTATTGTCACGAAGTTCATTTTTTAGTTAAAATTTCTTCTCTTCGTTCAATTTTTTTGAGTGGGGTTAATTTTAGATATATGTCTACATGTACATACACATATATATTCATAGATATGTATTTATACACATCTGTATAGTGCATCATATATATGACCATATATAGATCTTTCCGTATATATATATATATATATATATATATATATATATATATATATATGTATCATATATATATATGTACATTATATATGTAAATATAGATTTATGTCGATATATATGTAGATATCTATAACTTGTTTGTTTGTGTCTTTCGGCTTTTCCCGGTTAGGGGTCGCCACAGTGGAACTCCGGTCCGCAAATGATTGGTAGTATATCTATATATCTGTATATGTGTAGACATATATAGATGTGTATATGTATATGTGTATATATATATATATATATATATATATATATATATATATATATATATATCCATATATATATATATATATATATATATATATATATATATATATATATATATATTTATATATATCCATATATGTATATATATATATATATATATATATATAGATATATATATATATATATATATATGTATATATATATATATATAAATATATGTAAATATATATCCATATATGTATGTAAATATGTATATGTGTATATATATATATATATATATATATGTATATATATATATATATCTATAAAATATATGTTTACCAGTTTACCATATGTCCAGAACATGGAGTTGAGTCATACCTCAGCACCAGTAGTCTCAACCTCTTAGTGCAAGGGGATGTCATGTATGTATTGCAGGTATATATGTAGACTGTTGCTACTGTAACAGAGGTTGTCTTAACAGACATGTTGTGTGTGGGAGGTCACATCTGCTATTGACATGTATGCCATCAGTTACTGACAGACATCCTAAGGCCATCATAGTGCAGTACCACTGATAGCACAGTAATGATCCTGTGGAGTACAGCAGAGATATGACCAATATATGTGGGCAGTCTGGCACACTCTGGTCAATTCAGATCCACTTAGTGCGAGACATGTGTACCAAGCCTGACAATGTGGATTTTAACAGCCATGTACATGGGTATATCACGTAAATACTGGACTACATTATGCCCACACAGTTTATGCTTTCACCCACTCCTGTCTGTCCTGACACATAATAATTGGTGGTGCAGAGGTCACATGGCCACATACTACCCATTAGTTAGTAACATACAACTGTACAGCATCCCACTGCTTTGTGAGAAATATACAACAGGTTTAGTGGCCCGGCAGCAGTACATCTTGCAAATATCTGGACATAACATCACACTGGGTAATTACACTAAGCTGCTAGGCATGTAACAAAGCACTGTGCAAACTACAGGCAGACTACCACAACACTGGCCTACATTTCGTATGGGGGGAATACACATGTACCTGCAAATATAGCAGGCTCTACATGCATGTCACACCACAGAGTAACAGACACCTGTGTGAAAGGTCATAACCACAACCAATGTGAACACAGCCACATATGGTATGCAAGCTTAATATTACACTATATGGACTATCTGATCAACGCCATTCTCATATGTGCCACTCACACACTAACCCTACATATACTGGGTCATGACACAGTGTGGTCCAGTGCCTGTCTATGGTATGGGACACATGTGTGTTTGGCCCTATACATGTGAGCCAATAGGGTACCATGTACTGGAGCAGCATGTAACATCAGATAGAACAGGACCAAGAACAATTACATCTACCACAGTCTGTACACAGGCCAACGTACGTATTCGCAATACACAATACTGTCGACAATCACCATAAGTACACAGACCCCACTACTGTACACACAACCACAGAATGCCCAGTTTATGTCCTCAGAAATAACCCCTACTATAGATAACATGTATAGCAGTCTGATATCTGACTGGCTTGTTATCAGGTATGATGTCAATAAATAATAGTGTACGGAACATATGCACCTCTTACTGCATGACATATTACAAAGGTTGACAGACTTGTGGCTGGAGCCACAAACACTGGGCCAATATTGGCATGTTGCTGTGATATGCTCGTACATTTACTGTTGTAACAGGGTTTGTTGTGACATATGTCCTATAAGGGATATGAAGTCAGTATCTCTCATGGTTGTCACCATATACTGACTGCAATCCTCTGACTATGCTTCTGCATTTCTAAGATAGGTGATCTGTGAGTAACACAAGAGACATAAGACTCCAAACACTGGCCAGTCTACAGATAACCCTACAGGTGGGAGCCTCCTCAAACACATAACACTGTCATGACAGGTATTAAATCATGTAGACCAGCCATATCCACACAAACCCTGTTAAACCAACATTACTCCAAAGGCAGAAGAGCAACACTTACATTCTGTAGTCATGTCTGGAACATCCCCCTTCTGTTTGTTGGCCTGTCTCCACAGTACATGTTGTTAGAGGTATATCCCACTACCATCTGTGATGCTGTTTGACAAACACTGACATGAAGTCCTTCTCACAGTGAATGAAAAGGGCCAACACCCACATGATGCTCTTAGTTATAGGAGTTTGTTTCCATGCAATTGGCTATGGGAATGTTACCACAGCTGTTCCACATCCAATCAGCTAGTGGGGACTCTAATTTGTGCAGAGGTCATCAGCTGATCATGAGCATCACTTACAAAACACAAGCTGCTGCCTAAGCAAAGCAGGTGTACTTTTCCACATCCACCAGAGAGGGAGTGAGACAGACAGAGACAAAGTAAGAAAGGTTGGGGGTGGGAGAGTAAAACCTAAGCATGTTTGTGTCATACACTTACCAGTACAGGGTTTCCAACCCCTACCTGACTATGTACTGCTATCACATGTCTATGCAGTCAATGCATGTGCCACAGAGCTTACATGTTGGGGTGCTGTCCAAAGGTATATTCAATGGTGAGTGACATCTGCAACAGTGATAAAGGAGGGATAAGGTAGGTGTAGTACACATACCTGTCCACATGAACAGGTGTCAAGGTCAACACAGCCACACTCTCTCAGGGACTCATACACATTATCACAGTTGGCAGGGTCAGGATTAGACTTCCTAACTGTCTAGTTTGCTACAATACAGTAATATGCAGATATCACATACATCACAGGAGTTATCAGGATGATATATAGGCAAAGGGTATGTCAAGGTGTCTGACATCAGAAGGCATGCATCAGTAGGCCAATGAGGTGTCATAAGTGTGAATGGCATCCAAATCATTATACTCCACACACACATACACACAGGTTGCCAGTACTGACATCCATGGGTGCACTGCTTCACAGGTGTGTAGTGGTTGACTGTGCCATAAGGCTGTACAAGACTAGGTAAAGGGTATACCTTGGCATCAGGCCACATGACATTAGTCTGCAGTGTGGCTCAGGGGTTTAGTGCCTGGATTGGCCCACACAGGTGGGTATTGTATTCACCATCCAGTCATCTGGGTTACTATTGTGGGTAAAGACACTAAAGAAGGATATTTTTATCTGAAAGCTTTGTAGTTTTAATAAAAGTTTTGATTGTGTGGAGTAGCACTTTTTCTTGCTTGAAGCTATTTTGGTTCATGTTCCTCTACTTTATCACCAGCTCCCCTTCTTTTGTCACTTGTTACTATTGTGGGTGGCCAGTGCTGTGCAATGCTTGCCATGTATGTGTTCTATAGTCCATGACATGGATGGTGTCTGGGATGTGCACACATCCCACATGCATGTTCTGTGACATGTGGAAGTGTACCTGGGGTGCCTGGGGCATGTTGTGTAGGCAGATTGTTATCATCAGATGTGCCATTCCTGGCCTCATGTAGTGAGAACTGGAAATGGACACCAGGTTGACCCTGCACCTACATTGACAGCATGATACAGGTAGTCCCTGGTGTCAGTGGCATCTCGTCCATACAGGGCATGTGTATAAGGCATGGTATGTCCTTTGTGGTTACATTTGCTGGCTCTATAGTTGTTGCAGGCATCCAGTGGGGAACATAGTAAAGGAGCACTGTATGCAATGATTTGTCTATTGTAGGGATGGGACAGGGTGCAATACCCTCTGTGATCCACTGCAATCACACCATGGTTACTATCTGTGGGCAATATGCAGGGAACTACCAACATAGTGGTAGTTGCCTTGCCAAGTGCGTCTGTGTATGAGACATGGGTGGAGAGTGTTCTCTGGGTAATACAAGGGTTGCCTATATTGTTTGCCAAGCCATGATGTCACATGTAGGGGTATGGATTGTCTATCCAAGTCTCTCTGCTGTTTGACATCTGTTATCCTTGTAAGGTGGACATTGTGACATATAATAGGCCCACCATATAAGAAATTTTCAAAACCCGCTACACAGTGAGTCCACTTGTTACACACTCACAGCTACCTCCACAGAGGATATGAATAATGAACACACACACACACACACCAAGCCTCACAGTTGACCTGCCTGGGATTAGAACTCCTACCTAACTAATACATCACACTACAGCATTACACAGTTATAGGACACGCCACAGAGATTAATGGGCTACTTCTTTCCCAAAGGTGTGTTTCAAAGTGAATGACATCAACAGGCTTGCCAAAGTAGGGCAATGGAAGTTTTAGTGACTGTGAATAGCCTCAAAACCACTGATCCCTACACAGACAAACATACACACAAACGTTTACACTTTTTGTGTCTAGGAATAGAACTCTTACCTAATTAGTATATTACACTACAGTATTACACAGTTATCGGACACACCATGGAGCCTAGTGGGCTACTCCTTCCCAAAGGTGTATTTCAAAGTGAATGACATTAGCAGCCCTGCCAAAGTAGGGCATTTGAAATTGAAGTGTTTGTGAACAGCCTAAAAAGCATTGATCCCTAAACAAACACACACACACACACACACACACACACACACACACACACACACACACACACACACACACACACACACACACACACACACACACTTGCCATGTCTGGGATTAGAACTCCTACCTAACTAGTATATCACACTACAGCATTACGCAGTTTTAGGAGGCACCATGGAGATTACTAGGCTACTTTGTCCCCAAAGGTGTATTTCAGCATGAAGACATCAGCAGGCTTACCATAGTAGGGCAATGGGGAGTGCAGTATGTGTGCATGGCTCATAACCCATTCATCTATTCAGGTAGCAACCTGTTTCTGTGGAATATCTGTGGATCAGTTGACAATATGGGGTCAAAATGGGCAAAAGATAGTGGGTTACTGTAGGCAATTGTGTGTGTGCTGCTTCTGCTACATGGTCTTGGTGTTAGCAGAGATATTCAGACATATGTACTGTTTTACACTGTGATGTTTTATGTCATCAAGTACTGTCAGGTATACATATTTGCTTGCAGTGATGTCCTGGGGAACACATGGTGAATGCAGCTGTGTCCAGTATTTTGGTCAGCAGCCTACATATTCTTGCACAATCATGCTATTCTGGAGGGGAAGCAGCAGACACTTGATGCTGGGTCTGTGGAAATGGTTCAGCACCTTGGTACAGTGGTGGCTGAGGATCCCATGCTTGTACATCCATCAACATGACAGTAATGCCATATCCTGCTGTGGCCATACCTCACAGCTGTACAGATTCACACAGGTTACCCAGAGGCAGGGGTCATAATTCTGGACATTGCCCCTTCACATTGTGGTTTATGAGCAGGTTTGTAGCCACCCATTCTTGTGTTTGCAGCCAGGGATAGTATGTGCACATGGCTGAGTTTCTGACTTCACACACTCCATGCCGCCCATGCTCCTACCCCACCCCCTATTATTCTATCCTCTTCCAAACATTATGCAAACATTATCTGATATGTTCCCTATAGTTATCACCTCATCCCAGCAGTAATTTGGTGTTGGTCCACAGTTCATGCAGGACATGGTGGGCATGTTACTGGGATTTGTCCGCATGGTCTTGCATTTGGGTTCTGTGGACTATGTTATGTTATTCGAGAGCCCATGATATAACATACATTGGCAGTACGGGTGAGACACGGGTCTTTGGCAGAGGACTGTAGGCCATTTGGTAGTGATGCAGGCCAACTATAGCAGGCCATTGCATTCTGTCACTCCTACAGTCCCAGACTGCAATACACTATATTCCCCTGGGGTGACAGGGTAGGTGTGCAAGGTGTTCATGCCAATACTTTCTGTCATTATTGATCCAGTGGTGTGTATGCTGGTAGGGTGCTGCCTACAGCTAGGGACACACCTGCATGGGACACCTGTTCTACATGCTGCATTCTTTAGCTATTGCCATACAGAGGTGGGGGTCATATTGTACTCATTCCCAACAGCAGGGATAGGACTGGAGAGGTACCTGTTGGTGATGGTGGGGTGAGCTGGGTGCATATGTGCTATGGACACTACTTGCATCTAACTCACAGATATGCATGGGGCATTCCACTTATGCTGGCTTGTGCAGGGACAGCAGCTGTTTCTCAATACTTCATACCTGTGAACTTTGTGGTCTGCCAGTGTTTGGCCAGATGATATTGGTATTCCCTACTACAAGGCCATATAATGTGGTGCTAACCTGTATGTACAACTCCAAGGGTGTGTCCATTTGACAGTTACATATTATAAACTGTCTGTCTGGGGTACTTCCCCCTGTGTACTGCTTGTATGTCTGGGCCCACATTCATGACATGTCCATCTTTCAGATGGTGACACATATTACTTCCAAACATTTACTATGGCTTACTGCTGGAATGTGTTTTGCTGGGAAACATTGTTTTTGGCACTGCAGTTGTGAGAACTTGGCCCTGTCATCAGCAGTACTGGCCAATGGCCACCAGGACAAACCTCACCATGCATACATACTGACCACTCTCACATAATATACAATACACACCACCCTAACACACAAAGCCCTGCATATTGCACACATGCTACAATCTATCCTGCTACCTTGGACAGCTCAGGTAATCTGTGCTCCACTGTTATTATACCCACACATGCATGTTATTACATTGCTACATAGGATTGGGAGGTACACCTGACTGTTATTATATTTCTACATAGGATTGGGGGGCACACCTGACTGTTACTACATTTCTACATAAGATTGGGGGCACACCTGACTGTTACTACATTTCTACATAGGATTGGGGGACACACACCTGACTGTTACTACATTTCTACATAGGCTTGGGGGACACACCTGACTGTTACTACATTTCTACATAGGATTGGGGGGCACACCTGACACTTGTACACATTTGCTATGACTGTACTGGTATTTCAGTTACTTCATTTCAGTCTGTATTCTGATCTATCATACTGACTAGAGGCATATCAGTGTACTACAGGTCTTAAGTTTGATTGACAATACATTTAAGTTTCAGACTTCTTAACCCTTCAGAACTAACATCCCACTGCCTGACCTGCTGTAGTCTGTCTGTGTAGGTCTGGAGGGGGGTTGTCCTCCATAGCCATCACTCAGAGGCCTTGGCACAGCCTTTGTTTGTGTTTATCTATGCCTGTCCTACTGGCTGAAACTGTTGTTGGGTGTGAGCCTCCCTGACTGGCATGTGTGTTTCCTATGGACACACATGTGGCCCACCACATTTCCTGCAGTGAGTTTTGCCACCTTGTCTAGTACTGGATACTATGGTGACACCAGTATTTGTTACAGATCTCATGCTGCCACTATAGGTGTCTACTATCTGCTGGCATCCCATTCAGCCAACTGATTCCCTTGTATGCTCACATCCATACCATAGATACAAGTAAAAAAACATACTACTCCATTCAGCAATTGATAGGGAGAGTGACTTACCTTGTGGCTATGCCACTATTGAGGATGGTGCTGGAGGGCTGACTATATTGAATGCACATAATACACTCCCTATATATGGTTAAGCACAGATAGTGTCATGTTTGGCATCCTTTTTACTGTATGTGCGAGTCAGAGAGAGGTGTCATTCCCTGGGTTCCTAATGTGTCAGTGCATGTGCTATGCATTGCCTCTTTGCCATGGCCTGGGCATACAGGGCACGCCTCCTTCTGCTAACTGGGGCAGGCTCAGGTTGTTCCTCCTCCGAGTCACTCTGTGCCTGTGCAGGCCTTGGCAATGGTGGGGAGGCTGTGTGGCCCTGCTTGTGCTGTTCCTGCTACAGCTGTTTCCACAAGATCATATTGTGTAGCATGGCACATACAATGACAATTTGGGTACATGTAGCTGGTGAGTACTGCAAGGCTCTACTGGATGTGTTCAGTCACTGGAACTGTGACTTGAGCATCCCATACACATGCTCTATTATGATTCTGGTCTGTGCGTGTGCCTCATTATGGAGTTCTTGTTCGGGTGTATGTGCATTTCTGATGGGTGTCATCAGCCACGGCTCCAGTGCATAACCAGCATCCCCCACTAGGTAGCCATAAGGGATGTCCCCATTGGCAAATCTCTGACACAGCTGCATCATATGTCAGATGTGGGAGTTGTGATAGCTTTCAGGGCAGCCAGCATACACATTTATTACAATGCCCTGGGCATCGCACATGACCTAGCAGTTGATGGACGGGAAGCCCTTGCGGTTGATGTAGACCCTACCCTGCTCACTGGGTGGTGCTTTGATGCATATGTGCGTGCAGTCTATAGCACCCATTACCTCAGGGTATTCTGCTATTTGGTGGAAGAGATGCATATTGCTGGTTGACGCCTTATGGCTATTGTGGAAATATACGTGCTCACCGGCATGTGCTGACATGGCATCCAGGAACTAGTGGAGTACCGTGGATGCTGATGCCTGTGAGATCCTCATGATATCCCCAGTTGGCCTTTGGAAGTTACCTGTGGCTAGTATTCTTAGGCCTATGCATACCTTGGTATCCACTGGAATGGGTTCCCCTCTGTTGGTACTGTGTGTGAGGTGTGGCCGGCACAGCTCAACAATTTGCTGTAGGAGGTCCCTGTCCACCCTATAGTGCTTCACTATCTCCAGCTCATGTAGCCCTTGGTAGGTTACCCTGGGTCTGTACACTCTTCTCCTTCTCCTCACTCTGGGTTGGTCATCAGCATTCTCATCCTCACCACCCTCAGATTCTTTCACATGCTGATTTATGATAGGTGCTGCAGTCCCTATAATTTTTGTGGTTTTGTTTGTTAAAATTTCCCCACTTGTGTACACCAGTGGTGTAGAGTTTGTGGGAAAAAAAAGGGGAAAGGTGTTTGCATAGTTTATAGTGGTGTGCTGGGCTGGGCTGCTGCCTGTGTAATTGGCTGATTCTTGCCAGCTATGCTAGCTCTTGTAGATAAACTTCTTACTACAGTTTTCCCTTCCCATTGCCTTCCTGTTTAAGTCCAGGGACTTGCCATGCAAACACAGTGCTCAGATGTGCACAGAGCTGCTATTTCCTAGTTTACTTTTTTTTCCCTTTAAATCACAGTGCACAGCATGCACACCCATTTAGGCAATGTAAAGAGTGCCAGGCAGCCTCAGACACACCCCCTTGCTTAGTTCTGATAAGCTAAGGCAAACCCAAGCCACAGGGCTCCAATAAGCTTACAGTATGCCTGACACACCCCTCTATGATGTCAGCTGGCTCTTAGGCTTGCACCATCATCTTCCTGCACCGACACCGACATGGTTAGGTGCAAGCTAGCCATCTGGGGGGATCTAGGATTCAGTATCATTCCCCTCATTTGCATAGGATTGCCTGCTAATGCCTAGTTACAATTCTGACACTGAGCCTTCCCCCTTAGCAACCACTATTCACTGGCCATGCTGTCTTCTGCCTGCCATTGACTATAATGGCAAAATTGTGAATTTGGATACAATGCTTATTTCTAGTTTTTTTTTTTTTTTTCATCCCGAGCCCGTTTGCGCACCACTACCCTATGCTTAAATGGCCGAAATCGGCTAAAAAAATAAAAGTTATATTTTTTTCAAACTATTTTCCATGCCAATGGCAATATATTTGGCCATTGGCATGATTTACTTATTATATACACCCTTTATTTGGAGCTGTCATGGCTCCATTTTGTAGTTTGCAGAAATGTACTCGGTTACTAACCATTTACATTTCTGCAGACTACACTAGTCCTGCACGGTCTGCTGCCAACTTCCTGGATTGCAAATTCACCCCAATTGCATGGTGTTCACCTGCAAATGGGGTAATTTGCATACAGGAGCTGTGTCCGTGCAGGAATAGTGGAGGAGCGCTCGTGCATGTCCCGGGAGCTTATTCCTGGATTGCACAGTGGCCATATTGCCTCGAGAAGTTCCTGCACTATTCCTGCATGCCATGCAGAGCTTGCTGAATTCTGGGGATATTTATGTAATAAAATATTAACATAGTCTCATTTACAACCAATAGACATTGCATATAATCTTTTGTATAATTATCATCAAGCCAAAGTTATATAAATCGAACAATTACTGCATTCCATTAAACCTCACTCCTCCTCCAAAACATTATTCTGTATGCATTGTTCTGACAATTTCCATTTTTTCTATGTACTTTACTCATACCATTTTCTAATATCCCACTTCCCATTCTTTTATTTCTCTTACAATGTTCTTAAGAAGGCCTTACTATGTCAAGACAATTCAAATCCTGTATCCCACCTCAGAAAAGAATTTCCTTAGTTGCACCCATTTGTTCACCCAATATTTCTGACAGAGTATTCTGTAGGGAATTTTTTAAATCTGCCAACTCATTACACACCCAAAACATATACTCCTAGTAACCTCTTTTTTCCCCATTACATCTCCTACATTTGCCATCTGCTATCTACCTGACAAAAAAAATCTTTGGAGTTTGCTTGGGCTATTAAAATACCTATGCTAACACTTCCAAGCAAAAATAATAAATCTTCTAGACTTTGTTGAAACATAAAAACACAATGTGAAATTGCCCCCAGCTGCAGACTTCTCAACTCAAACTGAACATTTATTTGCTAAATGAAAACTTTTCATTACATTCAGTGTTCTCTTACTTTTATAGTATATATGCTTACACAGCAACCTTATTAGATTAAGCCAAGGTCAAGAGATTCATTTATGCAAAAGTAAGAGAAAACATCTCAACCCTACATATATTATGATTAGTTCACTATTACATCCCATCCCAATGTCCTAAGATTACAGCGTATTAACTTGAACATGCTTTTGTCCAGCCTTTCTTCTCTTTTTACATTGTAATGCCTACATTTCTTAAAAATTAAAAATAAAAAAGTATCTGTTTACTTTAGTATTTTTAGCACATACAACAATCACTGAAAATGTTTTACTATATAACATGCAATTTATATTATGAAATGGTTTAGACAAATATTTTTAAGAACAGAAATTGTTTTACTTGCAGTAACTTTTCCCCTTCTTTTTTTTCTTTCAGTGCCCTTCCAAACATTAATGACATGAAGCAGAGTATATGCCTTTCAGTCCCCTCTCCAAAGTTTAACAAACCTTACAAAAGTTCAATCCTTGTCAGTCACTTTTTCTTGTAAAACCACACTTAACAAATATGATCAATGCTTTATAATCTCACATTTATTTACTAATTTCAGGTTTGCTGATCTTCTTCCTGTTTATTTTCGTCTCCCAACCCCAGATTCTGGTTTTTAAGTCTGGGGTTCTCCAAATTCTTCTAGTTAACCCCTGTGCTTTTTTTTCTGTCTCTCAAGCATCTTCCTTTGGAACACTAGAAATGGTTTCACTGGCAAAGTCTATCTATGGGCTTTATTATCATAAGAATGAAAAGCAGAGTCCCCTTCTGTTTCATAGCTCACTTTTTGTTGGGCAAATTTTTGTATTTCCTCCTTCACCTGTTCAGTCAAAAATTATTTTGATCCTTCAAGAAAAATATTCTAAAGATAACTGGATACAGCTGCTTGAATCTCACACCTGCCTCTCAACATTCTCTGTTTGCCAGGGTAAATTTGCTTCCCTTCTGCCTGGTATAGAGTGAATAATCATTTTCCATAAACACTCAACTGTGTCCAATTTTTAATACTTTGTCCTACTTCCACAGTTTTGTCAGATCAACTCTTTCTACTGGTATGATTGCATCTTTACTAATACAGGTCTTAGCTTCTTTGTCATGGCCAGGTTTGGAGCATACACACAATTTGCCCTTTCAATAAACAAATCCTGCTGTGGAATACCAGTTCAGTTGCTTATTTGTGTGTTCATCTGATTAATACAGTCTGTTACATCCAGTTTCACTGGTACAACAGAAAATCTATTTTTTTCTGTATTCTCTGTGCTCTGACTTTACCATTTTTTGAAGCAGCTCTTATTGACCATTCTCATACTCATCCAGCTTTTTCTTCATTTCAACCTCATATTTGTGCAGTTTTAGTATTTCATCTGAATAACTGTTTAAAGCTTCTTAAATTTTTCCAGCCTTTTGTTATTTGAGTCATTATACTCCTTCGGTGTTCCATTTATTTTAATCAGCTCTGAACACATTTGATTGATTTTTAACTCTAAATTACTGGAGGCCATCTCTTGTACAAAAACTGGAGTTTGAACTGATTTTTTGCTGAACAGTTGCAGGATTCGTGCCAGTCAATGTTTTTTCCTCACCTTTTCTGGTTGATTTTCTTTCATCCTCTCTAAGTTTCTGCTTTGTTGGCATCCAGTCAGTATTAACCAGTAACTGAATTTTATTAAAACTATCAGAATTACTAGCCCTTATCTCTTAGTTTCTTTTTCACACTGGGAGAGTCAAATTCAAGCTGTTGATCAGTGTGCAGTCATTTTGGAAGTCCATTATTCCCTGACTGTTCTGTTTTGCTGAAGTAAGTAAAGTGCTGTAAGGCACACATTAACAAGTAAAGTGAAATTCCTTCCCAAGTGGTACCTTCTGAGTATGGCAGGCAGTACAAGGTAGTGCATATGTATTAGTCTCCTGATGCAGCATAATAGGTTCATAGGTTCATAGGTTCATACTAGGCTATCTGCCCTGGGGCAATTATAAGCCTAGCCTGATTCTGTATGGCTTACGCCACCCCTTGATTTGAGTATACTGTGCCCTTTTTAAGGTTTAGTTTACTGTGCCTCTGTCTAATAGTGACACAGGAGTAATCCCTGGGACAGAGCTACGATCCCCCATCCACCTATCAAGATTCTTCTTGAAGAGATTCAGTGAGGTGCTCTGCCTCACATGAACTGGAATTCTATTCCAGAGTGAAGGGAGCCTCTGGGTTATGAACCTGTCCCTCCAGCAAGTTCTATTTATTTCTGTGCTAAGGTTCAAGTCCCTCGAGCATGTGGCTCTAAGGGATTTAGAATTACTGAGGTGGAGCATGTCCATTAATTCTGGATTTGACATAGCTTTGTATGTCAGGCATAGATCGCCTCGAAGTAGGCGGTATGCAACTGAGTAGAGCTGGAGTTTTTTAACCGAGCAGCATATGGCATCTGTTTGAGACCCTTGATCCTCTTGGTGAGATACTTTTGGGGTCTTTCTAATTGCTGCAGGTGTCGGGTAAGGTACATCCCAAAAGGGGCATTGTATTCTATGATGGGCCTGATGAGGGATGAATAAAAGGGCACGATTACCTCTCTTGATCTAGATGTGAAACCCTTCGTGATGAGGTGGGCTATGTAGAAGGTCTTTCTAACCACTTTGGCAATGTGGTTTTCAAAGGAGAGATTGCTATCAACTTGGGTCCCCAGGTCCCTAATAACTTTCTCTGTCCTTAATGGGTTTCCGCCTATGTGGTAATTTGTGGGCACATTGTTTTTGCCAAAGGGTATGACTATACATTTTTTGGCATTTATCTTTAAACCATGGCGCTGGCTCCAGTCATCTGTCTCTGTGAGACCTTTTTGAAGGATGTTTGTGTCAGCTGGAGAGTTGATTATGGTGCCCAGTTTGCAGTTGTCTGCGAACTTGGTGAGCCATAGTCCTCCCACGTTTGCCTGTACCTCGGAAAAGTATATACCGAGCAAGAGTGGTCCCAGGACAGAACCCTGTGGGATGCCACTTGTGACCGGTTTCAAGTCTGACATGGCTCCAGCAACTCTCACTCTGTGGGTTCTGTCTTTGAGCCAGTTTGTGATCCATCTTGTGACATAGGGGTTTATATTTAAGCTGGATAGCTTATCTATGATGCCCGAGTGTGGTATTGTGTCAAATGCCTTTGCAAGGTCCAGATAGGCTGTGTGGACTACCTTCCCTTCATCTATGGCTTTGGTGACTGTTTCGAAGAAGTCAACCAGGTTCAAAAGGCAGGATCTGCCCTTGACAAAGCCGAACTGGGTAGGATCCAATGTCTGTAGGTCCCCATTGTCTTTGTTTATGAGCTCCATGATGATCCTCTCCATAGCCTTGCAGACTAAGCTAGTCAGGCTTATGGGGCAATAGTTTCCAGGGTCCGTAGAGGCTCCACCTTTGTGGAGTGGGACCACTGTTGCTGTACGCCATTCTGTGGGCACATATCCTGTAGTGAG
The DNA here is from genome assembly GCF_019279795.1 of Protopterus annectens. NCBI lineage: Eukaryota > Metazoa > Chordata > Ceratodontiformes > Protopteridae > Protopterus > Protopterus annectens. The sequence goes on from NC_056739.1 coordinate 1,561,292,979, forward strand.
GCTGAGATTGTATAGCTGTTTTATTTGAGGGATTAGTTCCTCTTGGAGTTCATGTAGGACGCAACCTGGGACGCCATCTGGTCCCATGGAAGCAGTGTTTTTTGCTTTGGAGAGGGCAGCCTTCACCTGAGCATCAGAGATGTTTGGGAGACAGCCCTCTGCTGGGATAGATACTTGCTCTTTTGGGAGAAATTTGCACTGAACCTGTCTGCCAGGATATTGGCGATGTCTGTGGGTTCAGTGTATTTTTTGTCATTTAGAATAAACTCAGAACAAGTCTGGGAGTTGCATCCCAGGTTTCTAACATAACTGAAAAAAGCCTTATGATTATCTTTGGTGTCCTGTGCAATTTTTCTCTCGAAGCTGGCCTTGGAGGATTTTATGAGGGATCGTAATTTTTTGCTAGTACTGATCAGAGATGCCTTCCCTATTAGGGATTTTGCTCTATCATGTAGTAGCTTCCTCCTTCTGTTGTATAGTTTATTTATGGCAGGGGTCCACCAGACTGGACGCCTGCCTTTGGATGATTGGGTCTTGGTTTTGTTTGGGATAGCATGATCCATGCATTCCTGGAGATGTCCGTAGAATGCGTTTATATAGGATTCTGCAGTTTGGGCCGTAGTTTCCACTGGTCCTGGGGCCTTGAAGGATTCCACTTCGGTTTTGAGAAGTGAGAAGTTCACTTTTGAGAAGTTTTTCACTGTGGTTTTCTGGGCTGGGGGTGAGGTCGGGATGTGGACATCCAGTGAAATTAATTTATGGTCTGATCTTACCAATGAGGGATATACTTCTGGTGTGGAGCATAGAGTCCCCATGTTGGTAATGATCAGGTCTAGTATGTTGTCCCCTCTTGTGGGAGTGGTGACTAGTTGTTCCATAGCATTTGAGTTTATAATTTCCAGGAACCTTTGGGCTAAGGTGCAGGGGCTTGAGTAGTGCTCCCAGTCAATGTTTGGGTAGTTGAAGTTGCCCAATATAATGGTGTTCGGAGAGATCTTCATGTTCTCCAATGTTTTCAGGAAAGCAGAGTGGGATTCCTGACTTTGAGAGGGTGGTCTGTAGGATGCTATAAACTGAAAAGCAGTCTTGCCCACTGTTAGTTGCACATGGATGGTCTCCAATACTTCGTGCAATGCCACTAACCTGGAGGTGTGGATATCCTTGATAAATATGGAAACTCCCCCTCCTTTTGTGGTTCGGTCTGGGTTTTGGGGCCGAAAAGCATGATATGAGGTATAGCCTGGTAGTGCTGGGGTGCTATCCGGAGCCTTGAACCAGGTTTCTGTCACTGCACAGATATCGATGTTCTCCATACTGAGGAGAGCTTCAAGTGATTGCATCTTGAGGTTAAGACTTCTGGCATTTAGCAGCATTACCCTTAGTTTCTTGTTCCTTGTGCTGTCTATGGGGGTGGGTTTGACTTTTGAGCCTTGCCTAAAAAAGGCACTATGTGGGTGGCAAGAGCCTTTGCCAATATCCGAAAGCCCAGTGGTGACAGGTGCAAGCCGTCCCTAGTGAAGCAACGTGGCTTGTCAAGCATGTCATCCCAGGCTGACAGACACTGGATCCCCTTTGAATGACACCAAAATTTTATCCAATTGTTAAAATCGATCATTTGGTCTTTGTACTGTAGCATCATTCTAGGTGAGGGTAAGATGCTGCTCAAGGTCAGGGTCATACCAGTCTGGGCTACATGATCAGAGAGCTCCTCTATGTCTCTTTTCATGTAGTCCAGGGAGGAACGTCTCAGGTCATTCACACCAGCATGTACAATGACTGAGTCATATTTGTATTTGCTTTGGAGTGACCTGAGTGCTTGCATTATGTGGCGGATCCTAGCACCCAACAGGCAGCTCACCGTGACCTTCTCTTTATTCAGCCTGGTGAGCGGGACGTCAGTGTGTCTGACAACAGAGTCACCTATTACAAGAGTATCAGGTGTGTTATTCAGCCTTAAGTGCTGTGGCTGCTTGGCACACTGACTTTGTGGGTTATGTGTTGTGCGTGTTTTGTTTTGAGGTAGCGTTTGCTTGGATGTCTGCTTTGGAGGTCTCTGTTGCTTAGGTAGATTTTTATTTAGAGCCTCCGAGTATGTTTTTTGTGTATTTATGTGTTTGTTTCGCTGATGTGGTGGGACTATGTGATACTGGAATTGTGTTGTGTGAGGTTATCTTCTCCTCCTGACTGTTTACACCAGTTTTGAGATGAGAGAGCTCAGCCTCCAGTTTGGCTAAATAGTTGCATCTCTCACATATATTTGAACCTGTTTGCAGGAGGAGAGGGTTGTTCGTGTACATGAGGCAGTTGTAACATTGCCTCAAAATTCCCAGATTCACCAGCTGGACTGGAGAGGAAACCATTGACTGACCTTTGGACATGCTAGAGTAATATAGGGAAACTGAACGGACCAATAGAGGACAGGGTAATCGTAGAGAGTATAAGAGTAAGTAGTGCTTATGGTTTAATAGTGCTAACTTGTAGGATTACTTAATTGGACCAGTGAAGGGCTTTAGAATGTGAATATGGTGTTTAAATTGAGAGATAGAGCAGTTCTAAGGGAAAAAGTGAAGAGCAGACTTTGTGGAGCCAGGAATAGTTTAAATAAGAAATTTAGATATGCTGACTGTGTTGTGAATGACTGTCCTTTTACAGTGCTTTGGATGTGTTTTCCACATATACTGCAAGCCAGCTTCTAGTTCATATAACTACACTATGTACAAATGGCAGTCCCCCTGTTATGATAAATTTATAAAAAGGTTGAAGAGATGACACTGATGCCTTCAGGTAGGATAGATGTTGAGTCTTGGTCATTTATTTCCAGGTATGTCTTTTGCCCTGGACTACCAAATGACTCAAAGAGAATCCTGGAAGTAACTCTGTGGAATGTAAAAAAGTGCCTTTTTTCTGAAAAGCAGCTGCTTATGTTTAAAATTATTGTTTTTACTCATTTTAATTTCTTATTTTGTTTAGAATACAATTATAGTTTGAAATTACTATTGTCTACTTTGGGGGATTGAAAACTGGAAACGAAACAGAGCTGTGTTACCAATGTTTTGTTGTTTTTGCATTTTACATGCAGTAGCTTATGGGAAGGGCTGTGTGTTTTTTGCAAACATGTCTTACCGGGGGATCTCTATGAATGTCATTCCAACTGGGACAATGCTTGCTCTGAGTGAGCTTAGATCATGGGTGGTCAGTGGTACAGCTCAGTCTTTAATTAGGCCACAAATCATTCTTTGAAGGATAAGGAAAAAGAATTTACTATGATTTTGAAATTAATGCCATGGAATATTATGGTTTGCTCAATCCTGTAAAGAGGGTATGGATTTTTGTTTATTTAAAAAAGATGGCTGCCCACCAGAAAGGACATGTCACAAATGTACAGGTCCAAAATCTGAGGGGGAGGGGGACTACAGTCTGCTCTCTTCTTCCTGCTATAAGGGCCGTGAAAGAGGTGTAACCATCTTGGTCCATCACAGTTAGGGGTTTATTTTATAGCTCACTGCGCAGATGTACCTGGTTACTTTGCAGAAGTTAAGTGAACAAGGCTGGGATGGCGAATACTTATAGTTGTAGTTTATAATCCTTTAGAATCCTCATAAGTAATAATAGAATTTTAAGAAAGACTCGCATTGTGGCTGAGAGATTGGAATACTATAATGAGCATTAATGATGTACAAGGGAATTCCATAAGTTTTTAGGATTCCCTTGGTAGGGAAGCAGTTTAATTCTGTATGTGATCTTATTGGATTGCTGGATGTAACCAGATATGCTTCAGTGGTAAGTATGGGTTTACATATTCCATATCACTTTCTGACCTTCTGCAGTAATACCGACTTTGAAGCTTTGTGATAGAGTATTGTTAGAACGTCAGTGTGTCTTTCTTTAAACCATCTTATTATTCAGAATGGTTTCATTATTAAGAAGAACAATGGTCAAGAGGAGCTTTTCTCCCCAGGCCCTCCACTGAAAATGGACATTTATCTAGTCGGACTATTCCGGTAAACAAATGTAAAATAAATAAAAAATAAAATAGTCCCTAAGGACTAAGATCAGATGTTAAATTGGTGGAATGTATGGAAATATTATTTGAAAGAGGCTCTAAAAAGTCATACTACCATAATTAGAAATTTTAGAAGGTTTGCTTGGAAAAAGTGGGAGATGTGTTGATAGCACAACACAGTAAGCCTGCTCAGGGTGATGACCGTGTATTCCCAGATAATAAGCATGGGAAATGAAAATTGGTGAAGTTAATGAATGCAGAATTAGATTTTATAACCTACACTATTAGTCAGAGGTATTTTGAAATTTCCCCCAAATCTCAAAATCAGTTAGTTTTTTGGTTGATGGAGAAAAGATCCTTGGGGGTTTAATAAATTAAAGGAAAATGTATGGCAGATATAATTACAGACCCAGTGGTTATACTGTGAGTAGTGAGGGGCTATAATGAAACTTTGTAAGCCAAATCAGACAGAATTTAGATGGGCTCCAAGAGATAAAATGAGAGAGAAAAGAATATTTGGATATGCTTCTCGCTCCAACTATAGAATCTGGGAAGAAGACCTGTGGAGACTAAAGTGGTCACATCCAAAAGCTAAAATACTATGGCCAGATAGCTTTTCTATCAGGCAGTATGAGAGAATCTCCTTAGCATATTACAAAAAGTGTTAAATGGGTATTGTAACTCTAGGCAGTCCCCTTTCCCTGATATAAAGCTTTAATAACAGTAATTTTAAATGAAGGAAAGGAATCAACCCTTACTGGGTATTACCATACTATTTCAGCCTTTAATCTAGACCATAAAATATTGATGTCAGTTTTGACATCTGAGATGACCCTCTATAGGGCCAGGTGTATCCACTGTGACCAAAGTGATTCAGTTTCTCATCATCTTTAAAATCCTGGCCCTAATGATCGAAACACAAGAGGTGGGTACTCCTTTGCTGGTCATTTCTCTCAATGCAGAGAAAGCTTTCAACTTCAACAGAATGAAGTGGAATTATGTTTTTACTGCATTGTAAAGTTTTGGGCTTTTGGAAGGCTTGCTACATCTGTTAAGGAATGTTTGCTACTGCCCATCAGCTTGGGTTAAGCTAAACATGGAGCAGATGGTTGAGTTTGCCTTGGGCAGGAGCATTAGACACAGATCTCCACTTATCCTATTCTGTTTAATATTTATATTAAACAATTTCTCACAGCAATAAGAACCTCATCTATTAAGGGTTTTAGCATAGGCAAGCTAGAGAAAATGTTTCACCTTTGCTGGCAATCTTTTAGTCTATTTAACTGACCCAAACAGGCTCTAGATACATCATCTGAATTATTGGTGAAGTCTGGCAATATCTCAAGACATAAGGTTATAATAGCTAAAATGCATGCAGTGTTATGTAATTATCAGCCCAATAATTGTCTGGTAATGTGTTCAGTTTAAATGCTGGGGCTTCAATTAAACTTAAGCAGGATATAAGAAAAATTTTAAGTAGGTTCCAACATTTTTTTGATAAGTGGAGATGGGCCCTTTAGATTTTGCCAAAGACTTGCAACCTTGCAAATTCTTAAACTGCCTCATTTTCTACATTTGTTGTAGGCACTGCCTTTGAATCTTGTTTTTTTTTTAATTTTTTTTTTTGCAAAGGCAAATGTTCCAGAATTTATTTGGAAGAATAAGAGTCCCATAGTAGCTTGGAATAGACTAACTGTGATGAAAGAGTTAATGGTTTTGGGGTTCTGGAATTTTTTATGCATTGAAAAGTGGCATATTTAAGGTTTTTCTACTCTCTGAATTGGCAGGAGATATGAAACAACTTGGAAATAAATAGTTCATTTCTGTAGAGTCAAGAACTACTCATTAGAAATGGTGTTTTAGGATAAGACCAGGTCAGTTGGCAGCGTTGTTCCAGAAAGTGGCTAAAGTCTTTAGACAGCTGTTCAAAAAGGCAGGCCTGAGTGAGTGGAAGCATCACTTGCTCCAATGAAATACTTTTTTCAAGAGTAGACTAGAATTTTTTTTGTCTATTGCAAAGGGTCAGAGCTTACACAAAATTAAGATTTTGGATCTAGTTTGGATGGAGATATTCTCTTGGCAGTGTAGCTTAGAATGCCTGGGGTTTCATCCAGGCCGATTTGATCTGTAGAGGCCAGGCTTCTCTTGCAGGGTAAGGGCAAGGACAATTTCAATGCTTTCTTTCTGTCCCATGGCCATGGCTTATAACCACAGCTTTGGAAGATAAGTGGATCTCAGGTAAGATGGCAAACAAGATTTAAATGACATTCCAGTTAATTAAAGTAGGTCTCTTTGTGAAAATTTTCAAAGATTGAGCGTATATATTAAATGAGCTGGTTACGATTTGTACCTGCATGAGGTCATGCAGAGATCCAAGTAAAACAGAAAGGCGTGGGAGTGTTTCGTGAGTAACTTTCCACACCAAGACGGCTAGGAATAATGTTTCCAGGTATGTCCACATTGTGTGTCTGAGATTTTGGGTCAAGGTTTGTTTTAGCAGTGCTTGACTTCTTCAGATTAGGCATCAGTTGTAGGAGTTAATGGACAAGATGTAATCAAAGAAAGAATATAGCTTTCAGCTTTCAAAATCTTACTGAATATTCCCAAGGAAAACAAATGGACTATGTAAGAATAGATGTTGCTAACAATGATTCTGCTGGTAGCTAAGAAGACTATCATACATTCATGGGAATCAGCATTTCACCCTGAAATACATGATGTTAAGTGTTTGTTGCCAGATATAGCAGTTAGGGAGCTTGGATCAGATAAAGGCATAAGAAGAAAGTGGTCACAGTGGATGAGCATTTATGCTGATCCTTATCTTGACCACTGGAGAAGGAGTTATAGCAATAATCCATAAAGAGAGTTGCTTGAATCATGCGGTGAACTGCCCTCCCAGTTAAGATAGCTAGAATAAGAGTGAGTCCTCATTTGTCTCTCATGGGGAAAATGTTACCACCTCTCTGTCCTTGAGGTATTTGTTCTGCTCTAGTGGTTAACACTGTTGTTTATGAGTTGATAATTGGCAATTGAAGATTTTATAATTTAATTGCATACTAAGGCAAAAGTGTGAGGATTTGATAAATTGCAGTCCTACTGTTGTGTAAAATGTTGACGTTTTGAAGTCATCTTGCTATGAAACAAAGATGTCTTTGCAAAACACAGTTATCGAGCAAATCTTTATATGAAGAGCTGCACTATAGCACTATGTAAATAAACTGATAAGCATTTTCATTTTTTTCTGGCCAGTGAAGTGTTACTTTTATGACCTATGGAACTTTGGAAAATATGATCAGTATGAAATGATTTGGATGTTGTCTGCCTTACTAGCATAATCTGTCCCTTTGCAGTAGGATTGGGGTATAAGAAACTAAAATATAACAACATTCTGATGCATTAGTATAGCCTAGAACATTATGATAAAGTTGATACAAACTATTGAGAGCACAAATAAAGTCTACCAAAGCCAAATTTGAGGTACAATTGGCCTCCCAGGTAAAGGGCGATCACAAGACATTCTTTAGCTATGTCCACAGTTTCACAGGAAATACACAATTGTGTGCAGAGCTCATTGTAAATGGAGCCACCTGTACTGAGCTAGAAGACAGAGCAAATCTACTGGCCAACAAACGCAGCTCCAACTTTACTATTCTCTTCCCATCAACCTTCCCTCAGGAAATACCATCAAATATAACTCCCCCCACTATCACTAGGGAACAGGTCCTTAATGCTCTTTCTTATGCCAAGAACACTGCATCAATGGGCCCAGACAATATTCCAGGATGCCTTCAAAATAGAATGAAACATGATCTATCATCCCCTCTGGAATTGCTATTTAACTGTAGCCTCCAAACAGGCTTCATGCCTCATGAATGGAGAACAGCAACAGTCATCCCTCTGCACAAAAGTGGGCCATCTACAGACCCTGGAAATTACAGACCCATAAGTCCTACTAGTCTCATATGCAAAGCCATGGAAAGCCATGGATAGATTTATCATGTAAGTGGTCAGTAATGTCATAGGAAACTTCCAGACACTGGATCCAACCCAATTTGGGTTCATCAAGGGTAAGTCATGCCTACTCAACCTGATGAACTTCTCTGAGAAGGTCACCACAACAATGGATGAGGGCAAAATAGTTCACACTACCTACCTTGACCCGGCCAAGAAATTTGACAAGAGTTTTGACAAACTTAAGTAGTTACGTACAAACCGTTATGTCATCTGGTGGATAGTCAGCTGACTCACAGACAGAACTCAGGAAGCAAAAATTTGGGAGTCTACCTCTTCAAACAGGCCAGTCACAAGCTGAGACCCACAGGGATTGGTCCTGAGACACCTCCTTTTTGGCATTTACTTCTCTGAAGCCTTGGCCAATGTCAATGGTCTCTGACTTACTAAATTTGCAGATGATTGCAAATTAGGAGCTGTCATTGAATCGCCTACTGACACAAATATTCTCCAGAAGAGGCTGACACAGACAAGTAATTTGTGTCAGAGCCATGGACTAAAACTAAATGAAAACATATAACTCCAAAACAAATAGCAGTAGAAAACACCAAAAATTCCAAAAAATCAAGTGATAGGATGGAAAAACTTTAATCCACATAATGCATCCGTCCTGGTACCTTGGCAATTCACCCTCAGTGGAACAAACAGTCATGTAAACCCATCCTTTAAATACACACATCAATTCAATACTTCATTAACTTATTAACTCTTCATTCACCAAATATCAAAAATGTTAATACATGAACTTCTAAAAATACATCCAAAACACAGAATGTGATAAATACATATACAAAAAACTACACTATATCAAATATATAAATTTATATGTATACAATTTAAATAAATAAATTAAAAAATTAACTACATAATTAAACCACTATCCAAATTCATCACTCTGGGATGTAAAGTATGATATCCCAAAATCATTTTATATTCTAATCTACTCAATTCAACCTTAAAGTTGCCAACATGAAAATGTGGTCTAGCCAACACACTGTAAAAAAAACCCTTCTATGTTACCATTATGCATATTAACAAAATGTGATGCCACAGGACTACCCATATTACCCCTCCTAATATCCCCTAAATGTTCCAAAATATGCACCTTCACTTTCCTAGTGGTTTGTCCAATATACCATTTGGGTGTAATACAATTACACCCCAAAATATAGATGACCCCAGAAGACAGGCAATTAAATTTCTCAAAGGCTATATACCTTTTTCCATTTATTTTTGTTCCATGCAAATTTCTTACTTTATCACAAACCAAACAGCATCCACAACTTCGCATGCC
>NC_056739.1:1561309786-1561399786 GCF_019279795.1 Protopterus annectens
TCATAAACATGTTGGTAAATTCGAGTTCTAAAAGCATTTTTGTTTTTTCCAATATAGAAGCACGAACAAGTCTGACAAATGCTGGCATAAATTATTTGTTTACTGCCACAGTTGTGTTTCTGAAATAATCTAACCCATCCATATCCTTTGAGTAAAACCCTGTCTCCCTCTAGTATGTGCTTACACTGCGTGCACTGTCCACATTTTGTCATTTTTTCCAGTCTACCAGTGGTAGTACTAAATGGATTTCTTTCAAGGATATTCTTGATGCTGGTGTCCTTTCTGTAAACCACTACGGGGGCTTCACCAACCTTCTGACCTATGCTTTCATCGCTGTTAAGGATGAACCAGTTTTTGAAAACAATGTCCCAAATCTGTGGGAACTGTGGAGTATATGTGAGGATGAGCCCATTGTGAAAACGACTGGTAGGGTTGTTACTGTTCTCCAACGGTGCACACAATCTGGTAATATCAATTCCTAATAAGGGATAGAAATGTCCCTCTAATCTCTTTTTAGTAACTTCTTCCAACAAAGGTGTAACAAATTATTTTGGATATCCACTTCTTAAAAGCATACTCAATAAAACATCCCTTTCCTTCTGGAAATCTTCCATCCCAGTAACCATATGGGCTAGTCTCACGCCCTGGCCTTTAACTAAGGATCTTTTTCGATGCACAGGGTGTCCACTCTCAAAGTGGAGAAGGGAGTTTGAGTATGTAGGTTTGCGATAGATGGTAGAAAAGAATATGCTATTGATGTAGTCTTTGCTGATTCTGATGTCTAAATAACTAATGGAGTCAGAATTTGTTTCCATAGAGAATTTGAGGAATGTAGTGCTCGAACTGAGGAACAGTAAGAATTCTTGCAACTGGTCACGGTCTCCATCCCAAAAAATGAGGATGTCGTCCAGGTAACGACCATAAAACTCAGAATGGGACATCCCTGAAGATGTAAAAACTTGGCACAATTCCCACTGAGTCAGAACAATGTTGGCAAAAACTGGTGCAAACGCTGCCCCCATAGCTACCCCTGTGGTCTTGTAGTATAAACCAGCCAAGCAAAATATCTTAGATAATTCTTGGCATTGATGCTGGACATTTATTATAACAGTCAAGAAGCCATTGTTATTTGGCTGAGCTTCAGATAGTTATGCAATTCTAACCAGGTAAGCTTGTTTCAGTCTTCACAATGGGGAAAGTTTGAAGATATACCACCAGCAAAGTTGTATCCTGTTATACATTAGCTTGTATTTAAGTGTGCTAACTGAGAAAGGGGTATTCAGCAAGTGTGAAGTATTCAGGAGACTGGATAACAAAAACACATGGTTTCAGAATTTTTTGTAACTTTCTGATACATTGGTCATAAAAACATTGGTTTTCTTTAGCATGCCATACCACTAATTAGTTAATAGAATAATTAGCTTGATAAGGAGGAAAACCTTGAGTTTATTGGCCAAGATGAGCACCAAGAACTTTGGTTGAGGATTCACAAGAGGTAGTACATAAGCCTGGACCAAGTGGACACGAAGCTGCTATATACCAAAAGAATATACATTTTGTTTTAAGAATGTTTAAGCACATACTGGAGTTTGACAAGTAGCCCTGAGCACTGGTAAATTTATAATGACGGAATGAATGTGCAGCAGATATAATCAATTGTTAAGTCATCAGTATTAACCTGGCAGCACCATACTGTTTCTGCAGGGATTTTATAGGTATTTATTGAAATTCTGAGGATCACAATAGCAATTAGCATAGAAGATTAAGGCATGATCTGTTAATGAGCTGTTTCCTGCAGTCCAGGGTCCAATTCCTTCATTCTCTCTTTGCCTACTGTGTGACTCTAAGTCTCTTAAACAAACAGTGATCCCACATTGTGGCTGAGCAACTTATATGAATCACCATTCTACTCCACTTAACAAACAAAAACAAACAAAACAAACTAAAATCCTCAGTATTGCTGAACTGCAACAGAAAGTGTTGTTAAATTTGAATTAAGGCCAAGACTGCAGTATCCTGGAGCATTTCCCCGACGCCTATAAACAGCAAATTTGTGTGTGTGTGTGTGTGTGTGTGTGTGTGTGTGTGTGTGTGTGTGTGTGTGTGTGTGTGTGTGTGTGTGTGTGTGTGTGTGTGTGTGTGTGTGTGTGTGTGTGCGTGTGTTTGTGTACATGCGTGTGTGTGTGTGATAAATATAAATATATATATATATATATATATATATATATATATATATATATATCTATATATATACATGTATGTATGTATATGTGTGCATGTCTGTAGCTGTGTGTATGTGCGTGTAGCAGGGATGTGGGGGTGCAGCACCCCAAAAGAGATGAATGCAGGGTATGAAGCTTCTTGGAAAATGCTTTAAATGTATGAAAGCAAGTCTCAGAATTTTCTGTTTTGTTTTTATGAAACTGAATATTAATTTTCAAAATGTGAGGACTATATTAGGTCTTGCACTTCTGATTGGCAGCCATTGATTTCAAAGATGGAAGACAGACATCTGACAAGCACAGGGCTCTGCAGAGCACCTAGAAGGCCTGGCAGGATGAGGGAGGTGGATTTGTTGCATTTTACAGACAAAACTCTCTCTTCAAGATAGTTACTGAACCAGGCACTGAGTGCATTTAGCAGGCAGTCCAATAGCTGAAGCTCTGCCTAGGTGGAGGTGATTGCTGGTAGTATCAAATAGCTATGGTAAGTAAAAAAGCAATATCAGCAACAATGGCATAGTTAAGCTCAGCACATGTATATTCATTATGTCAAAGAGAACCCTGTCAGTTTCATCATCAGAATAAAGTATTTGCTGAGACATAAAGAATAAGAAGGAAGTACTGTTACAGTAATAAACCCAGGAGCATGCACATTTTCCAGAATTTTAGAAAGGCAGTACAGAAGGGCAATAAGTTAACATGTCGTGAGTTCAGCTGAAGGACCATCATTATGTGAATTGATTCTTATTAAGGGCTTCCAAAGTTTAGGGACATGCAGTTCAAGTATACAGCAGATTATCAGACAAGGGGCTGGGAAGAATGCAAATTATTTATATAATTATGCTGTACACTTAGAAGTATTACTGCGGTGGTGGTGCTGCTTTAGCGTTGTCACCTCACAGTAAGACGTCCTGTTCGATTCTCAGCTAAAGTGTCTTCTGTGTGAAGACATGCGTGAGTGAGTGTGCCTTCGTTGAAGGCTGTGCATTAGAGCTGGCAACTCGGCACGTAAAAATCTACTGCCAATTATTAGCGGACCGGAGTTCCACTGTGGCGACCCCTAACTGGGAAAAGCCGAAAGACACAGCAACAACTTAGAAGTATGAATACCTGTATTATATAAGTGTTGCTTTATTATTTATTTAGACATACTGTACACTTAAAAGTGCAAGTACTTGTATTATGCAATTGTTGTTATACCTGCTATGTTTATATACATATAGTACTGTACTATATATTTTTTGTATGATGCTATTATCTGTGTATTTCAGCTATGTATTTTATACAGTTTTGTTATTTGTACATTTTCTCCATGTACTTTGTACTTTGTGCTTTGTTTTTGTGTTATATATTTGTCTACTTGGCCTGAATCATTGACTAAAAGCATCTTCATACCAGTCCAATTGCCCAGTTAACAAACATATAACCTTATGAAAAGGATACAAGGCCCAAACAACATGTTATATATGGACTGACTCAAAGCTCTGTCAATATAGTCAGTATCCTACAGACTGCTAAGAGGTGACCTATCACTATAGTCGGTATCTTACAAACTGCTAAGAGATGACCTGACTCTGGCAAACAAGGCATCCTTTGACCCACTGCTGATGGATTTACTACACATCATCAAGTCAAATGGCATCAGAAACACTTGGTACATGGATCTAAACCTTCTCTACAACATCAACAGAACTGTTTGGAGGGACAGGTGTATCTCATAGGGGATACTGTTGCTCTGGAACAGCCTCCCCATCTACACAAAACAAAGTTTATTCCTGTTCATATTCAAGTGCAACTTGGATCTATGGATGGGAAGCAGAAAATGTACCCCAGGACTGTCCCTGTACTAATGGACTGGTGCAGCTCCTAAATGCTTTATTCCATGCACGAGTCCCCACAAATTATCTATGGTATCACCCCAGTTATTCTCATTATGGAAAATATATAATTATCCAGCATGGGATGGGTAAGGCCAATCTCTAACCAAATAGACAGGTTAATTCGAGCACCAAAAAACAAAAAAAATAGGCCAGGCTTAAAATGGCCCTCAAGGGCAGCTAGTCTAGTACTTACCTATGAACCTAAATATCAAATTAATAATTGGAGTAACCACCATTATAAATGAACTAGTAGGAAATCAATATCCAGTGAGTATACTTTGAGCCTCAGCAATTTTTTTGATGAGGCTAAACTTGGACTGTTTGAAGAGAGAGAGAGCAATTTCAAACTATCATGCAGAAGTTAATAGCCGCTTGCAGTGACAGTATTAAGTGTGCATTTAGGTAGTACATTGCCAAGAAGAACATTAAGTTGCTCAACTATTTCTGCAGAACTCAGGAAAGGAAATGGACTAGTCTGTTTTGATATAGTAGTTTGTAATATGTTCTGCAGACTTAACCAAAACTGTTCTGAACTATTTTATGTTGCTGTTTCGGTGAGCTGTTAAGTATTGCTTCTTGTTGTTTATTATTGAGGTATTGATGCAATTCCTGACTTTTCTAAAGAGGATAAAATGCAGAAGTTTTGTATTTGTGTTACTGATGACATGAACTGTGTCCATAGAATATCTCTAGTTTTATTCTAAGTATGATCCAGGATAATGACATGGATTTGGTTCAACATAAACATATAGAAGCCATGTTCCTGAGGACTAGGTAGAGACAAACTATTTGATCATTGAATTTGAAGGAATTTAAGTACTAGGGATTATATTCCATCCAGCCATCCATCCATAACCCCTTTTTCCCATTTCTGAACATGGGGTCAGGGTGCCACTTCAACAGTGACTATCATCTCGAGCCAAGGTTTACACCTCTGGGTGGCTAACCCTGTCATGGTAGTTCATCTGTACAACTCACTCCCACAAACTCGAACCTATGGCTAATTTTGAGTGTCCAGTCCACCTACTGCATGTCTTTGGAATGTGGGAGGAAAGCGGAGCACCCAGTGGAAACCCATGTAACTGCAGGGAGAACATGCAGACTCTGCACAGAAGGCACCCCAGCCGAAAATCGAACCAGAGAACCTCTTGCTGCGAGGTGATAATGCTAACCACTGCACCACTGTGGCTGTCCCGACTATATTCCATCCATTAGTCCATTATAGGTTTTGAGGTTCATAGGTGTATACAAGGTTAACAACCACTGGGGCCATTATAAGACTAGCCATGAATCCCAAATGTATCCAATAAGTTTATTTGTGCCTTAGATGTTATTTTTAAGCAGCATATGTAAGCCTGAGTATGAGTTACGGTCTGACTCTGTCCATTAGAGATATAGATGCTTGACCTGCTATGATTTTCAAATTTCCCATCCACTGGTTTAGGCTATGCTTGAATAGGGTTAGGGAAGAATTCTGCTTCACATGGATGGGAAGCCTGTTCCAGAGGAGGGGAATTCTCTGAGACACATATCTGTCCCTCCAATGTTCTATTAAAGTCACAAGCAAGGTTCAAGTTACTAGACTGAGTAGTTCTGGTGCTATTGGTTTTGTGCATCTGCAAAAGGTCCGTCAGAGTGAGAGCCAAGGATGTCTTGCATGCCAGGCATAGATCGCCTCTTAACAGTCTGTAGGAAACCGAGTGTAGAGATAGGGCTTTGAGGTGATCTGCAGAAGACATGTGATTTTACACTATGTATTCTTTTTGTGAGGAATCTCTGCGAATATTTCAGTGGCTGCATATGCCTAGTTGAGTACATACTGATGGAGTCATTGTACTCAATGAGTCTGATGAGGGCTGAATACAGAACGATGACCTCCATGGACCTAGATGTCATGCCTTTACTTATAAGTTGAACTACATAGAATGATTTCATTACTAACTTAAACATATGTTGGTCAGAAGTCTGGTTACTATCACCATATGTCCTCATATCCCTAACTACTGGGTCCTCTCTTAGGGGTGTGTTGTAAATGAGGTAGTTTCTCAGGGTGGCTGACTTCCAAAAGAGTACTATTATGCATTTCTTGGCATTGAGTTTTAAGCTATGACTTTGACACCAGTCATTTATCTGTTTTAGTCCTTCATGTAGGATGTTAGTGTCTTGAGGAGAGTCAATAATTGATCCTAGATTGCAGTCATCTGCAAACTTTGTTACCTACAGGCCTTTGACATTAACTTTGACTTCCAAGAAGTAAATGCCAGAAAGGAGTGAGCACAGTACAGACCCGTGATGGACTCCTCCAATGATCAGCCTATTTGTGGAGGTGGTCTCTCCAATCCTAACTTTCTTGATCTTAACTGAGAACCAGATAGCTATCCAGTATGTAACATAATGGTTAATGCCTAATTCCATGAATTTGTTTACAATGCCTGAGTGCGCATTGTGTAAAATGCCTTAACCAGGTCAATGTAGGCAGTATTCACCATTTTTCCCTCATCTGTTGCTTTGGTGATATTTTCAAAGAAGTCCATCATGTTGGATAGGCATCTGCATGATCTGCCCTTAACAAAGGTAAACTGGGTTAGTTCCAGTGTTTGAAGGTTTTGTATGTCATAATTAATCATATCCATAATAATTATTTCCATAGATTTGCATATGAGACTAGCTAGGCTTATGGGTCTGTAGTTCCCAGGATCCATTTATGGACTGCACTTGTGCAGAGGGATGACCATTGCAGTCCTCCATTCACATGATCCAAAGCCAGTCTTTAGGCTATGGTTAAATAATGACTCCAGAGGTCCAGATAGATCATGATAGTGCATTCCAGTTACAGTGGGAACATGCTACTCCACCTTTCTGGGATGGTCTACTCCAGAGTGCTGAAAAAGAGACTTTGTCTGAGAGGTGACCAAACATTTTAGGAAGAACAGTGTGGATTCCAACCTGGCTGTGGCACATACCTCTCAACCTCTTAGGGCAAGAAATCTGGACAAAGCTATAAATGAAAGTGAGACAAAGGCCCAGAAATAGGAACAATTTTTAAATATTGCGCTTACAAACTTAGAAAATTTATAGAATAACGAGTTTTGCATTAGCATGCATTTTTCTGAAGGATATGAAGTCTGAAATTCAAATGTCTGTCATTTTTTATAACTTCAATCTTTCATGGTTTGCCACTAATTTGCCAGAAAAAAGCAATTTTATGAAAAAATGGTCTAGAAATATGAGGCCAAAATTTGGACATTCTGCAAAAAGTATTACAGTTAAAAGATATGTGTGGCCAGTGGATTAGCTTTTTTCCCTTGCCCAGCTATTGGAGGGATTGTGTGAATTTGAATCATAGTCTGCATATATTCTGTGGATCTGGAAAAGACATATAACCACATACCCAATAATGTCTTGTGAGAGATACTACAACAGGATGGGGGTCCCAAGGCCACTGTTACATTTTCTTCAGTCCTTGTACTTGCAGACTAATAGCTGGTTCTGCATTCTCAACAGTAAGTCAGATATATTCAGGATGAAAGTGAGACTCCATCAAGGTTGTGCCTTGTTTTCACTCTTTTTCATGATATTTATAGACAGGACACCAAGGCACAGTTAACGTCTGGAAAGTATTCATGTCAAATACATGCAGGGTGCATTTTTATTGTTTGCGATAATGTCATCCCTTTGGCCTCAAGTGACATAATCCCATGCATGCAACAGAATTTTTCACTGCTGATTATGAATTGTAAAAATGCAATTCATGACCTCCAAATCAGAATTCATGGATCTTTCCCAGAAAACAGTGGATTGCTGTCTGCTGGTAACAGGGTAACAGACACCTTATGTGAAGAAAATGATGTAAGGAGGTGTCTTGGTTATGAGTATAAGTTGACAGGACCATGAGACTGACTGGTATACTGATACAGCAGTGGCACTAATGTAAATTCATTGACTACTTTAAACAATGGCTTAAACTTATTATTGATTTACATGTTTCTACTGAGCTGCAGCATAACTGGAGTATCACACCTCCCATATTGAGTGCTGACAAGTAACAAGGTGAACCATTGCATATTTTAGAAAAATGTACTTTGGAAATATACATAAGCTCAGAATCACTCAAAATAACTGACAATCATCACCCAAAGCTAGACTTCCAGACAGAATCTATGAATTTGTAATCATCAGGAAAATACCTGAGAGATGACACCTTCCCTATAATAATGCATAGTTAGGTAGGTGTCTTTTTCTTACTTTACTATTCCTCAACAGTTAATGTCCCTTCAGCTTCTTAGCAGAACTAAATTAGCAAAGGAACTAACGCTAAATTAGCAAGTCTTCCAAAAGCAAGGCGTCAGAGCTTTAAAGTATGTACTAACTGTTTGGATGCTGGTTTGTAAATACCTGTCTACAAAGTATTAGAAACTTGCACAAATGCAGTGAAATGAACTAACAAGTTAACCTTCATATGCCTTCATACAATGCAGATGGAGAAAACAGTTGCAGGATCATTGATTGGGCCATGAATAACTTGACAAATATTTAATTACTTAGGAAGATGGAATAGTTAGCACTGATCAGTAATGTGTGAAATAAGGAGGACATAAAGAGACCAAGATATGTAATCCTGATATATTTGATCGTTCATTTATCTATTTAAAATAAAATGTGCTTGTTTAAAAAGACCATTTTCATAAATGACACCAACTACTTAATTCAGCACTTTTGTACATAAAATTAGAATGACTTACATGAGAAAACATGTATTATTGTCATGCAGAGCAAATCATACAAGCAGCAAACAAAATATATGTATCACATTATGGCATTTCTGGTTTCCAGTTAAGGCATATAATGAGCACATGTCATAACATCCAATCATTTATATGAATGCTGCCATTCTAGATTTGCAAAAAGAGAAAACAGGTCTCTTGTAATTTTAGTGTGTATGTAGCAAGGAAAACATCCGCATGTGGCAAGACCAGCAAATAAATTAATGCTCCATGCAGTCAGACATACAATTTTGCTGACAGGCAGTTATGCATCTGAGTGCAACAGCTGAAACAAATCTGCTCTCCATGTGTGTTCACAGCTGAGTTTTTTTTTTCATTTTGCAGAAAGTAAGTCTAATTAAACTGTATCTGATGGCCAGATATACTGGCCAAAGAGAATATGCATCTCTGACTGGCAGCTTAAATGTAGGCATAGCTACTACAAGTGATCTCCCTTTCTCCTACTATTAAGTATGTACAAAAGAACATAGTAGCTCTCATTTCATAGTTCATGGGAAAATTATATAGTGTAGGTAGAATTAATGCAGTTAACATTGTACGTGAAATGAACTTCAGTACTTTGATAATAGTTAGCTTGCAAAAGTCTTCTGACTTCTGTTTACCTTGCTGCATGACTGTGCAGGTAAATAAGCACAAAGTTTTTACTGACTTAAGGGTCAGTCACAAGGTGTGTTACTGAGGAAGTATATTCACTGGCTGTACACTAGGGAGACTATTATGTGAACCTATGATTTTTTTTTTGGGGGGGGGGTTCTGTATTAGTGAATAGCTTGTTCAATAACATCCATGAAGCCCTGTTAAGGCTTTTATGCACAAGCTTGGTAATTATTTAACAGTTGCCCATTTACAGTCAGACACATCATTAGATTATAGTTGTTTATTAATTCTGTTAAAGTGAGGCAGATAACAAAGCTTGGCAACAACAGCAAACAGCCCCTGGCAAAATAAAATCCACAAAAAATACATCATAGCATAATGGGTAAATAATGCAGTTCCAAGCTATGTAGTGCTGTTTGTGTTCCCTTGCCCTCATAATCCACTTTTCTGCCTTCCTTATGTTATAAAGAGTAATAGGAATACATTCTCGATTGTAAATTTGTCTTTCAGTTCTCTGAACACAAAGATATTCAGTTACCAGGTCTTTAAAGCTTAGATACAGTACTGCATTCCAAAAAGCTGTAAGAAAAATTATCAGTTAGATAGGTTAGACATGAAGTGAATTTTCCAATCAACAGTCCCAAAATTCCACGTCACTTTTACTATATCAACAGCTGAAGACATTCTATAATAAAGCAGATTGTACAATAAATGTTGAGGCCCACCGCCTCAAAAGTAGCTTGTAGTATGCAGGGGAACAGACTGCAGTAAAGTCACCTAAGATTCTAGCAGTGCTAATATACCTGCTCTGATTTATGACTAGTAGTGAACTTTGTACAACCCTAGATTTTATATTGTGGGACACATAACCAGCTAGCTAGTTAAGGTCAGATCAGCTTTCTAGCTACTGTTAGCCTTCATACTGAGGCATAATGAGAACAACTATAGGTTTTATTTATTTAAACTTTGCTAACTGGGTAGGCTGGATGGTCCAAAGACCCTTTCAAGCCACATTCTGAGCAACACAGGCAAATACAAATACATAAAAACAGAAACATATTCAAGGAGTACCAGTAATAAACATACATATGATTGGTAGAATTATAAATAAAATAACAGTTAAGTATATTAAAATATTTACAATATGTACTCTGCTAATAAGAGACAGAAGCTATTAAATGAATGCGCAACATAAAAAATAATACGGTAGAGGGGAGATGATAAAACCTACACCTACTACATGACAGATTAAATTGTCAAAATATTATATCCTCTCTCCCCTTCTCTTTCTGCTTTCCCCTTTCCTCTTTCTAACACACTCTTATTCAACATTTTAAACAGGTAGCTATTTCACTCAGTCCTCCTACCAGTGGATTACAAGTACTGTACATGCTACATTTCTTTGCCTTTTTGAAGCATGAGACATTTCTTCTCTTTTTTAACAAGAACTGTAGGAGCTGCTGTCAATGATCATAGCCTTAATGAATATTCATACCAGATGTTAATTCTGCTAGCATTTTAATAGATTTGTTCTTTATGGTTACGATAAAGCCACATATGCCTAGCATGATTTTCATTAATTATGCCTCTCCTGTTGTAGGCATGCTTTAATTTCATGAATCATAGAACTAAGATGGCAGCTGTACACTCTCATTCTCTGCCACAGCCGACCATAAAAAAGTGCCTGAGGCCCAGTTCAACTGTAAAAGGAGAAATACAGAATCAAATCTAGTGTTCTACCTCTGCTACCAATTCCTCCAAATTACCATAACATTTATATGATCACAGATGCAAAGCCAGAAACCACACACGCTGAAATGGGACATTTGAAATGTAGTACACTCAGTAGGAGTGAATGTAAAGTCTTTTATGAAATACTAGGAATACTATGAAGCAGCTATCAAGTGGCATCTTGATGACACATACGTGACTCTGAATCAGCCTAAATAAAAGAAGATAGTCCAATGTCCCAAGGGCAGGGTATATGACTGGACTAGTTAAATAACAGTATAAGTAACAAAGTGATAGCTGCTACCTGAAAACCTAAGCTCTTCAATATGCTGAGAGCACAAATGTTAAAAGAACAGCATCTGCCTACAGATGATAGCAAATGAAATCTAAAATGCCTATGCAGCCACATAACAAAATGACAAAAGTGCGATATAGTACTTACAGATTCTAAAAAGTTAATTCACAAAACTGTGATCAATCACCTGAAGTTCTGCCACCGAAAATTGTTCCAATTCTTCAAAAGCAAGGTTCCATACATCTCCAGATGTTTGGAAGCTGTGCTCTCGTACCAATGCTAGGTTTATAGACCAACTACAAGACTGCTGTACTCTCTCTAAGGTACCCCATTCTCATTGCTAGCATGCAGCTCACAACATTTGCAGTTTAGTGATCACAGTTTTGAGTACTGGTCGTTATTGCCATGTACTTCAGCCTAGCAGCCTGTAAATCAATGCTGAAGAAGGAGTGAGGTGTCCTATACTTGTAACTGTAGAAAACAGCAGTATATTCAGTAAATCAGACCTTACAGCCACTAGATGTATATACATAGCATAATTATTTTGAGATAACACAAAAAAAGGTACAGATATAAACTGATCCTGCAAGGCATTGATGTATAGCTCCTTTTGCTAAATGTTTGGCATCTCATGGCAAATGCCATTCATCACCCTACACAGTAGTGCACCATCATTTAGAAAAAAGTAAGAAAAAGGAAATATTACAATTAGATATCAGATGTATTATCAGTTTTATCGTAATTGACGCTGTGTATAATATACATATAAGTTACCTGTTTACAGATCTTCATCTGAACAGCTCATGTCAACAATCATCACAGTTCTTCATCTTAAAATCACATTCTTATTTCAGTGTTATTAAATATACACCACATTATATCTTCTTATCTGGGCATCTTCCCTTAAAATGCATCATGGTCTCATAAAATTATACAAAAACACAGCACAACTGTCCCCCACAGGGAACCAGGAATTCTCCCCACACAGCAAAAAAAAAAAAAACACAGAGCACTGCTGTAGCTGCCACTTCTTTTATTTACTTCATCCGGTACCTCGGCCACACAGGCCTTCAAAGGAATAACTCAATGAATTTCCAGCAGCTCTTACATATTCCTATTGCACATCAATTACCACTTTCATTACATCCATTAATTAATTAATTAATTAATTAATTAATTAATTAATTATTAATTAATTAAACCCACAAACAACATTAATGCAAGCTTAAAGGTGTATCCCAAGGTTAAACATCATACATACACTGCTTCCCCCAAAGGGAGTTAAGGCTTCAAAAACTCAGCTTTTATCAAATTGCCCTTTACCATTTTTACACATCAATTTAAACATTTTTTTTAAAAATATGTTGACAAGATATAACACCATCCTTCTCTTCATATTATAATTTTTACAAAAAAAAACCTTAATACTCTTTATTATGTGTACAGTAATGTTATTGATTATCAAATATATTAAATATATTAAATATATTTTTATATAATTGTGCTCCATCCTCATATTATGTTACCATATATAACTATTAATTCCTCTCATAACTTTTAACTACTAAACATATAAATTTATAAATTTGTACACCTACAAAGTTCCCAAAATGTTGCCGAGCTCAGTCACTAACCTGTCAATGTGGTCTTAATTACCATCAATCAAGAAAAACCTATCTACATCCCCCAATCAATATCCAAATTTAAACCTCTAGGAAACAACGTGCCTAAATATACTATTGTTTTTGTTTCTAACTTTATGAGTCTCCCTTTGTATTCATCCCCCTCCATATTACGGCCCCCATAGGGTTGTGCTAACACACTAAACTGAAACAGAAACTGTCCATGTTATCTCCATGGGTGCTACAAAAATGCTGAGCCACCGGGCTCTCCATCCTTCTATTCCTCACATCTCCCAGATGTTCCAGAATTCTCAATTTCACCTTTCTTTTACTTTGTCCCACATACCATTTACACGGTGTGCATCCACATCCAATAATGTAGACCACACCACAGGAGTCACACCTGAACTCATTCTTTATCCAAAACTTCTTCCCATTTATCATCCACCCATCAACATTCTTCATTTTGTCACATATTTTACATGTTCCACACGGGAATTAACCCTTCCTACTTCCCAAATCATCCTTAGCCTTTGATTTTAATAACTCTTTTAAGTTATTAAAATTTAACTCTATCCGGAAACAATTTCCCCACTATTTCATCCCTACAGACCACAGGCCACAGATTGTTAACTAACCCTTTCAATGTTTCTGAGAAGGGAGAAAATTTGGTCACAAAAAAAGGGGCTCAATTTCATCCTTCCCAACCTTGCTTCCACTCGCAAACTCCCGATACAAACTAAAATTGCTTGATTTCCTTTAATAGCTGGCCTTCCCTCTCAATTTATTCAAGGCCTCCCCTATGTGTCCTTCAGTATATCCTCACTTTAATAATCTTCTCTTTACCATATGAAATTCTCTCTCTAACACTGTCTTATCCAATGTGTTAGTCAAAATTCTCTTAAACTCCCCATATGGAAGAGACTTTATTAAATGCATAGGATGTGCACTACTGGCCCCCAAAACATTATCTGCAGCAGTCTCTTTATGGAATGGCCCGTATTGCAAATTTCCCCCCTCATCCACATAAAACTCTACATCCAAGAACTACATACTACTTCTGCTAGTTCTATAAGTGAATAAGTGGTAAAGGGCAATTTGATAAAAGCTGATTTTTTAAAGTCTTAACTCCCTTTGGGGGAAGCAGTGTATGTATGATGTTTAACCTTGGGATACATCTTTAAGCTTGAATTAATGTTGTTTGAGGGTTTAATTAATTAATTAATGGATGTAATGAAAGTGTTAATTGATGTGCAATAAGAGCTGCTGGAAAGGCATTGAGTTATTCCTTTGAAGGCCTGTGTGGCCGAGGTACCGGATGAAGTAAATAAAAGAAGTGGCAGCTACAGCAGTGCTCTGTGTTTTTTTGCTCATAAAATTATATCCAAAAATTAAATTAATTCATTGTTGCATTATTGCTCTCCCACCACAACACAAGCAAATGGATGCATCTTACAACATGTCTACCCCCCATCTTTGTAATTCTATGTGCATTTTCGTACACATCTCATGCTAATTACAGTAACACCCATTGTCGTACATATTTTAATTCTACTTGTTGCTCAACAACAAACTCATTTTATTACAATGGTTACTTATGGTAATGCTTCTGTCGAATATCCTTAGCACCTTAATTAATGACCATTTTCCATAGGACTGTCCTTTAATTACTGACTGGTTTTAGGTATTTTCCCTATATTTATATAATAGGCTATATCACCAAAACAGTATAATTTCAAAAACTTTTAATAGTATAATAACCTATAAAACTTGTAGACTGACATGCTACCCTGAAAGACAAAGGAACAGCTGCAGCTTGAATGTCAGTGAAAAAAAATATGTCATTTTTATGCCTCAGCACGTACAAGAAAGGAAGGTCTAGATTAACATTAGCATTAGAGAGTATGTTTTTCACATTCTGAAGAAAATTGCAAGTTTCATACTTGTTTTCATATGACTCTTTTGTAAATGTTGCACCCTGTTAATCTACAAGTGCCATTCTGGCCTGAATTTGATCTTAAGTTTGAATGGCAATGGTCAGAATTCATAAAAAATTGATTTCTATAATTTTGAAGAAAAAAAGAAATGCAATTAAAGTTGCACAGGGCAGCCCAGTGTTTATTAAGTATGCACAAGGAGCAATATTGTGTGGCTAAAATGTCATAATTAGGTAAGTTGCTGGCTAAAGGAGAATGTGTCAAAAAAAATGTAGGCAACACAATCGCACCTCACATAGCCACATGGGTCCAGCAGCATGCTCACAATAATGTGCATTCAGACATGCAATTACTTGTTAGAATGAGCAGAAACGATTGCCTGGACAAGAGTTACACACCAAAGTCCCTATTATTACCCACAATGTAAATGGAAGGAAATAGGTATATAGGGCAGACAGAAACGGGGAAGAATAATCAGAGGAACACACAGAAGGAAAAGGGGAAAGAAAGAGTGGTGCAATGATTTTTTTTTGTGGGACAAATGTCCGTTTTGTTTTCAAAAGATTAAAGAGTGAAAGGTAGTATGGCTGGACCCATTCACTGCTCACCTGGTGGCCAGGCAAGGCAGTTCCATGATTCCTCAAGTCATACAAGGACATGTTCCAGATGGCCAGTGTGGGTATTCAGCCACAGTGTCTACCAAAGTTGGCACTTAGGCCTTCTACCTCTTGCTGGATGGCACAACAGGATCCTATTGTGATGCTCATCACTTGGCAGCCTACACCTCTCATCAGAGAATCAGCACCACAGGGTACTCATGAGCCTTCCAGGTCACCCCACACTGGATGACCATCATAAAACTCCAGAGAAGAGGTCCTGGAAATTCCTGGTTCCCAAAAAACCATACAGTTGCAGAACAAAGCTTAATTCATAAAACCAAGACTGGGTGCAGTATGAAACAAACAAAGCAACGCTGATACTGAACAAGTGTTTAATAAAACAAAGCTTTCAGGTCAAACAAACCCTTCATCAGTGTATAAAATACTAACACATACTAATCATTTTTATATACTATCAAAAGTCACACAGCCATTAATTATTCAATTAAACAATCAATCCTAGTTAAAAACAATAGTTACAGAAGCACATACTCTATTTCAAACACATTTGTTTATAACTTAGTACAGATTTTAAAGAAACAGTCTGGTTTAAACCTGGTAATACATCAGCACAAAGGTGTATTATCCATTGATATTCCTTCATCTCAATCTTATTGTTAAGATATCCCCCTCATATATCCTTACATACTCTATCACCCTAAAAGAGAATTTATGTGCATTTCCATATCTACTGATATGCTTAGCCAAGGAATTAGTGTCAATATTTCTTCTTATTTCTGAATGGTGCTCAGTTATTGTTTCGTTCAGTTTTCTTGTAGATTTCCCAACATAAAATGCCTGACATCTATTACAGGTAGCCAGGTATATTATATTCATTGTAACACATGTTGCTAAGGCCAGAAAATATATAATTCTTCCTAGCTATTGGGTGTTAAAAAGTATTATTTTTGTTAATGACTTCACAACAGCTATAATTGTAGCATGGAAAGGTACCTGATTTAGCTGCTGTTACCCCTTACTGACTCCTGGTTCCCAGCAGATAATGGCAAAGCAGGTACATTCAGCAGTAGCTAGCCACTACTCTGCCTCCTTCACTGCTGCAGTTAAGACTTCATAAAATATGATCATAAACAGAGACAATAAAGCACACATAATACAATACAGAATATGACAGTAATATTGAGGAAAACAAAACCAATTATCAGTAGTTTGTGCCATACTGGTTGGCAGTATATGCCCTGGAAGGGTAAACTATAGTTAGCTATGCAATAATAAAACAAAAGTTATATACAGGCTCTGACACAAATTTATTACATTGCTATATATGCAAAAAGATCAAGATTAGATGGTGTATTACCACTCTACCATGTGTACATGTTGCATGAGTGCCAGCCTGGGTGAATGTAAAGATCAGCAGAGCTGGGAAGAAACAACCTCCAGAACAAATGAAATGCACAGTCCCAAGGAGCTTATAAACAGGTGACATTCACCATCTGGCAAATATAAAGATACATGGCATCAGGCGGTGCCATGCCAGGTATACCCTACCTCAGAATACCGATGCAAATACATATGAGACACCTAAGCTCAATACTAATACTGTCATTCAACCAGCTGATACAGGCATGGGGAGCTGGACTGGCCAGTGTAACACTAACTCATAGCAGGTAGGCAAGGACATTGTGCATCAGTGGTACAGTGGATGGACAGGGATAAGTCAGTAAACAAGGCCATCTGCTCATGTACCAAAGCAAACACTGACACCTGTGATAATGGTTATATACCTAATGTTAGTCTAGTCTGCATATCAGTGCTGGGAGTACTTAACAGAATGAAGGACTATAGAACAGTGCCACTTGTAGTTACAAAATACATGACACATGAAGCAAAGCAAAGTAAAGCTGTAAGCAATGGTGAAGCAAATTAGCAGTCCCACAAACATGGACAGTGAAGCAGGGGACTAGGAGGTGCATAGGTATAATACCGATCCCACTTACATATCCCAATGCCTGGGCAAGAGATCATGACTCCTCTGGCATATTACCCAGTTTTCCACCAGGTGCTGAAAAAGAAACAAAAGAGAAGAAAAAATATCCATGAATATCAGTCACTGCATATAGCTGTGCAAAAATGCCTGTATATGTGGAAGCAATTAACAGGTACTCATACTTACTGCAGAACTGTGGCTCCCCCTTCCTAACTTCTTCTTCCTATTGTTGGGAAAATGCAGGGTGACACATCTTCAGGTCACTGTAATGATGCTTGTGTTGCTGAACAGAGTGGGTGATGCCCATGGCATCACTTATCCCTAGGCAAGGCAGTGCCAGGCATCATCTTATAATGGGGACCTTCATAGGATTTTCATAACAGTTGCTCGTGGTAAAACCCAGGGCACTTGTCGAAATAAGGCAAAATAACACAAATCCAGGAACGTATGGAAAACTAGTAAAACACTGTTTTATTCGGTATTAAGCTTAATGTTTATCTGTGGTGAATACCGAATACGCTTAACATTTAACTGTGGTGAATACCGAATAAAACAGTGTTTTACTAGTTTTCCATATGTTCCTGGATTTGTGTTATTTTGCCTTATTTCGACAAGTGCCTTGGTTTTTACGAGTGTGCTTTTGGGCACTTACACACTACTATCTTGGTTCTGGAGTTGCTCTTGGTAGTTCTGATGCAAAATTGTAAAACCAATTTTGTGTTCCTCTTGCACAAATGAAAAGCCCTTTCTTTTCAGGCCTTCCACAAACCATGGCCACTTGAAGGGTGATACTGATAAGAAAATGGTAGCAGATTCACTTTGACAGATTTAGCAGAAATAATATCACTTGCTTTGATATGCATCATGTCAGAGCAACAGAGCACAAAGCTACAGCACTGTCATGTGACAACAACAGACATGCACAATGGAGTGAAGAGATCATACGCATGCTGGCCACACAAGAAGTTATTGCATGTGCATACCAGTTCAATGTATATAGTAGCTCACAAATAAGCTGCAGGTCATGGCATTCAGATACCATGCCACCCGTATAGACAATGGGGAGAATGGTAAAACCCTGCAGCCCCATTAATGTCATGGAGCTGCCTAAATGAGCATGTGTGCACAGGAAGTCATGGTTTCCATAGTGCACTGTAGGGCTGTCTATGCACAATTCCAAATGTGCAGTTCAGAGACATTTAAACAAACTTGCTTCATTAGTATAATTACCATGTTACAGTAATAACACAATATAAGCAGCGATCACCATTGCAGTGCTTATAATGCTATCAGCTTTCCCAAGCATGAAGTGTGGTTTTCAGAAGAAATGGTTTACAGTGGTCTACAGTTTAAAAAAGTGTCCTACATCTGTTGTGGTAAGGGGTACACTGGCCAGTAGCAAATAGGGAGGTTGACTGGATATATTTATAATTTTTATTTCAGAGAGTTAATTGGGAGACAGGGGATAGGGAGAACTGTCTGGGTTGTAATGGGGAATGAGAGCAGACAAGGCGCAGGCAAGGCATCAGCACCTAAAAGATGTATGGCTTAGGGGCAATGACAGGTGGAGTAGCTAACTACTTTGTTAGATATCTGAAATAAAGAGGGATGTGTTAGCATGCACACACTTTGCAATATTGGTTCAGGTGTGTTACATAGTGGATAGTGTGGGAAAAGCAGACCAGATGATTGATAAAGGATGTAGATGACTATCTGGGGAAATGGTTGTATTTTGCTGGACACAGGTCAGTGTAGACAGATGACAGGGCACATATTACAATATAGTCTGTCTACATGCTCTTCCTAATGGACCATCATGGGGACATTGCCTATGATATTGGCATATGGCAGGAGTTACAACTGTGTCCATAAACAAGTCTGTAGATTCTGACCACCAAGAAGACTGACTGGGCTTCTGTCAATATGTGTGGTGATATCAGATTGTGTATGCTAACACTACAGGTGGAATCACAAAATGTTGTTAAGTGCAGGTTTGACTTCTTGTTTAAATGATAATATACTTATAAAATGTATTTTATAGTTAAACCTCTATCAAAAAAAGAATGGTTAGTAATTGTGATAAGATTGTAGATATAAATTAAAAATGTTAAATGGATAATTTTACTGTTCTGAAAAAAAAATCAAATAAATATGAAAACACTTAATATCAGTAAATGTGTGATGTCTTGTGCTGTCTAAGTTTTTTTTTTCTCTTATTTTGAACTATGAGTGGCCATTTTTGTTTAGTTTCATGTTATATTTTTAACCCTTTGAAATTTGGTTATGAAGCTTTCAGTTAATAACAACAGCAAGGTCTGCTTTGTACCACACATAATAACAGAATAATAACCTCAAAACTTATATTGCAAAGCACCTCTGAATTTGACTCTACAGCTTTTGTTGTCTGCAAGCATGGCATTGTAGCCATGGCATGCTGCAACTGAAAAAAAAAAAGAAATATATATATATATATATATATATATATATATATATATATATATGTACAGAGAGAGAGAGATAGGCTATGCACACACACACACACACACACACACACACATATATATATATATATATATATATATATATAGATATAGATATATATAGATATGTATATATAGATACATATATATCTATATTATATATATATATATATATATATATATATATATAGGTTTACTATCAAAATAGAACATAAACCGTTCACAAATCTGGTTTACATTTCTGATGTTCACAATCTCAGGTAGCTTAAACTACTGAAACTAAGGCAAGCAAAGTCAAATTCAACTTCTGAACTCTGTTGCCTCCGTAGCAGCAGTACGTACTGACAAGATCCATACTGCACCGCCCTAACAGTAATGTTTTTGCAGGGGGGGGGCAAGCCCCCTGCACCCCCCACACCCCCTGCCACTTATATATTACAACTCCGAGATCGCACTACAGTGCAGAAAAAGAGTAAATCACCCAAAGCGACTGCAATAAGTCGACTGCTGTCATACAGTCGGTCTTCTTGACTCGACATTGCAATATTCTGCAAAGTGTTTCTCTGCATTCTGACTCCTGCACATGTCAGTGTCACACAAGGCACCCTAGACATTTATATATATATATATATATATATATATTTTTTTTTTTTTTTTTTTTTTAATTTATTCATTTTACATTTGTTTACCGGGATAGTCTGAATGGATACATGTCCATTTTCAGTGGTGGCCCGGGGAGAAAAGCTCCACATAGACAAAACATACATTGATTATACAAGAAGTTGAAAAACAAAACTCTACATAGACAAAACATAAATTGTTTACACACGAAGTTAAGCAAAACCAATAGAATGTATGAAAACAGAGTGATTATTTACATTATATACATTGGATATGTAGTGTTCCCTAATAGGGAGTTCACAATTCTTATGGACAGACGCCATTACAAGTTAGATTGGATACAGAGCTAGGTGGCGTAGTTACATGTAATGATAATTACTGATTATGCTTTCAGTTTATAGCTTAGTCAGGGTTGGTGCATGGGCATAACCAGTTCCCTTTGAGATGCTGTTTGAGGTTTTTTTTTTTAAGAGACTTTTGGAGGATTGTAAAGTTATATAGTTTGGCAATGAGTTCCAGGTTTTTCCAACAAAGTTGGTGAACAGGGATTCACCAGCTGAGTTATTAGCTTTGTGGGTTTGGACCAGTAATTTATTGGCTGACCGTAGGAATCTTATTGTTGTTGTTATATGTCTTAATAATATTTATTGATGAGGGGGTATCCTCGGGGTGGTACAGAACTTTGTGTGCTATTAATAGTTGATTGAATTGTATTAAACTGGGCAGTTCTAGCCACTCTAGTTGTTTCATGTTCTGGCAGTGGTGGGTTCTATAGCTGGGGCCAGTGGTGAATCTGGCAATATGGTTGTAGCTATGGGATAGTTCACTTAGTTCGGTTTTGTTGAGGTTTGAGAGTACAGGCGAGGCATATAAAAGAGTAGACAGTAGGTATGATCAGGCGATTGCAGTCCTAGCCAGTGGGGTTAAAAGTGTCTTGTTTTTATACAGTGATCCTAGCTTCTTATTGAGGGTCTGTATGGTTTTGTTGACCTGTAGGTCAAATTTGAGAATATTGTCTATGATAACCCCTAGAAGTTTAGTGTGTTGATCTGGAGAGATAGTGGTACCATTGTTAAATGTGACAAAGAATGACAGTGTGGCAGATCTACTAATGAGTGTGAAGAGTAGAAGTTAAGTTTTATTGGGGTTCAGTAGTAGGCATTGGTTGGTGAGCCAGTTCTCAATGGTGTTAAATGTATTTTGGGTTAAGATTTGTAGTTCGGATGGAGAGGTGGCTGAGCAGATCAAAGTGAAATCATCTGCATATTGAATACAGGTAGCTTTAGGGATAGCAGTGTGAAGGTTGTTGATAAAAATAGAGAAGATTAGCAGTCCAATATGGAGCCTTGAGGGACACTGAGTGTCAGAGGTAGCTGATTGGAGAGTTTACCCTGCTATAGTACTGCCTGTTGTCTACCAGTTAGGTAGGACTGGAACCATTGGATAGTGTGCTTATTGAGGGAAACAGATTTTAAAGACAGTATGAGAAGATCATGGTTGACCATGTCAAAGGCTTTTGATAGATCAAGGAAGAGGGCAGAGGTTAGCCTGTTGTCATTTCTGTTTTGGTTTATGGCATTAGTAAAGGAGAGGAGGGCTGAGGTGGTGCTGTGGTATGGCCTGAAGCCATGCTGAGAATTGGATAGTAATTTGTTCTGTATAAGATATTGCATTAGTTGTTTGTGTACACATTTCTCCATTATTTTGGCTAGTGGTGAAAGAATGGCAATGGGTCTGTAGTTGGATATGTCTGTAGAGCTACCACCTTTATGGAGTGGCATGACATGGGATATTTTCCAGAGGGAGGTGTATCATTTTCAGATAAGGTTCTGTTAATAAGGATAGATATGGGATATGCAATGGGAGGAAGTCAGCAGAGAGGGTGGTAGGTTTTAGTTTTTTTAGAAGAGTTTTGATAAAACTAGTGGATATTGGTTGGAAGCTAAATTCAGTGTGATTAGTGGATAGATTAGGCATGTGGTTTAAGTTTGTGGATGTTAACTGATTTGCTAGAGATTGGATTGTTTCAGTGAAAAATATTGTTGTAGGTGCTGGCTATGGCCTCTGGGGAACTATGGGTAAGGTTACCTGGGGTTGGGGTAGTAGAATGACCTTGATGAAGTAGTTGATTTAAGCCTGCCCAGAACTTTTGGGGGTTGTTTTGGTGTTTTTGTAAGAGATTGTGGTAGAAGCTTTTTTATCCAGTAAAATAGATTTTTTTGTGTCATTCCTGATTTGAAGCTATTTTAGATGGTCGAGTGGGGCTTTGGTTGTTCTCCAGCTGACCCAGGCTCTGTTTCTAGTTTTGATTTTAGATTTGGTATCTTTTGTGAGCCATGGTGCTGTATTTCATCTTGATTTTATTGTACGTGCTGGAGCATGGAAATAAGGATACTTAGGAATTTAGTGTTAAAGTAAGCTACAGCCTCTTCTAATGGTAAATATTTTAATTTTGACCAGTCAACTGCTTGTAGTTCATTTAGGAATATTGCAGTGACAAGTTTTTTTTCTGTTTTAACTGTTTTATATTTGGTCTGGTGAGGATTTCCTATATATATATATATATATATATATATATTGTGAATGGTATGGTATAGTATTTTTACTTCTGATCTAATGACAACTCAGTAAGGAATAGTTGAAACTCATTACTGTGTTCTGCAAACTAAGAAGTTCGAAAACAACAATCCCAGTGAAAACCAAACATAATGATTTAGTGCCTGCCTATAAAAAAAGAATTTCAGTCCCTGTTTGAGATTTCATTACATTTCAAGTGATAACAGCAGGATGACTGGCTACAAAGGTACATTAGATTCCTATTCTACCCGTAGGAGTTTCAGTGATGATCTATACTAAATCTGACCCTATGACAATAGTTGCTTAAGTATTTGTGATAATAATTGCAGCATTTTGCAAATGTGAAAACAAGAAAAATAAAGACACCTAATACTGATATATTAAGTACTTAGAAATGTAGTAGTTTAGTCCATTACTGTTCTCAGCATACTGAGCAGAAGTTGAACACAGCGCTTATGATGGAAGCCAAATATAATACAAAAATGTCAGACTGGTGGTAAATGAGCTAAAGCCAATGATGTATGTTTGAAAAGCTTTATCTCTGGCATCCTTAGCAATGTCAATATGAAACTTGAGGTAATAACAACAAACAGCAGCAAAGCAGATCTAAATTTGCAATCTTATTCTCAGAGCTCCAGTGCAACATGCCGCTGAATTTTACTGGATATCTTTAGCCACTTTAAAGCATATTGCTAGAACCACATCATATTGTAACTGAACATTTTTTGCTGCTGTAATACACAGGACTTTTACATCAAATCTAATGTCAACTCAGTAAGTAGTATTCTCAATTATTACTGTGTTCTGTATATGGAGAAGTTTAAAACACCACTCCCATCAGAATCCAGGTGTACAGAAATTTATCAGACTGCATTGCAACATACCACTAAGCATAGTGATGCAGTATCTATCCATAAACAAATATATCAGTCCCTTTTTGAGATTTCATTATGAAACTTTTGGGGAGTAACAAAAGCATTATTGCCTAAAGATGCAAATGGTTATTATTCTACTCTTATGAGTTTCAGTGAAACCCTGCACTCTTGATTTCAATGAAATAACCGCTGCAACATTTGGCATGGTAACTATAACAGTCTGCAAGTAAAATAATCTGGTAAAACATAAAATGTTTTTAACACCAAATTAATAGAAACTGAAAAAAAAACATATTTTAGTTCATTTGTAGTCAGCATAGTGATCAGAATTTGACTACACAACCCAAATACAAACCAAATATAATACATAATGGTAGACTCTGAGAAAAGCTTATGAGCTAAAGTTAGTAGTATCTGTCTCTGAAAGGCTATATCTCCAGCCTCTGTTGAAATTTTAGTATGAATCTTTAATGTAATAACAATAGGGTTATGAGCAACAAAACAAACCTACAGCTACATTAATACCCTCAGAGCTTCCAGTGCAGAACACCTCTGAATTTAACCCCCCAGTTTTTGTTGGTATTACAACTGAAATATATACTTTTTCAAGTGAAATATATAGGGGTTTTACTTCTGATGTAATGGTAATTCATGAAAGAATTATTCTCAACAATTACCGTCTTCTGCATACTGATCAGATGCCCAAAACAACACTTCAAATGGAAACTATGAATAATGCAAAATGTCAGACTGTGGTTCTAAACATCTCTAAGCAAACCAATACAATATCTATTAAAAAAGCATATCTCAGTCCCTCTTTGCAACATCATTATGAAACTTTCATGGAATAAAAAGAGGCTAACTGGCCACAAAAAAAAAAAAAATAGGCTTCCTAGAATACCCATGACCTTCACTGCAGCCCTAATCTGAATTTTGCTGAACCACTTCTGGCATGTTAACTTTGGCATTTCTCAAATAAAAAAAGTCTGGGAAAACATAACAGATTTATATATCTGATGTACTCATAACTTATAAGTATTCTAAGTCATTACTTTACTCATTGTACTGAGCAAGTTGAGCATAGCTCAGACAATGCAAAAGAAGTATAATATAGCAATAACCCACGCCTGGGTGTGGGTAATGCGGGATTTACCCACGGTTGGCGTGGTTTGGTCCTGAGGGTGAAGCCCGAGGGACCAAACAAAGACAACCGTGGGTAAATCCCGCATTACCCACACCCAGAAGTGGGTTATTGCTATTATACTATGACATTATTTAAGAAAAGAAATAATTACTTTTCTTAAATAATGGCATTGTATAATGCCTCTTTGCTGCCCTTCCGCAGCTGGCTGGTATCCGCGGCAGTTCTGATGTACTGTGCATGCCTACGCAGTACATCAGAGCTGTGGCCAAAAGCAACGGAGAAAGCAAGATCTCTGTTGCTTTTTACTGTATCGCTATGTTAAATGGGCTTAACATAGCGAGACAGCTTTAAAATAAGCAACGGAGATGTCCGTTGCTTATTTTAAAGCTGTCTCGCTATGTTAAACCCATTTAACATAGCGAGACAGGTTTAAAAAAAAAGCAACGGAGAAAGCAAGATCTCCGTTGCTTTTTACTGTTTCGCTATGTTAAAGGAGTTTAACATAGCAAGACAGCTTTAAAAAAAGCAACTGAGATCTCCGTTGCTTTTTTTAAACCTGTGTCGCTATGTTAAACTCTTTTAACATAGCAAGACAGTGTTTTAAAAGAGACTTATACTAATGGAAAAAGTCCGGGCGACCGGACCTTTTTCCATTAGTATAAGTCGATTTACAACATGCACGCTGGCCAATCAGCGTGCACGTTTTGGAATATTAATGGATGGTCATGGCATAATGCAAAATAACATACTCTGAAATTAAAACACTGCTGCCTGTCTTTGAAAGGCTACATCTCTGACTTCCTTTGAAATGTTATTATGAAGCTTTCAGGTAAAATCAACCAGCTATTTAGCTACAAAACAGACCAAAGACTGCAGACATATAATCACAGCTTCCAGTGTAGCATCTTCTGAATTTGAATCCATCTCTTTAGCTGTTTGAAATCATAATATTATAGCTATGGCATGTTTTAGTGCAAAATAATTTTTTTCTGATGAAATATATAGTTTTTTTACCTCTGATTTAACCATGGCTCAGTACAACAAAGGTATGCCATTACTGTGTTCTGCATATTGAGCAGTGGTTCAAAATGGCTTGACCTTTGCAAACCAGGTATAAAGCAAAATGTCAGACTGTGGCAGTGAATATCTCTAAACATACATATTTATCACCAGTCTGTAAAAGATCATATTTCAATCCTCTTATAAGATGTAATTATGAAACTTTCAGGGAGTAGAAACAGCAAAACACCTAAGACTCCCTTTCTGCTATTAAGATTGTATCACTATACTGCAGTTTACTCTGCACATTATTTACACAGTCATTCAGTATGTTACATATGGCATGCTGGAAATGAAAAAGAAATTCTTTTGGAAAATATAGAGGATGTTTACTTCTGATGTAGGAACAACTCAATAATGTTCAGAGCAAATTCCTGGACCTAGGAGATTTTCTCCAGACTAATCCATTCCAGCCTCTACCTCCTATGGCTACATATCCTGTCTCTATTGTTGAAAATCATATAACTCCTTATATATTCTATATAATACATATATCATGTCTAACAATTATTTACGTTTCTTTTCCCTTCTTTAAAATATACAGTCTATTTCTTTCCATTATATTTTCCCTTTTAAATAACTACTATATTGTTTTCACTATTTTTCTAATTGTCTTACTACTGCTATACTACCCTACAAAATGCTTCACCAGTTCATTACTCCTCTTATTGCTTTGTATTAAGTTGCATTTGACTTTTTATTATTGACATATACAAACTAAACTGTAATTTTGAATTGCTTCCTAATTTTACTATGTAAAGTCTATTGTAATGCTTGTCTTCTTTTATGCAGCTTTTTTCCCTTTGATTCCAATGAAAAGGCATCTTGCATGACCCAGTCAGACTTTCCCAGTAAACAAATACATCTAAACATATAAATATGCATATAATAGTTTGTAGATTTTTAGAAATAAATAACAGAGCTTAATAAAACCCTGATGTATAGCCCTCTCTGCTAAAATGTTTGGCTGATCTGGCAGACAATACATTAATCCCAAAGGCTAGAGTGGATTTCAACTGTCACAGTGATGCAGCAAAAACTAATATGGGCCAATGTATTAAATGTATTGAAGTATTGCATTACAACTATGAAAATATATATTTTTTCTTCTCGTAAGTCAAACTACTTAACACGTGCTTGTTTTCTCCTGTTCATTGTCTGCATTTATGTACTGTATTGATCTGTGTATAGATCTCTACATATCGCTATGATTATGTTTCATTGGTTATTGTCTTTTTGTCTTTGCACATTTGTCTACTTGTTTCCAGGTTGTGACTGAAAAGGGTCAACAGACCAGTGCTCCCCCCATGTATCAAAAGAATAAATAAAATAAATAAATATACTGACATGTACCATGTAAAGGTCACATCTGAAAACCTTAATAAAATGAATTTCAAAGGACAGTAGGAATTACAGTGAAAAACTGCAATGCACAACAAAGATCTTCAGCATGATAAGGAGATAAACTATATTTACAGCCAATCAAGAATACAGGCGAATGTGAAAGCTTTTGTCATGGTATATGTTGGAGTGAAAGAAATCTTTAGGAGTCGCAA
This sequence comes from Protopterus annectens, assembly GCF_019279795.1. Taxonomy (NCBI): domain Eukaryota; kingdom Metazoa; phylum Chordata; order Ceratodontiformes; family Protopteridae; genus Protopterus; species Protopterus annectens. The sequence continues at coordinate 1,561,337,774 of NC_056739.1, forward strand.
TGGATGAAACAAAAAAAAATTTTTTTATAATGCTGGCCCAGAAACCTTCCATTTAAAGTAATGCAATGTTGCACTTTTAACTTTTAGGTTTAAGGTATTGTACAGCTATGCCACACTAACGCAAGATAGCTCTATAATAAATTGCTAAAGCTGATTCTTCCAGCAGAAGTTCTTTCTGTGTGTATTCAAATGGAGAGCCAGTCTTCAAAATAGTGAATATATAGGACTACGTTTAAGTTAGTGAGTTTCCTGATACTATCAGCATGGTGAATTGTATTGAAGGCTTTAGTGAGGTCCAGATGACAAATCTCTTAATAAAATAAACCAAACACCATGGAAGCACCAACATTAGATATAGAGTTCAGATAAGTGAAGGAAAGTGCATGGTTTATTATAGCTGCTCTTTCCTTATTGGTACTCATGCCACGTTCCACAGCAATAAAATTAATAATTAAATCTTATTTTAAATTAAACATAAGGGTGTATATTGTAGTCATATAATTTATTTTATTTATTTTTATTTTATTTAACATTTGTTGACCGGGATAGTCCGACTGGATACATGTCCATTTTCAGCAGAGGCCTGGGGTTAAAAGCTCCAAAGGTGGTTACATATGCAATCATCACAATGTACAGATAAAACAGGAGTCATCATAACATTTAATTAAACATTCTCATAGCCAGGATCATATAATTTTGTCAATACTTTTTGTCTATACCATTCAGCTCATCCATAACAGTGTGGTTTGGATCTCTGTCTAATCATGACAAAAATAGGTTACATCGAATAGTCAGGTCTGCCAAAAATATCATTGGTGCTAATTTACCCTCCTTATAGGACCTGTACTATTTCAAAGTCATGAAAAAGGCAGGCAAGATCATCACTGACCCTACACATCCAGGCCACCATCTTTTTGAACTATTACCATCAGCCAGACATAGATTAATACACACCAAAACAAAACAAGCAGATAAAAGAACTGTCTTTTTCCACAGGCCATCAAGTTTATAAACTGTTAACTCAGCTTATTAGGTTGGGGTATTCTTTTTCCCAAGCCTCCGAGGATTCCGCAGTATTGTTTACATATTGTTAATACTTGTTTCTTTTAGAGTTTATTTCATATGTCTTCCAGATACTTGGTTGCTGAATGCTCACTGGCATTTTACTGTCTTAGGTTTTTATTGAGGCATTCAGATCAATAAAGTCACATGCCACTAGCTGTAGATATGACATATGTTGCACTTTTATGGGCTTGTCAGTACAGCATAATTAGATAGCTTGGCCATTTTCTGAAAACACTCAGTTTTTAAATAAGCCTTATATCTATAACATTACTGGGACTGCAAATATTTCTAAAAAAATCAAATTTCCTAATACATAATCTAAACAACTTAAATGGTTCCAGAAGAAAAAAAAAACAGACAAAAAGATCAAAAAGACCCAGGAAACCAGAATCTTCCCTAGTAAAACATAGAAATGCTTTCTTATAGTAATTCTAACCAGTGTCCAATTTATATTATATAGTGTAGCGTAGAAGTAATGTTTTTTTTAATTCTAGAAAAAAGCATTTACTGTCATGATCTGCAATGATATCCTACAATTTATGGAAAGTAAGGCAACTTTTAAGTTTAGAAAAACTTAATTTAAAAGTTGAGAGTTCTTTTTTTTCAATAACATACTGAAACAATAAGCATGCTTATAAATTTTACTTGCTTTCTATGCATAAAAAATGACCAATGCAAGTTAATTTCATTTATATGAGCATTTCACTGGCAAAATACAAAATAAATACATATGTTTATAGAATCATCTAAGAATGGGATAGATCTGTCCATTTTATTGCTTAGTTATATTTCCCTTTTTGTGTAATGTAACTATAATCCAACCACTCCAACACTATGAAAAGCTATTGCAGTGGATGTGCTCTCTACATTAAAAACATGTAACCTGTAGCCATTAATAAGTACCTTCCTTAAGCATCTCAGGTGCCATTAGGGCTGGGAATTTTTAATTTCTGCAGGTGTCTGATATTACTTAGGAAATTAAATAGTGACCATAAAGTAGAAATTGAAACAAGTTTATTCACTCTCACTTCTAATGCCTCAGTAGAATGTGTTCAACTGATATGAGACATAAAACAGAGAGTATAAAAAGAAAAACAATCTATTAAAGCATCAATAAAACAACTAAAATCAGCTAAGCTTAGAATATAAATCAAATTAAATATTTCAACTGTATCTCTCTATTCCTGACTACTATTAATTTGAAATAACATAATTGCTTATAATCCATGGGTTTTGCTATCGTGAAAATTAAAAAAAAATGTTTTGCTACTGTGTTTTCAATTGTCTCTTTTCTTATGTCCCTGAGTTGTTCTCTTACTCTACATCTAAACTTTATTTTAGTCTCCCGAATATAATATAATGTAGGTTGCAATGATTTTTAAGGGTATATACTATCTGCTGGAAATGACAGGAAAGTGTATTTTGTGCAACATATGCTATCCCATTACTCCTGTTAAAAAGGGGCTACATAGTAACAACAGGAACAATTACCAAAGTAGACAGTGCCTTTGGGTAATATCTGAAAAAATTCTGGCAGCATGATCTCTGTACGTAAACCTGCTGTACATGAGAAAATCTGCCAGATGACAAATCTATTTAAAAGAAATGGGGGGGTTCTTGCACAAGAAGCTAGAAAGAACTGTATCTTGTAAGATAACAAACCAAATCTTTTTAATCGCATTAGTAAATGTATTATATAGTACCCTATATTCTGTCATAAAGACAACACTCTTGAGAGTAAAAACATTTTCTCTAAAGGTCAGATATATCAAAATCAGATGCCATGAAAAGTGCACCTAAAACCTCCTCTATTGTTTATGTAAATAACTTATTATATGCCTTTGTCATACTATCAGCAGAATGACCCCGGCTACTAAACATAACCCTGGGCCCGACTGAATGGGCTTTGCTCAGCTGGACCTCTAGAATAATCAAAAGCAAATAAATAAATAAGTGACTAACTAAATAAATAAACATATGCATTACATTTTGCGTTTGTCTCGAATTTCATCCCATTTAATACAAGATCTTTTGAATCTTAACATTTCCCCATGACAAAGAATTTAAGAAATGTGTGGGATGACGGCTTCTACCATACAAATAATCACTTGTGCTTAATGGTTTCCTATACAGTGAGAAAAGCAGTTCTGTTATCTTTCACAAGTAGTGTAACATCAAGGTAAATTATTTCATTCATATTCAAATTACTTTCCTATTTCAAGTCAAAATTATTACTATTTGAGATACAAGCTCCTGTACTTCTTTAAGACCACCATTACTTTAAAAGATTAAATCATTTATGTAACAGTAATAACTTATAACAACATCTTGAAAACATTCGGAAACATAAATACAAACAATCTCATATAACTTCGTCAATACATTTGCATTTGACAGGGCAAAATATGAGCCCCCCCCCCCCCACCTGCTGCACCTTTAATTTAATGGTATATCGCATAATTAAACACCAAATAATCATTATTACTAACAATACATTTGCTTTTCCATTTCCAAAGGAATGCTGTATCATGACTGTAATCTGTAATACCCATTTTTAGTTTATTTTTCTTACATTTTATAAGTTCATTCTCAAGTTTTTAGTCATTAACAATTTGCTTCAAGTGTGTGTGTGTGTGTGTGTGTGTGTGTGTGTGTGTGTGTGTGTGTGTGTGTCTTTCGCTTCGGGTTTCAAGTGCATACAAGAACTCCGTCCCAGCCTAATTAGCAGTTAGTAGAGTTTTAGCTGGCCGGGCGGCCTAAAAGCACAACCTTCAAAAGGAGCGGCACATTCACGATCGTCATACAGCAGACGGTTAACGCTTTAACTGATCGGCAACGTCTAACTGTGAGGCGACAATTATCCAAAATTTGTTTTTTTTTAAGTTCAGTACAAGCTTGTTTAATCCTCTCCTCCAACTACCTTTGAGTATAATAGTCCATCTCAATTAATATCTGTATCCACATGATCACCCATTGTTGGGTAGTCGAAAGCCATCTATCGGGAACTGTTTTTTCTCCCATTCATCATCTATATTAAATGGCATCATGGGACTTTTATATACTTTAGGCCCCCTTGGAGTAAGGTCCCAAAAAATGTATTTCTTCACAGTGGCAGGATTACAATATAGATTAGTACCATGCACCATAACTTTGTCAAATTACTCAGTTAAACTCGTAGCAGTTGAAGGCAAATGATTACATACACTGGATTTTAATGAACAGAACAGCTGAGAGTTACATGACTCATGCTCATATTGGAAAATGCTGAAACATTCTTTCCCATTTTGTATACCATAACTAGTAATTTGTGGAGAGGTCACAGAGCTAGTCCCTTCATTTATTGTCATGCCATTTATCAGTTGTGATCTGCTGACCCTGAGTAGAAAATGTGTTATTACTTCTACCACTATGCACAGATCTTGGTAAATCCAAAGAGTTAATGATGAATTGCTACCCAAAGCTATAAAAGCAACCTTCCTGTCTTCATTTTTTATCAAAGTATGATAATATTTTCAATGGAAATGAGACATAAAACACACAAACAGTATAAATAGAAAAGCAATCAATTAAAACATCAATGAAACAATTAAAAAGGCCAGTGAGATTAGAATACAAATTAAATTGCTTGTTTTAACTAATCTGCATTTTGAAATCTCTCAGAACCAAAGTTCTGTAGTTTAATATAGAAAGACTTTCTTTATACAAAAGCATATTCTGTAAGTGAGTGACATTAATTTGAGTGTTATTAATTTACATTGAACTCAGTTTCTTGTAGTCCATGGATTTCCTTAGGATATTGTCTAAGTAAAATAGATTGAAAATGTATTTGTTCTTTGGAAAAATCTAAATCATTTGGCCTTCTAGAGGTGGTTGATTGCCATGTTTATTTAAGTCTTTACATTATAAGAGAAAAATAAGAGAAGCAGGTATTGTCATCTATGAACCTATCCCCTTTATTTATTTTGGTTGGTTTGTATAACTGTCAGCAATCAAAAAGGTTACTATTATTATTTTTTATGAAATGTATGCAGTATATAGAAATGTATTTTCTTTTTAACTGGTTGTCTATAATTCCTCCTTGTTCCCCTAACATATTCTAATTATGATTTCCCCTAGGTTTCAGCCACTTCATGATGCAACATTTGCACCTTATTTTAGCTGTCTTATATTCATCAGACTAACTTAGAGGTTTGCAGCAGTCATTTCTGTCACTCTTATTCTTGGATGCTGCATTCTTGATTCCTTAAGATATGTTATTGATTTTTAGACTAAATATTAATATATAGGTTCATAGGTAGTTAATAGGCGTGCAGTCCATATCACCGAGGAGCCTAGTCTAATATTCAAACTGCCTCAAAGCACTGTCAAGGTCATAAAGTAGGAAAATGAAGACTGAGGGACTCAAACCTAAAACCACAGGAAGCAGCTCATTAACAGCTCATAACCTCAGTTATTAGCATCTGCCCCTTTTTCCCACTTTTCTACATGTTCATAGCCTTAGTCCACTGTAACTGTCAGACTCTAATAGTTTGAGCCCGCAGACCTCAAACTTGTCCATGTTCTTTGGAGTCCAATGCACAACTAGTGAAAAGTGTGTCCTATACATTTATCCCATTACCTATCTTTTAACCACCAAGTATCACAGCATTGTGCTGCACTGGTTTATTTACTTTATTTTCCTGCATCTCCAACAAACATAAATTCATAAAATAGTTTATCTTTTGTCATGTTATTACAAAAAACAAGAAGCAGTAGTTGGAACAGAGAATCATGTCTGATTAAATAAACATGAATTGCCTACATGTTTTTTAGTTATTATCTGAGGAGGCATTGTGCTAAAAATGTAGAAGTCATTACAGCATGAAATAAAGAACTCTTTCTCCTTAGAGCGCTCCAAAATTCTAAAATCAAAATATTTCAATATCATTTTTAAAAAAAGGAAACATCTGGGATATTAAATCTCCATTTTATTATTATTTTGTCATCATGAAATTCAATTTCAGACTTACTGGCTTTATTTATAATGTTAGGGGAAGAAATGAGAAAACTTTTTTTCTTTTTGCCAGAGCTGAAGTAATTTTACTGATACCGACCGTGTATTCGTACTCAAGTATTACCTTGATGGACTTATATTCATATTCAATGGAGAAGGCTAAAATGTACTTAGAGTCAGAAAATGTATAAAACATACATTTTGTATACAGACATATTTTTTGTCTAGAAATGCTTTTAGAAATTGCAGGTAGAATTAGCAACATTCATGCTCTTCTATTCAATGAAACATCTCACAACCGACACTCTTTTCCCCTTCAAAGACCCTTTGTGCTTTACTGAGAAATTATTTTCTATTAGTTGAATTATTTATTTTACTTTTAACAGCTTCTGCCATCAATGAGCACCTCAGAAATTGGCAGGAACATTTGACAGACAATTATCAGTAAATATAAACATTCTCACTAACTCTAAGACTCCAGGAAATGTAGCTAACATGCCAGGAAATGAATCTCAAAATGAAAGAAGCAGGTGGTTACTTAATTTCTTGTAGGAGCACTCAGTGAGTGACCCTTGTGAGACAAAAATATTTCTCATCTTACTAGTGTTTTTGAGCAAGTGTAAATACATATACACAGCCCAATTAATCAGTGTTCTAGTCCCTCATACAATGTACAAACAGGAAGAAAAGGTAGGATACTCCATCACGATAAAACACTTTATATCATGACAATATGTTCTTCACAAGAAAAAAGTGGCTGAACCTTAAGTCTTGGGGAAATAATGAAGTAGTAAAAATCAAAGACTTTTTCTTCCACAAGTTAACTTCAGTCTGAGCTTCTTCTGATGAAAACATAAATCCTGTTATCAAATAATACTTCAGGTAAGAGACAAGTCGTCGAATGACAACTTGTCAAATCCAAAAAGAAGTCGGCACAGTTGATAGAAAAACAACTAATTGAGCATGCTGTCTTTGCTCCTGTGCAAGATTGTTGTACAGTGAGGATAAGGGAATTTGCACTTTAACCACTATAGTGTGACCTCAGAGATGGTATATGTAATTAGAAGGAGGTGGAGGTGGGGTGGAGCAGCAAAAGGGTTAGTGGTGCTTTTTGCTGTTTTTCGATTGTTTTTGAGCAGTTGCTCTTGATTAAGTTGCCATTCGATTTATTCCTTTGTGGATTAAGCAACATACACCCATTATTTCCTAGACTAAGAAATACATAATACGTCATAAAATATGCAACATACATAAAAACGATATTAACCTTTTTTACTGTAGCCCTGTTCAAGGAGCCCTCGTTTGTCGAGTGCTTTCTCATCAAGTTTCGATTCTTTTCAATGAGCCCTTTTGTCACATTTTCTTCAAAGGGATAGGTTGTTGTTTATTGTTTGGATGTTAAGTATTTATGTGTTGGGATAACAGTGAGACTGCATGACCAGGGAGGACAGGATTAATCAGAGTTTTGCCTTTCTCTATGGTTGAGTGATCTTGGAGTTATTATATGCAAGTGCTAGTGGTGCTGTGGGTAGGTAATTGCCCCCTGTAATGTTGCTTGTTATACTTTTGTTTAAAAAAATGGAGAGGTGGTATTGATGCTTTTTTTCAGTGAGTATTTTTTATGGGTTAGTTTTGATGGCAATCATTGGTATAGTGATTAATTCAAGGAAAGTATAAAAATGACAACAGCAGGAACTAAGAACTGCAGTGTCTCTTTAAGGAAATGGCTGAATAATACATCATCCTCAGCCTTAGCTGCTGGGTTAGATACATATCATGCAAGCAATACTGTTCAACAGGGTGTGCTATTGTAGAATAATGCATGCCAGGGGTGTAATCAGGCCTGGCGCCACAGAAGTAGGGCTTCTACACTACTGCAAAGGAGATATTTCCACAATAACACAACTTTGGAAGAAAACACACACACACACACAAACACACACAACACATGTTATGGTGAGTACATAACCTCTTTATCTGATGTTGTCAATTTTCATTTTATCCTCGACATATGGGACAGGATCCCCAGCTACTTTAGACCTTGGTAGAACTCAAGGAAGGATATTTCTGAGTACCATTGAACCAAATGGCGGTCTTCCCCCTGAGACCAGATCCAGTTTGTAATGGGTAATAAAGGTATGAGGAGAAACCCAAGTTGCTGCTGCACAGATATCATCCAAAGAAGCTCTAGACTGAAAAACTGCTGAAGTAGCTACAGCTCTTGTAGAATGTGCTTTTACAGGCCTAGGAAATTTAATTTTCTTTTTATTATAAATAAAAGAAATACAGTCTTTGAGACATCTGGCTAGCATCACTTTGCTCACTGGTTGGTTAAGTCTTATAGATGAAAATGACAAAGATAGTTGGTCAGATTTTCTTAAATTCTTAGTTCTGTGTAGATAGAAATGTAATTGTCTGTAAACATCTAATAAATGTAAGCAGTATTCACCTTTATTAGTAAAACTGAGAAAAAATACTGGCAAATTAATAGGATAATTGATATTGGTCTCTGAAACTACCTTAGACAAAACAGAAGTATTGGTTCTCAGTGAAACACTGTCTTTATGGAAAATCAGGTAAGGGGATCTACATGATAAGGCTTGTATTTCTGAACTCTTTCTGGCAGAAGTTATTGCCACTAAAATTATAATTTTCTAGGATAAAAACCTTAAATCAAATTCAAATGATGGTTCAAAGGGAGGATGAACAATGGTTTGTAACACTAAGTTTATATCCCAAGGTGGAGTAGGATTTTTGTAAGGGGGGTTTAGCAAGAGTGTTCCTTTTAAGAAGGCTTTGCAAAGCTTATGAGAAGCCAAGGAGGATTCTTCAACACCAATAAGGAAATTAGAAATAGCTGCTAATTAAATTTTGATGGTAGAACGGGAAGCACCTACCTTGAAAAGTGAAGTTAAAATTCTAGGATTTTATCAATGGGCACTGAAAAGGGATCAATATTATTGTCACTAGCCCAAAAGGTCAACCTCCTCCATTTACTAGCATAGAGTTTACAGGTAGCTGGCTTACAAGAGGCTAAGAGAATATGTTATACCGGGGAAGAAAGTGAAGGTAGCCTGGCTATTAATGGAACTGGAGAAACCAAGCTGTCAGCTTGAGGTTCATAATGTTCAGATGGAGTACTCCTTCTGGATTGGACAAGAGATCTGTATCTGGGTCCTGAATCCAAGGCTGTTGAATCAGATAAGGCCAAAGAAAGGGGAACCATATCTCTCAAGGCCAATAAGGTGCAATGAGGATTACTTGGCTCTTCAGCCTGATTGCTTTCTGTAGGAATTTGGTATTAGAGGAATTGGGGGAAAAACATACAGCAGCCCGGAGGGCCAAATGTGGAGAAGAGCATCGCTTGGTGACTCCCCAGTGGTGGTGGTGGTGGGGGGTGATCAGGGCAAAGTAGTTGCTGCACTTGTTGTTTAGAGGTGAGGGAAAAAGGTCACAGCAAGGCTGGCTCCACTAACGGAGAATGCTTACTGTCACTTTTAGATTGAGAGACCACTCATGAGGCAGGAGGTAGCATCTGCTCAGTTTGTCTGTTATTACAGTGGAACTCCCCAGAATATGCATTGATATCAGAAAGCAGTTGGAAACAGATTGCCCACTGCCACACTCTGAGAGCTTCTTAACATAGGGGATAAGAGTTGGTTACTCCCTGTTTGTTGATGCACAAAACTATTGACATATTGTCTGTTTGGATTGCAATTGTTCCCTAAGGTAGAGCATTTTGAAAGGCTTGCAACATTAAAAGCACTGCCCTTGGCTCCAGGACATTGATATGCAAGTTGGCCTCTGTGGGGGACCAAGTGCCTTGGACAGTCTTGCCCAGATAATGCACCCCACTCCATCTGGGAGGCATCTGTGGTCACTATGGCTTTGGGTTGTGAAGGGACAAAGTGGCAGCCTAGAAGAATGTCTATGGAGTGTATCCATCAAACTAAATCTTTTATACAAAGATTGGTGATCAAAATCAGGTCTGACGTGGGTTGATGCAACACTGACCATTGAGATGCTAGAAACCACTGTAGTATTCTCATGATATCTTACTAAGGGAACCAAAGTTATCATTGCTGCCATGCAGCCTAATACTTGTAGGACTAGATGAGCAGTTATTTTCCTGCTGCTGATTATTTTCTAGACCTGAACTCTGATTTTCTGTAATCTCATATGAGGAAGAGAGGCTATGGAAGTTTGAGTATTTAGAAGTGCTCCTATGAACTCTAAATTCTGAGTTGGAGTCAATTTTAGTTTTTTGTAATTTACAGTTATTCCCAGATAAGAGCAAATGTGAAGTACCTGGTCTCTTGCTTCGATCAGCTGATGCCTGGTCGGAATGGTAATGAGAATGAGACAGTCATCTAGATACGGAAACACTCAGAATCCCTGCCGTCTCAAGAGAGCTGCTACTACTGCCATACATTTGGTGAACACCCTGGGGGCTGTGGTGAGATCAAAGACAGAACTCTGAACTTGATACTGACTGGCTCCCAGCTGAAAGTGAAGGAAACTTCTGGATCGTTTGTCCAATTTTATATGGTAATATGCATCCTGAAGATCTACTGAGCACATCCAATTGTCCTTTTCCAAGAACAGAAGATGGACTATACTCTGACCATCCAGAACTTGGTTTGGTGAACTGATTTGTTCAGTTCACTTAGATCCAAAATTGGTCTCCAGTCCCCTGTTTTTTGGCACTAAAAAGAATCTTGAGTAAATTCCAGACTCTATCTGGTCTAATGGGACTTCCTGGATGAGTATTTTTTTGTAACTGTTTTTGGATTTCTAGAACTGCTTGTTCCCTCTGATTGGGTGGGAAATCAGAGACTTTCTTACATATGAGCGGAGGAAGGGAAAAGGGAATTGTATAGCCTCTGGATATGATCCTCCACACCCAAGTATCTGAAGTTATTTGTAGCTAGATATTTTGGTGCAGGGACAATCAGGCTTCCATTCAGGACTGCTGGAAGGATTTACCAAGGAAAGAATCCCTGAAACCCTGGTTCTGCAGGCCACCTCTGCTGCGCGGATGGTGTCTTCCATTAAAGTCCCCCCCCCCCCACCTCTGGGGGAACTACCTCCACGTGTGTCCTGAAAAGGCCTTTGGGACTTTTTGAACCACATTTTCCCACTACCTTTTTATTCCTGGAAAAGGATCATTGGGGAGTGGAAAAACACATCCCTACAACAGAAAGAGTCTTTACATCTTTCTCACACCTGGATAATGTTTCTGTAACTTTTGGGCCAAACAGGAATGATCCATCAAAAGGTGAATTGACGAATGAAGACTTAAATGACTGTACAAAGTCACATAGGCACATTGAGGCATATCTGTTAATAGCAGTACCTGAACCTGCTGCTTTGGTAGTCCCTTCAACTGCATAAGCAATGAGCCTCATGGATGAATTAGACACAGACTCCAGGATAGCCAACAGGGAAGCAATCTTCTCTTGGACCTCCTCAGAAATGGCTCCTGCTAGGGTATCTGATAACTCCTTGACCAAATCCCTTTGTAGTCTGGTGAAAAGTGCCAAAAATTTCAAAGACCTTAAGGCAAAGGTTGACGGTGCAGAGACCCGCTTTCTAAATATATCCATCTTCCGTGACTCTCTGTTAGGTGGATAGATAGAAGAACTCTCCTCAGCAAGTTCCTTATTTATGGCTGCCACCACGACCATGGCATCAACAGCTAGCTCTTTGGACCAGAACCTTTTGTCTTCAGGGGCAGACAGAATTTTGTCAGGTCACCTAGGGTTAGGTTCAGTAGTATCAGGGGCCTTCCATGCCCATTGAGAAATCAACTGAATGAGCTCATCAGTGAGTGGAGTCACTCAAGAGGTAGATGGCCAAGTGCTGAAACCCTGCAGGTACACTGACTCCTCATAAGAGAGATTTTGGGACTTCCAGTCCTCCCTCTGTTTTAATATTTCCAGGATGTCTCCAAAAGGGACATCATGAGGAGGTGACCTTGGAGATCCCTCCCCTTCATTGAAGTTGATGTCTTCAGTGATTGATTCCCCTGGGGAATCCAAGTGTTTCTTGTTACACTTTCTCATCTTAGGGACCTCCTCAGTGAGGTAATCTGGGGAGGTATCAGAAGAGGAAAGAATTGTTATCTGGGATTCCTGCAGTCTCGGCACCCTCTGACCCGGTGTGAGTGCAGCTTGAATATCTGGGCGTGAGAAGGAGAGGAGTATTTGCTCTGAAATGGAAGGGACCTACTGTTTGACTGCAGCAGTCAGAGCTCTCTCCATCACCTCAAATGTCAGCCCCTATGAAGAAGGAAGAGAGCCTGGAACCAAGAAAGACTGCCTCAGAACCGTCGTCCCTCCTCACTTCAAAGAGACAGCTCCCAAGACCGAAGCCAGAGCTGAGCTAATCTGTGCTGATGTTCTGAGGTGTAGAGAAAGCTCTGAAAAAAATAGGAGTCGACTCCCACTCCTCGGAGCCAATAGGACAGATATGGTTCTGAGTGGTTCTTGGATTCAATTAGACCAAAGACCTCAGCGCAAGAACCAGTTCTGAAGAGAGGGAAATCTCCAGAACTGTGGTGCCGGGTGGCTCAGAGCTGAAAACTCTAAGGCTTCAGATGAAGTTAGAGGAGGAAAAACTGGATGAGTAATGGAGGGTTCGGCTCCTATAACCATGGGGACTGGAACCAAAGAGGTACCTGGCAATCCTCTTGCCCAGAGTTTCTTATTCACCAGCCTCTCCACATCATCCTCAGTTAAGCTTTTGGTGGAATGGGTAAAAAGGATGGAGGGCAATTTTGGTCTTTCTAGAAAGGGTGAAGGTAACCTTCCTGGAAAGGGGTCAATACTGAGAGAATATGAAGTTCTCAGAAGAATCATAATGGATGGCTCCTCAAATTGCTGACTCAGTGCCAATGGCTTTATCTGATCTGATTGTCTAAGTTCCATAGGTCCTTAGTAACTGAAGTTTTAGTTACAGAGTCAGTCAGTTCCAAGGATTCTAAGGGAACCAAAGACTTAGATCTTTTTAAGGACAGTGCTGAGGGAGTAGAAGGCACCAACAGATTTCTCTTTTTTGACTTCTCCAACATCTTAGTAGAGGAAGATGAGGAAGAAGGGGAAGACACATCTGTTTTGTTCTTGGCCTTTTTTGAACCAGATATAGCCTCACTGAAAGCTGATGGAATCATACCTTCTAAATACGTGTACTTTTTCTTTCCATTAGTGCCCTGTGACTAAAACCATGACATATAGAGCAGTCTTCTTGAAGGTGAACAGGGCCTAGGCAATAGACACATAATAAATGAGTATCAGACAAAGGGATTTTATGTCTGCATTTCTGGCATCTTTTGAAGCCTGATGGGACTATTGATTTGTCAGCCATAACTGACAGTCTAAACTTCCCATCAGTGGTGTAAACAGGCCAGCTAAACACACACACACACACACACACACACACACACACACACACACACCCACACACACAGACACACACAGATACAGACACACACACACACGCGTGCACTCGCTAGCACACACACATCAACAAAAATGCACACTAACAGACCTTTCTTTTTTTAACTTAATTATTTTAATTTTATACTTGCTAAACAGCAAAAGGCTGCTTTGTGAACATGAACAATGATGGCTGTTTGTATTTTAACCATGTGAGCTTCACAGCAGATTAATATGATGCTATGAAGAGGCAGCCCTGTTTTTCAGTGGTAACTACTTGCACATTAACACCTGCTGAAGAATGTTCATTTTCCAATCAGGGTTTAACGTACAGTTTACACATTCTCTATGGTTTAAGGACAAAAAAAGTAGAGCCAGGAGTTTACAGAATGTTCTGTTTAATCCAGTAAGATATTGTGAAGTAAGGAGAATAACATATTATATACCCTTCTTTTAGTTTAAGGTAGTGCTACATCCAATACCACTAATTTCAGTGTAAAAGAATGCTTTGCACAAACATTTAATTTTTATGGCACTATTATGCTGTTTCCTGGTGAACAAGTTCATGTGGTGAGTTCCTTGCTTACTAGAACCCTCCCAGATTAAATACCACTTTGGTAAGTAGACAATATAGGTGCAGAAATTAGAAAGATGCTGGATCAACATACCAGTCAGCCCAAAGTCAAGAAATACTTACTTTGCTTAAACTCAACTCTCAGTTTAGCACTGTATCTTCAGCCATACTTTTTGTGTTGGACGCTATGATTACTGGTCCAACACCTGAAGATAAAACGGTGATAGTCACTTCAGTGTTCCACAGACGATTCTCAAAACAGAGGCAAGAATTCTGCTCAGCATCTGAGGTAACTTGACCCAAATGTAGAATTGTATGAGCATGCTCACCATAACCATGAATCATCAGATGTAGGATTATGCTGCAAATGGATATCCAACAATCATGCCTGGCTGCCAGATCTTTCAGAGATCCTCAAGCTGGACCACCCTTTTCTATGCTGTGAGCATCAGTAGGATGCATTGCGTGCTGTCCATAACATCTTCAGTTGCATTTTGTTTTGTCTATTTACTTTTTTTTTTTTATAACTAGAGAGGTCACCAACAATATGTTTCTCAGATCTATGAAGAGGGTTGAAACAGTCTGTTCAAGCTTATATGAGAGAGCTGACAAACAGGAGGACAGAGTGTCTCCTTGAAAAGAAAAATATTTTTTCCCTGAAACAGTAAACAAATAGTAGCAAACAGAGGGAGGGAGCCTACTACACACACACACACACAGACACACACACACACACACACACACACACACACACACACACACACACACACACACACACAGTTGTACTGTATTCATTGTGAAGGATCATTGTTGCAATATAAACCATCACATATGCTGTTGAGCAACTATTTTTTTATAATAACTCCAGAGCACAAAAACATTTAGCATAATGCATTGGGCAACAGAAAGTAGAAGGGCTGTCACCAGGCTTAGGGAGCCTATAACAAGGAAAATAACAAGAGATCCTGTAGAGGTACAATAAATATTTTTGAGATTTTATGAAAGTCTATATAAAGCAGAGAAACATGGAAAACAAGAAAAGGTACAATGTGAAAGGTTTATGGAAGACTTAAATATGTCAAGATTAGAGGCAGATAATGCTCAATTACTAATAATTAGCATAGGAGAAGATAAGATAAAAATAGTGATGTATAACCAGTCCACAAGAAAGTCCCCCAGAATAGATGGTATTCCTGTGGAAGTTTGGAAGTTAGGACGGAAAAAAATGATAAAGATCTGAAAGGTTTTGTTTAACAGCATTTTAAGAGCTGGAGAAGCACCAACATCCTGGAAGAAAGTGGTGGTGGCTATAATACCTAAAGAGGGTAAAGACCCATCAGATCCAGCTTTACACAGGCCCATTTCAATCTTAAACTATGATTATAATCTGTTTATATCCATAATGGCTAAAAGAATGGCAAATGTGATGCCAAAATCAATAGGTATAGAGCAATGTGGTTTTGTAGAGGGGAGGCAAACATTTGACAACAATAACAGAACGCTGGATGATCCAGAGAGAAGCAGAATGTAAGAATATACCACTGTTGTCGGTGGGTCTTGATGCAGAGAAAGCATTTGACAGAGTAAACTATAAGTATTTGCATTCCCTGATAAAATTATAAGGTTGATTAGGAGGCTATATGAGGGATGGGATGTGAAAATTAAAGTGAGTGGGTTCCTCTAAGATAAATTCTGTTTGAGCAGAGGAACCAGGCAGTGCTGTCCTCTTTTTCTTTCATTATTTGCATTATATTTAGATCCACTGGCAAAGAAAATAAGGGACTTAGAAATTCAAGGATATAATTGGTATGGTAGTCAAGAAAAGGTGGATCTATTTGCAGATGACAATATTTTATACCTGATAAAAGCAGAAAAGGACATTTCAGTATTGTGGAACATTTTGAGGCAGTTTCATATCTTTTCAGGATACAAAATTAATGAAGCTAAAACAAAGGCTATAGGTGTAGATTATGTACCCACACACAAATTGGTTCAGCTATATCCATATTTATGGGGACATGATAAAATGTACTTAGGAGTATGGATTAAAAGGATCCTGGTGTGGCAGCTGAGGATATGTGGGAAGAGACTAAACAAAAGATTTACAAAAACTGAGAAATTTGAAGCTCTGTTACATGGATATGGATAGCAACATACAAGCAGTTAAAATGCTTTTATTCCCTTTAGTTTTATACACAGGTCAAGCATATTTTTATCAACCAGAGGAGAAGTTGTGGATAGCAATTAATAAAGAGCTGAAAGATTTTATCTGGGAAGGGAATACAGCAAGAGTGAAGTGGGATAAGATGATTCTTCCAAAAGAACAAGGCAGTTTGGGATTACTCAATTTGAATGGGGTATTTCAGAGCTACACTGTTAAGACTTATATACATTCCACAAGCAGAAACATATAATTCAAAGTAGAAAGGGATGATAATGAAATGAGGGAAACTCAAGAAACAAGGAGAAACTGGGATTTTGGATGCAGATCCTTAAGGAGAATAACAATCACCATACAGAATATTATATTCATAAAGTAGCAAAAAGGATTCTAAGAACTAAGCAAACAACGGAATGGAGAAAGGAGATCCTGCCAATAGGGATGACTGCAATTAGGGATACAGATAACAGACAAGAGGGGCTCTAATTTATTGGAGAAAACTAGCAAAAGAACCAAGGTATTGGGAGCAAATAATTAAAGAGGGAAAGGTAATAGAGTGAGAAGAGGCCAAGAATTTATATGGACTGCAGGCTACAGATTGCCTTCCCTATTAAGGATTGATATTAGAGTATAGGCAAAGAGAAAGAAATGGGGGGATCCTAAGTAAAAGACCAGCACTGGCAGATTTTTTAGTAGAATCTAGAACAAAAGTTGCTGTTAAAAAGGAATAATTTGTAGAACATACAAAATATTGCATGATAACTACTGTATAAGAATAAATCACAGGAGGTTAGAAAGGATTGGGTAGAGAGACTGAATAAGCAGTTCAGAAAGAAACAATGGGGGGTGTATATATGTCTCCCAAATATGCAACAAAGTCTAGAAGATTTAGGATCTTTGCTCAGAAGTGTTTACATAGGTATTTTTATACCCCAAGTAGACTCCAAAGATTTTTTTCCTTAGGTAGGTAGCAAATGTTGGAGGTGTGATGTGGAAGAAAGATGTAATTGGGAACATATTTTCTAGGAGTGTAATGAGTTGGCAGACTTTAAAGATTCCCTGCTGATTACTCTGTCAGAGATACTAGGTGAGCAATTTGGTGTAACTAAGGAAATTATTTTTTTGAGCTATGATACAGAATCGGAATTGTCTAGACACAATAAGCATTTACTGAGTCTAACTATGGTGGCTACCAAAAACAATTCCTACAAAATGGAAATCAAAGTCTAAACCAACTGTAGAAGTAGTGAATATAGTAACAGAGATAAAACAACTGAGATTGGGATCTTTAGGAAAGGGTAGGAGCAAATTACATAGAAAAATGGGAATTGTGAGAACAATACATGCAAAGGAGGAACAAGATTTAAAAGAAGACAGGATTTTAATGAGCTATGAAATGTCTGACTGACAATGACTGAATAGATTATAAGTGATGTATAATGTTTACATCTAGAATTTTGACAATATGGCTTGTGATGCATAATGTTTATAATGTTTTCATTTATATAAATGTGCAATTGCCTATATCATATGTGATAATTTAATAAAGATGTTTCCTGTTTAAAAAAAAAAAATATATATATATATATATATATATATATATATATATATATATATATAGTAGACATGAACAGGAAGCTCAGAACTGGACTGGGTTAAAAAAAACATCCCATGTGGCAAAGGTATTGAAAAGATAAAACAGCTCAGTACATTCTTGAAGTGGGGGGACTACATAAGCCCTGCAGGACTACAGTCACAGATTTCACCCTGCCTCTTGAGAGGATGTCAGCCTTGCAGTGTCTACAGATGGTATGGATGGAAATCCATGTCACTGCTTCACATATATTCTGTGTTGAGACACCCCTGAAAAAGGATGCATTAACCACAGCTCTCTTTAAGCAGCATGCTCAAATCCAGCCTTGTAAGGATTTTTCTTGGTGGTCTTAACAAATCCCCATTGCAGCTCACTTGCCACTCATTGCAGCCCACTTGCCATTTTGACAGGATTTGTTTAGAAACTGGCGTTCCTTGATTACCAGTCACAAAGAACAAAACGAGTTGATATATCTGCCCAAAATCCTTTGTTGTCTTTAGATAAAATCTTAGCTGTCTACAAAGATCTTGAATACACAAGATTCTTCCTCCTTTGCTTTGTTGGTTTGGAATAATTACTGGAAGCTGAATGGCCTAAGCAAGTGCCACTTCCAACACAACATTTGGCATAAATGATGGACAACAACATTTTGGGTATAAATGATGGACTAGTCATAAGGACTGTGCTACCTTTGTGGAAGTCCAAATAAGGTGATCTGCACATAAAGAACATTTTGAAATACTCCTAGCTAAGGTAAGATAATTGCTACTAAGAAAACTGTTTTCTAAGAAAAGAACTTCAAGATACTGAACCTATAGGTTCAAAGGCAGCATGGGTTAACATTTCCAAACTTAAATTAAATTAAATTATTATTTTGTCCAGGGTGCAGCTGCAAAGGTTGCTTTAATGGCAAGCAGGCTAAAATAGTTGACAGATGTACCTTGAGATATGAAAGCTCTTTTTCAAAGGAAGTAGACTGATGAAATAGAACTTGCCAGACAGTAACTTTGACGGGGATTGTGGGAATGCCACTAGATCTATATAAATGCAACATCAAATACGAATTCCTAGTGGCAAGACTCCTAGCGTTTTGTGGAATCCTAAGGTTGTCTGGAGGTAAAGATGCAGGATACAAGACATACATGCTTTTGGTAATGGTCTACTGGTTCTGTGACAGAATGCTGAAAGATATAGGGAACACTGTTATGCCTAATCTGCTCAACTCCTTTAGCAGAGAGAGAACTAGTTCAGTCTTGGTCACATGGGTACAAAGCTCAAGCTGACTTTGTCCTTCTTGGCTTTCTTGAGTACCTTGGCTATGAATTGTAGAAGAAAGAAGGTAAACAACAGATCTTTGTTCCAAAGCCTATCAGATATTGTTGCTGTATCCCTGCTTCTTCAAGTACCTTGTATCCTCAGGGCACCCATATGTAGCCCTACTACAGGTCAGTGACATCATTCTGGTCATCTTTGGGCTTGATGAAGGACATTCATCTACTATATAGCTATGGAATTCCTTGTGAATGAGAGGGATGACGGAAATGATCCTGTCAATGATGCACTGGTACCAGCATCATAGATCTAAACGTACCATTGCAGTTTTCTCATGTATAACTTCAACAGGCAAACAATAAGAATCAACAAAATATGTAAATGATAGACTTCGAGATAGCAGTAGCCATCATAAAGGGTAGGGTGTTGGCCTGGGAAAAGACAGAACTGGGCATGCGCTTTCCCTTCAGGGAGACTATTTCAAGCCCTTTGTGTTTTGTGTAGCTATTGTGAAGCATCTGATTTGTGTAGAGATAAGACTGGGCTTCTGAAGACTGAGAGTTATCCATAGTCTGGTAAGCACTACACAGTGAAAGTCAAACCTTGTTCAATTTCTCTTGGGACTTTGTCTGAATCAGACACTCATCCTGGTACGGCTACATGTGGATACTCTGTGGCCTGAAATGGGCAATGACTGGATCTAAGTTTTTTATAAATGCCATGTGAGCGATGAAAGGCCCAAAAAGCACAGAAGTGAAATGGAACTTTTGTGGTGGTCATAAGAGAACTGGAAGAATTCACTGTTCAGCTCGAGTATGGGGATGTGCAGGTATGAATCCTTCAAGTCATATATGACTATTAGTGAGTATTTTGGTTTTATATGCTGCCAAAATGCTTGTTTAACTTTCAGATGCCAAAAAGCTTTTTTAACTTTTGGAGATCCACTGTGGTTCCCTTCCCTGGGCTCCTTCACGTCTGGAAACCAATCTTTAAAGCATAGTGCATAGATACTTAAAAAGAAACAGCTTATAAGGGAGGAATGCACTTGCATGTACTGTGATTTCAATTTAGGGGCTGTTCACTTTAAAAAGTCATGGTCTGAAGATTACATTTGCTGGGCTAGTGAATATAATGATGACTAACAGTGAAATTACTCATTATGCCAAAAGATGGAGAGTGATACAATAGTTTGCATCATTTGTGAAAATATACAGGCCTCTACACACCTGGGGCACGGGAGAAAAGACTGAATGAATGATATGTACTGTGGCTTGCCTTGCTTTCATGTAAAATGTATTCTCTTGTTAACTACTTTAAATGCATTTTTATACATATCACGATACAAAACAAAATCCTTTTACAGTCATGCTATGAGACACTGTGAATTACAATTTTCCTTGAACTGGCGTGCAGCTACAAGCAGATTTTAGCTTTTACAAATAAAAGTATTGTGCTAATGAGCACTACAGTATTTTAAATATATGATTCCTTATGTCATAAAAGCTGTCATCTGATTAAGTCTCAGTAATATTATCACATGCAGGGCAAAGCTAGGATACTAATTATTTAAGCTGTGCCAGAATTTTTATAAGCAATAACATTCCAGCTTCTGTAGCCTAAGCATGTCTCTTAGTGTTTTTATTATGACTATTGAAGCTGTCAGGAAATTCCTCCCATCTTACAGTCTGCTCTGGTGACTGACAAACCTCTGCCTAGTCTATAGGGATCAATTTGTTGGTTTAAATAAATTCACTATGGGATAAATATTTTAAATTCTATAAAAATATCTATGCATATCTGTCATTCAAGTCACCTTCACTATTTCGACTGATCACAGTGATAACAAAGTATTATTTTAAAATATTATGCTTGAGCGATACATATAAACTTCAAAAGTAACTTTAAAAATTATGAATGTGTCTTTCATTAGCACACATGACATCCACCACTCCAGCAAATTTAAACATGGCTGCCTTACCCACAGCAAAAGAAAATGGCTGACACTGAGATAGAGCTATTCTTCTTTTTATTACTCTCACAAACAAATTTCTTAACATAAATTACTGTCCACCTCTCCTCAATATATTGTGTATTGTATCTCCCATCTACTCCCTGAATAATTCCAACTCTCTGCTATTAACTCAACCTCCCTTTACTCTTGCCTGCTGTGAAAGATTTTTCTTCTAACTTGCCCCAGTATACTGGAACTCTTTACCAGATGCTATTAAACAAGCTAATAATTTTGCTGCTTTCAAAATATCCCTCCATACTCACTTAGTTGATTAAAGCAAATGTAATTTCTTCAGAGACACATCAGTGCCGGCCTTAGCCAAAATGGCACCATAGGCGAAGTACTGCTCTGGTGCCCCCTTAAGCCTCCACCCACACCATACTCATGAAACCCCTATTTCCGCCACACCCACAGGTAGGTCACTCTCCAAGAAAGCCACTCCAGTCATTTCCTTAAATTATTTAAATACATAGGAAGAAAAAGTTACCTTGTAATGTAGTTAAACTGCAACTACCTTTGTGTACATATTTCCTACCTTAAATATCAGAGCCGGATCATGGTCAAATAGGGCCCTAGGCAGGGTAATAGACCAGCCCCTCCTGTCCTGCAGCAACCACCTACCCTGCAGCAGCAGCCCCCTCTTCAGCCATCCCAGTGTTCCATTATTTGGCTATTTCTCACCAGTTACCATACACACTGTTCAAACCTGTCAGTGTGCATGCTGTTCTCTTATTTGCTTCTACAATGATTACAGATATTGAAATAAAATAGCACAAATACAGACAGCCATTTGCTAAACAAACAATACAGTCTCGCAATGAGAACAGACTTAGCATGAGCAGTAAATTTCTCTGCTCTTGAAACTCACATTCATTGAAATGGCAAAACTCATGTTCATTTGAAATGGCATGAAAACCCACATTCATAGAAAATGCATCTAGCCAAAGGAAGATTAAGTTTACCTTTGGGCCGTTTTCAAACCACTGACTCTTTGCACACATTTTTTGGGCCATGCTTACATGTATTTGTTCTTTGATTCACCTTCCTGATTGTATTAAATTATATTCCTTGTATAATACAGCACCACTTGTTAGAATGTGTTTTCAATTTGTAGTTTTAAACATTCTTTTAATAAGCAATGAAACAAAATGTATGAACCAATAACTACGAAAATTTCAACCTTAAAAGGCCACTCAAGACTTCTGTCATTACAATCCACCAATATCACTTTATATGCACAGACTCTGCAGAAGTAAAATCATCTGAATAATTCCACATTAAAGAAATATATAACTAATGAAGAGTTTGCTACTAGCAATTTTACATCTCAATGTTTTATCTACAAATTCGGTGCCTGCTGCCCTTGAAGAATTAATTGCCTATATTACATTAAAAAGTTTGTAAGTTGGTAATATTGCAATAGCAAATGACTAACAAACCAACAAGTTCATAGTCACTAGGCATCACTTACAAAGGAGGACATACTCAGGTGTGTAGAACACCCCCCCCCCATAATGCACCAAATAATCAACAATCCTATGGGCACTGCAATACCACCACTCCATCTACATGGTGTGGAGTAGAATCCACAGCCTTTTGCACCAAAGACAATTATGCTACTAACAGAGCTTTCAGAATCTACAACACAGTGTGCCATTTGATAAACAAAAAACAGCTAGTTGCACATTGAAACATTTCCACTTATTGGAGTGTGTTTTAAATTTGTAGTTTTGAACATTTTTCCAGTAAGCAATAGAACAAAATGTATGACCCAGTAATGACAAAACTACCTATTTCAGAACATTTTAACCATAAAAGGCCACTCGGACTTCTGTTATTACAATTCACCAGTATCAGGCAATAAGCACAATCACTACAGAAGTAAAATTCATCTGACTAATTCTACATTAAAGAGATCTGTAACTAATGAAGAGGCTGTTACTGGCAAACAATTTTACATTTCTGTGTTTCATCTACAAATTCAGTGCCTGTTCCCCTTGAAGAATTAATTGCCTGCATCACATTAAAAAAAATTAGTACACTGGTAATATTGCAATAAAGAATGACTGAGAAACTGACAACAAGTTCATAGTTACTAGGCATCTTATACAAAGGAGGGCATGCTAAGGAATGCAGAACCCCTATCCCCCTTAAAATGCACCAAATAATTGGCAACTAGGGCATTACATACCATGCCTCCATACCCCTCAACCTCTTAGCACAAGAAATTTGAACAAAGCCTAAAATAATGGGGGGAGACCCCAAACAGGGGCAGATTATAAATATTGCTCTTATAGACTTAGAAAGTTGCTAAGACTAACAGCATTTATCTTAGCATGCATTTTCTGAAGGAAATAAAGGCTGAAACACAAATGTAGGACGTTGTTATTTAAATCCTCAGTGATTTGCTAGAAATCCACAAATTTTATGAGGAATAGGCCAAAAATATGAGGCACAAATCTGGACAGCTGAGAGGTATGCATACCTCTCTACCTCTTAGCGCAAGAAACCTGGACAAACCCTAACATAACATGAATGCAATGGCCAAAAAAATAGGGATAGATTTTAAATATTGCACTTTTTAACTTAGAAAGTTGCTAGAACAACCGGATTTGTGTTAATGTGCATTTCTGAAGTATATGAAGTTTGAAAGTTGTATGTGTGTGTGTGTGTGTGTGTGTGTGTGTGTGTGTGTGTGTGTATATATATATATATATATATATATATATATATATATATATATATAAAATCATTATTTAGTGACTTCACTTCTCTGTGATTCACCACAGAACCACAAATTTTATGAGAATCAGACAAAAACTACTATGCTAAATCTGGACAGTTGAGAGGTATGTTACATGCAGACACACACACACTCACACACACACACACACACACACACACACACACACACACACACACACACACACACACACACACACATATGCAGCTACTGTCTCACATAGCAATATACGCACACACACATCCCTACTCTCTCACGAAGCAACACACACATACCTTCTCTTTCATACAGCAACTAACAACTAGTTTAAATTCCACATACTCCTATTCTCTCCTACAACACACAGACATGCACCTTTTTTCTCATACAGACATCTACTCTCTCACACAGTAACACCCACACTTTATCTCTCATACAAACAGAATGACTAATTTACATTCCATACACATACATGCATGCATACACACACACACACACACACACACACACACACACACACACACACACACACACACACACACACACACACACACACACACACATTCTCTTGCATACAGAAGCCTGGTTTAAACTGCACATAGACACACACATGCACTTATATTCTTTTTAAACCGAACAGCCACATGTGCACACATAGCTGTCTAAACATGCTGGCTATGCCCTTGCAACTCTCACTCTAATATCACCCACCCCATCCAACCACTACCTTTCTTTCCACTCCACTAACTACCTTGATTATAGCAAGCTCAGATGCTCATAAGGCTAGTACTTATTATACAGCAGGAACTTCTTATTGTAACATTTGTTAATGTCTGTTATGTACTTCACAGATAAAGATTCTAGTTGTCTACTGATGTACGATGTTCTTCATCTGTAAATATGTTGTAAGTAATTGCTATGTTAAATTGTTAATCGCTATGTAATCCAATATAACTACTGTCTGTTTATTTTAACTGTGGAGCTTTTCTCCCCGGGTCTCCGCTGAAAATGGACCTACGTCCAGTTGGACACTCCCAGTCAGCAAATGTAAATAAATAAATAAAAATAAATAATAAATAAATAAACATAGACTGAACCCTCTCTTAACTGCTAGTTTAAATTCGCACAACTGCAGAATGTCTTTACATCCATGTTGGCATGCATGCATGCAACACACGCATGTTCCTCCTTAAAAGAGAAAACACTACTACTGTGGAGTGAAGATTTTTTTTTTAATTGCTGAAGCCTCCTGGCCAACCTGCAGCTATAAAACTGGGAGGGAGCTCACCCCCTCCCCCTTGTCCAATGATTCTGGCCATTCACGCATAAAGAGATAAGTAACTTAATTAAAATAAATAAATAAATACAAATTGCACCCTCTACGAGGCCGGTCTGTATGGTGCTCTAGGCTGTCGCCTAGTTCGCCTTTGCCTAAGGCATGCCATGGAGACACTGACTAGCAGCATCTAATAAACCTTCTCCTCTTCCCCTGACTTTGCTACTCTATCACATGATCCATTGTTATTTATTGTCCTACCCCTTTTTCCATGTCATTGCTTTCTGAACTATTTGCTACATGCTCTCCTTGATGTACTATCAAACTGTTTATCAAGTGTATATACACGCCCTACATGTTCTTTTTGTTCTATTGCATTTCTGTGGTTTGATTACTTGAAATTTCAGCTGCGAGAGCCTTTTTTTATTAAATTATATTATCAAATCAAGAGGTTCTCTGGTTCAATTCTCGTCTGGGGTACCTTCTGTGTGGAGTCTGCATGTCCTCCCTTTGGTCATGTGGATTTCCAGTAGGTGTTTTGGTTTCCTCCCACTTTCCAAAGACCTGCAGTAGGTGGATTGGACACTCTAAATTGGCCGGGTGCAAGTGTGTGCACAAGTGAGTTGTGCTAATAAACTACCGTGGCAGGGCTAGCCACCTGGTGGTGTAAACCTTGGCTCGAGATGATTGTCACTGCAGAAGTGACATCCTAACCCCATGTGCAAAATGGGAAAAGGGGTTGAGAATGGATGGACGGATTAAATGTATATTACTAATTAACACAAAGTATGACTGATTAGCAAGTTCTGTGCCAGATTTCCATAAAAAAAAATTGCTTTTATCAGAACTTCCTCTCAGTGCCTGTTATGTACCTGTAAATCACATATAGCATGACCCCAGCAACATAGTGGTGACCCATGCCTACGTTCATTTTCAGCATGTATGCCTAGGATGGCATAATGTTTGCGTATTCTATATCTCATATGCTTTCAGTCAGAGACATACTCATTTAAATAACTTGGAGTTTGCTGTAGAAGCTTTTAGCATGGCAGTGCCTTCAGGACTTTTAGAAAATGCATTTTTGTTGAAAACAGAAGGTTAGCCTTGGCAGTGGTAATGACCATATACTTTAAAATATGCGTTTCTTCTCTGCATTTGAATTTCCTCCACTCAGTAACAACACAATGATGCAGCCTCACAACTCTTGGTTCTCCAGTTCAATTCCCACATGAGTTTCTAATGTGTGGAATTTGTATGTCCACCTCCTGGTCACAAAAGTTCTTAATGAGTGCTCAGATTTTCTTTCTCATCATAAAGGAATCACTTCAGATGAATTAGAGACTCCCCAAAAAGTATGAGTACATTGTGCAGGTTAGGGTATGCATGTGTTCTACAGTGGACATAAGTTCTCTGTAGGAATGTTCTCTGCCTTACATGTTAACTGTTGGAATATGCTCCAGCTGTCTTTGCACCCTGCATAGAATAAAGCAAGCATCATAAAATCCAGAAAAAAATGACAAAAATGCCTTATTGTACTATTCCAAGTGTGGAAAGACTGTTTCCTTTCTGGAGTTGGCAGCCTGCTTTACTTTGATGGATTATTTGTGGTTTAATTTGCTTACGACTGTGTTCCAGTTATCAATAAATAAAAAGGTGCCTTCATTTACTATTCCAAGTGTGGAATGAGTGCTTTCTTTCTGGAGTTGCCAGCCTAGTTTACTTTAGTGGATTATTTGTGTTTTTGCTGCTTATGACTGTGTTCCAGTTATCCACCTTTTGATTTTTGGTTTTGGCTTGTGAAGCATCATAAAATGAATGAGTGAACAGCACAGGTTTAAGGCACTGCATGATTGAAAGCAAACCTTACCATTGCTTGTTGCTGCCAGCATTTTAAGGTACAAACCCAATTCCACCACAAGGCAAGCACCCAGTGTTCTGATAAGCAATACACTGGCACACATGTATGTAATGCTGGCAAATATATCACTTCGGCAGAAAGAAAGTCATTATTTACCTGCCAAAAATGTACAAATCAAGAATGCAGCATTATCCCACTTAAGCATGTGGCAGGCAATTATTATGCTCAGACATTCCTTCCATCTAGTACAGGAACGGTTAGAATTGAAAGAACAAACCCTTACTGCTAGCACATGGTGTGCACTTTAGATTTCCTCCACAGCGCACTCTTCCAGTGTTGTCAGTTTGCATGTGTATTGCGAAAAACAGTGATTGCAAGAAAAGTATCTGCAACAGTGGTACTGATTACATCTCAATATAGGACTACATCTCAGAAATTGCAGGATAATAAAAATACAACACTATCTAATTCTAATTGAATACACATACAGATATTAATGTAAAATGATGTGTCTTTTAGATAAATAAACTCTATAGCATTACTCTGAGAATAACTCACTCCTGAATTGTGTTAAAGTGAATTATTTCTACTGATAGTACATCCTAGAAGACTTAGAAAGTGGATTAATTACCATTCTTTGTGGTTAAAATAACTAGAATGTTTTCTTATGATAGTTAAAGATAAAGTAAATACAATTCATTTGCTGGACTTTACTGACAATCAATAAGAATGCAAGCTCTTATCAGACATCAGAATATACAAATGACACGTGTAACTTCTCTTCAATTAGGTCTCTCTCTATATGGCTATAGTATAGATAAAGTCTAGGAGGTTACTGACAGTTGAGGTATACTGAAAATAATGAATGTTATTAGGCCCAAAAATAGACAGTCTTGGTTTTCTCTCTGAATGCAGCTAACACTCATATGGCAGTAAGTGTCAAAAGGAGTAATATCCTCACATTCATTGCTGCACACAGCACAGAATGCAATGATCATATCCAAGTGCATCTGGAACACAGCAGCTCTTAGACATACACACTAATTCAGGACAAATGCAGCACAATACCTCCTCAGCTTTCTATAACCACACTATAAGTAATTATATGCTTCTGCAAATTCTGTGGTAAAACATGAGCCACAGCTGACAACCTACTTGTTCTTAAAGACTGACCCTAGATATAAAATGTGGTATACTTTAATGGCCGTACAAATAATTTTGGCTTGGTATAACTCATGTTTAGGATTATGCAACAATATGGTAGGCGTATGGGCTATTTTGAAATTGCTTGCATGCCTGGTTGCTCCTTGGCTTGGTTTCAAAACCTAGATGACCACACTCTCTAACTAGGAGAATGTAAACCCCACCATAACTCCCCCTCCCCAACCATGTATCATTATTATTATATAATTGCTTTAAATATAAAATAACAGTGTAGCACTGTCATGTCATTAATATTTTCAGGGTGCCCTTCAACTGACTGATCCTCCATTACTCATTTCATAGTTACTTGGCTTCATTGCTCAAGTTTATGATCATTCATTTATATTTCAGTGATCTTTGTAGAACCATATGTGTGTGGGACTGAAACATATCAGTTTGGCTGAACTCAGAGATCACAGTGCCTGAGAGAGAGAGAGAGTGAAACTTTTTCCTAATGTATTTTCATACTAAGTTGCAGCAATCACAAAGGTAGACTATATAATCAAGGGGGGGGCAGGGGCTTAAATGCCCCACATAGAAAGCACAGGGGTCTTACTCTATGTAGAAAAAGCTTCTTTGGATTCCTTCTTGCTGCTTTTGCAGGAAAGCAATTCAGCTGCAAGTGTTTTGGTGACTTCTATATAACTGCAGCTTAGTAATATTGTTTAAAACAGGTGAGGAGGACAACACAAAACTGGAAGTGATTGGCAGTGGACTACTGGCTGTGCATTTTTTAGACATTCAATATAAATATATTTATTTATTTACTTATTTATTTCCAGTTTGATGACCGGGGAGGTCCACTGGGCTCAAGGAGCCCATTTTCAGTGGAGGTCCTGGGAGAAAAGTTCCACATTACATACAAGTAAATCAAACATATAATTATATAAAAACAAATGTAGAATTATATAATGAGATGTAACAAATTACAAATGCAAAAATAAACACTCTTCACAACATACATACATACATAGTTGATTAGAGAGCCATTTGCACAGCATATAGTTGAATTGAGGCAGCAGAAATAGTATGAACAAAATGCTAAATACTATCAAATTGTAACTCTTATGTTAGTAGTTGCAAAGACTGAATATTTGAAAAATAGTAGTACGTAGAGTTTATAAAATGTGTGGAAAATAAAGGTGGAGAGTACAAAGTGTACTGTGTATACATTCAAGATTGTGGTGAAAGAAGAGAGAGGCAGGTGAGCAGTAGAGAAGGAGGCAGTAGTTTAGCAGAAATAGATTCTGGTGTAGACAGAGAAAGGCAGATGTACAGTGGAGAAAGAGGCAATTATTTAGTAGCAAAAGTGGAGTACACATATGGTAGAGATGATTATCTTAGTTAGTTAGCATCACCTCTTAGTATTAACCTAATATGTAGGTAGAAAAGAGATATATTCCCAGACAGGGAGAGAGAGTAGAGATAGAAAGCAATGTACAGTATTTACATTATATACGTTCAAGGTTTTGATGTTATATTACGTTAGATTCAGAGAGAGGCAGCTGTAGAGGAAAAACAGCATGGTGTAGAGGAATATGTGCAAGTACATGTATAAGAGACAGAGAGACAGTGGCAGGATTAGGTAGGTAGAGTGCAGTTTTATATATATATATATATATATATATATATATATATATATATATATTTGTGTGTGTGTGTGTGTGTATACACGGATAGTATAGATGGTAAGGCAGTGGTTATGAGTTTGTATGGTGAGGTCAGGAGTTTAAGCAGACGTTTCCCAGGAAGAATGTAATAGTGCAACCATGGGAGTTAGTTAACATGACGTGCTCTTTTGGGTACTGTTTAAACAGAGGTCTTAACTTTTTGTGGTCTCTGATTTCAGTAAGCTCAGATTCCAAAGCCTGCCACAATTTAGGAGCAGGAACAGATAAGCTGTGGTCTGTGGAAAGGGGTTTAGTGGATGGAATTATAAGTTTTATTGCTGATTAGGTTTATTATTTGCTAGTTGCTTTCTCTGAGGAATTAGGTCTCTCCCTATATGGCTATAGTATAGATAAAGTCTGGGAGGTTACTGACAGTTGAGGTACACTGAAAATAATGAATGTTATTAGGCCCAAATTAAAGAAGCTGACACTACACACCACTATTTGGGCAAGATTTTTTGTTAATGCCAGATATTCTTCCAGCACTGGAAATACTACTGAAGACAAAAGAGATCTGTGCGGCTGATTCTGATTTCTGTGGCAGCTGCTGACAACAGAAAACTACACCTAACACAAGGCTTACTGGTTCTTTGTGACCTTCATTTACATTGTGGCTTTAAGAGACCCTTGAAGTCATATGTGTTTGATGAAATGTTTGTTTACACTAGCAATTAAAACACCTCTGCACTGAATTATTAATACTAACTTGATATGTGTGATATATCATTTTGGGGGTTTACTGTACACTGTTTGGTTTCTTAAACAGTTAAGTAAGCATGACATTTTTACTTGTGCTGTTCTTAACTTATTTGTCAAATTGTAAGAGGAAAAATTGTTTTAATCTAATATTAATCTTTTGTTATTATCTTTTGTCCATTCTAATTAAAGATTGACAGTGTATGTGTGTGTGTGTGTGTGTGTGTGTGTGTGTGTGTGTGTGTGTGTGTGTGTATGTGTGGTTGTTAGTGTGTAGGGGAAGAGGAAGAGACCCTGTTTTGCAGTTAAATGTTTGAAAAGCTACTCAGGGCAACTTTAGGCACTGGTAGCTTTCTGTTGTTGTTCATTATGTACAAAGAAATATTTTCACATATTTTAACAATCATAGCTCTCAACCTTGCAGCTTCAAAATTTGGGGCACTAGTCTCATAATGTGGAACAAATGGGCAAAATGTGGAACACTTACTAAAAACTTCAATCAGGAAGTTCACATGATGTTTACAATGTGCTATTTTAAAGTTGTAGAGCATTCTTTCGATTAATTAATAGGATTCAGTATTGTTTACTTTGAATATCAGTTTGAAATAGTCTTAAAAGTGAATGGGTGACAGAACCTTTCAATGTGGAACTCTGAGGGTTTTTTAAGAGTCAAAATGAGGACCATTACTCATAATGAGGTACAATGGAGAGGTATATTAACAATATAAACAGACCCAGAAGGAATGGAATGCAGTTGTGTTCTCTGGCTTCTGTTATATTGCACAACACCGGTAGTTTACTGCAGTTTGGAGTATTACTGTACATAACTTGGCAGTGTATAAAAAACTCTCACTTTTAGATCTTCTGGACCACGAAAGTTCACTACCATCTTTAATTACTTCTATTTTACTGGTGGCTCTGTGGCTTAACATATAGCTTGGCAGTATGGGTTTTGCTCAAACAGAAAAAGTCAGTACCAACAATAATTAAGTCTTGCAGTACTAAAATAATAAAGACAATCTTTTATAAACTATTAAACTGTTATGCTGAATGTGTTACAGCTTGCATTAATGACCCACCAGCTGCTTCTCAACCAAGTTACCACTTTCAATGTACCAGTAATATAATTTATTGCTGGATTCTTCATGGAGTCTACATGCCCCATTTGTGACCCAGTGAGTTCTTACCATGTACTCCAGCTTCCTCCTGCACACTAAAGTCATTCCATGGGCATACTTCTCAAGTGTCCAGATTTTAGTAGAATGTCCAGAATTTTGCCTCATATTTTTTGTCCCTTCCTCATAAAACAAAATATGTTTTTCCGGTAGATTACTGAGTTATTTTAAACAACTCAGTTCTTACTATAAATCTCACTAACCTTAACTATCATCCTCACCCCTTTAAAACTACCCCGCTAGTGATTTTTCTTTCCCTTTATTAATTCTTTCAGCCTAACACTACCCCTCTAGTGATCTTTTCCTTTCTTAACTTTCAACCTATTCCAATATTTACAACAAAAAGTGTGTGTGATGTGTGTTTGTGTGTGTGTTTGTGTGTGTGTGTGGGTGTGTGTGTGTGAGTGTGTGTGTGTGTGTGTGTGTATATATATATATATATATATATATATATATATATATATATATATTGTAAATTACTGTTTTTCCTCTGATATTGTAACTTCCCACAATTTATTAGTCTGTTTCACTTATATTTTACTGTAATATACTGCAATTTATGTAAAGTATGTAAATTCTTGTAAAATACTGTGCAATCATAAATGTGTTTGTAGAATTTTTCTCCCCGGGCCTCCGCTAAAAATGGGCTCCTGTCCTAGTCAGACTTTCCCGGCCAACAAATGTCAATAAATAAATAGGTTCATAGGTTCATAGGTAGGTACTAGGCTATCGACCAAGGGCCTACGTAAGCCTAGCCAACAAGGTTCCATGGCTTATGCCACCCAAGAAAGTTATTTTCCTGTGCCACTGTCGAGCAGAGACACAGAAGTGATCACCGGGGTGTATTTCCTATTTCCCATCCACTCATCAAGATTTTTCTTGAAGAGTGCTAATGAAGAACTTTGCTTGACATAGATGGGTAGCTTGTTCCAGAGTATAGGAAGTCTCTGGGACAGGAATCTATCCCTCCAGCATGTCCTGTTTATTGTGGTGACAAGGTTTAGGTCCCTAGAGCGTGTAGCTCAGAGGGATTGGGATTTCTTTAGGTGTAGCATGTCCAACAGCTCTGAGTTTGACAGATCACCTCGGAGTAGGCGATATGCTACGGAGTAAAGCTGGAGTTTTTTGAGGTAGTCAGTGTAGGGCATTTGTTTGATGCCAGTAATCCTCTTTGTGAGGTACTTCTGTGGCCTTTCCAGCTGCTGTAGATGTCTTGTGAGGTACATTCCAAAAGGGGCATTGTACTCTATAATGGGTTTAATGAGTGTCGAGTAGAGGGGAACAATGATCTCTTTTCTCCTGGATGAGAACCCTTTTATGATGAGGTGTGCCATGTAGAAGGACTTCCTGACTACTGTGGCGATATGACTATCAAAGGAGAGACTACTGTCCACCTGAGTCCCAAGGTCTCTTATCACTCATTTGGTGTTAAGTAGATTGCTGCCTATGTGGTAGTTCATGGGTACAGAGTTTTTACCAAAAGGGATAACACTGCACTTTTTAGCATTGAGATTGAGGTCATGGCTCTGACACCAGGCATCTGTCTCAGTGAGGCCCTTCTGTAGGATGTCCACATCATTTGGGGACTTGACTATGGCTCCTAGTTTGCAGTCATCTGCGAACTTCGTTAGCCAGGGGCCTTCTGTGTTAGCCTTTACTTCAGAGAAGTAGATACCAAACAGGAGAGGTCCCAACACAGAACCCTGTGGTACTCCACTTGTCACTGCTTTGAGGTCAGATTTCGAGTCTGCAACTTTTACAGTGTGGATTCTGTCAGTGAGCCAGTTGGCAACCCATCTTGTGACATAGGGATTTATACCTAGTTTAGTGAGTTTAGCTATAATTCCAGAATGGGGGATGGTGTTGAAAGCCTTGGCGAGGTCAAGATAAATTAAAGTTACTACATATAGAAAGACATTTCAGTTTCGGACTTCATATCCCTCAGAAAAATGCTTGTTAAAAAAACGTTATTCTATAAACTTTCTAATTTTATGACAGCAGTATTTAAAATATTTCCTTGATACCTAACTAGACCCATCTATCCCTCCCCCCAGATTGGGGGGCCCCAATTAGTTCTGGCTTTATTGATAATCCTTGTGCTAAAAAGTTATGAAATAATACCCACAGGAAAGGGAATTTGGTTGTGTTGAAACATGCGTGTGTGTTCTTCTACGATAGATTAGCATCCTTTTCGGAATTAGCTTCTCCAATCGGAAAAGTCTTTGCATTCTCCCATAGCTGAATTGACCTATAACAAATGATTGCATAACCTTAGGTACATCTCCCCTTACACTGCAGTATATCTGTTAGCGAAAAGGGGATACATCGTCGGATATCCCTCCCAATTCAAAGCTAACTACCGATTGTTAAAATTAAGAGCCCTCGTTGTTGCTTCATGAAGGTTTCATCCTCGTTTTCTTTCTGTATTTTTAGAAGACATTTAGCATACATTTTTCAGGGGAATACAACCTTATCCAGTGGACTGCCATGTGAAAAAAAAATGCTAGTTGGCTCAATCCTTACATTATTTATTTTTCCATTTCACTGCCCCACTTTCCGCAGTACATGTTTTGTAGTTTCTCTTTTAAATATTGACAGTTATGTTCTATTTCTTTCTCTATCTTAGTGCAAACAGACATTGTTTTAATGCCCCTTAAGAGTCTAAAACGGACGTTAAAAATGAAATACCTTTCTTAACAGACTAAAAATGACGTTGGATAAATCAATGCTGAGCAAAATGGTGTAATTTCACAGATGCCAGAAGTTGCAGTTCACCGAGCAGACAAGCACAGCAGCTCCCCACCCTCCCGAGGAGGGCGGTGCATTGGTACTGTGCACTCTGCAAATAATTAGCAAGGGATCGCTGACAGACATTTCTTTTCCCCAATAATAATAGTGTATCAACATCTATATAAACAGAGGCGTACACGTGCTACTACTGAAGCTGGACTGCTTTGTGATGGAGAAGGTATAGGAAATTTTTTATTGCTTGCACGCTAGTAGGCACCAGACCAAGACGTTATTGAAGGAGCAGAAAATCCGAGACAAAGAGACTGAACATTAAGAATTACAGGTTGAGTACCTTTGCACTGCTGTCTTTGGTAATATATTGCCATGTTGATGGACACGTGTCAACCTTAGACATATGCTTTCTTATTGCAGGTGATGGACTGCTCTTGTTGTGCCATAGTTTTGAATTATGTGGCTATAGCCAGATTCCTGGAGTTTTACATTTTTCCTTTCTTAAAGTTAGCCCATAAGGGGGGCTGCTGCATTATGGAACGTAAAATACCTGAGTTAGTTGAAAGTGTTACTTCCAGCGGTCTGGACTATGGTATGCAATAATTATTATTTAAGACAAAACGGCCGTGCGTTGGTTTGAGGGAGCTTGACATTATTTCCATTCTGTGTTGATCTGCTGTCACCAAACAGTCCAGCCGTAATGATTTCTATTAGACTGCACTTAAGTGTGAAATGC
The DNA here is from genome assembly GCF_019279795.1 of Protopterus annectens. Classification (NCBI taxonomy): domain Eukaryota; kingdom Metazoa; phylum Chordata; order Ceratodontiformes; family Protopteridae; genus Protopterus; species Protopterus annectens. Next base: position 1,561,372,958 of record NC_056739.1, read on the forward strand.
AAACTGTTCAGACATTCCTTGCCACTGAGGTGCTGAAACACTAAATGGTTGTATTCAGTGTAAAGTGTTATAGCTAAAATGTGGTGGTTACTCGTAAATCTGAAGTCAGACTGTACCGGTACTATGTCTGAATTACCCGTTACTGACATTTAATGTGTATATGCATGTTGTTTTGTACCAGTTATAGTTTTATTTGTGGCCACCCAGTCAAATGGTTCAGCTTTCAGAGTAACAAAATTATGAGATGGATATATTTGTAGCCCTCTATCGGGTATTTTTTTTTCTTCGTTTGTTTTGTTTTTGATTACAGTTTAGTCCCTGAATTAATTTGTTTATAAATGTTTAAAAAACAAAGTACAATCCTTTATTAACAAATGCCATAACTTTATTTACTTGCATAGTTCTGTGAGAATCAACGAAGGCTTTAACTGTCTGACAAAATAACTTCCCAAAAAGAATACTGACGGTGTTAAAGGTTTAAGATTCTGCCGTGTAGCATCTGCAGATTGCTGCTTCGGTATGTTCTCGTGATGGTTTGCAACTCCGAAAAGCTACTTTTATGTTGCATTTATTGAAAAATTATCTGTACATTTAGTTTCTTGCAAAATAGATAACGCACAGGAATTTTACCTTTAACTTTATAATTTAATCGCCTAATCTAAATCGGCTACACAGCTTGTCGAAGCAAGGAGGGAATGTATTGGTGATCATTTTTTCCTATTTCCGTATAAAGTCATACTATTAAAATGTATTTAAGAGGGCCGAGGGCGGCATTGCTGCCAGACAGGAGGGTACCAAACCAAACGTCTAGTGTTAAAATATCTAAATGGTAAATAATAATAACAGTAATAATAATAAAAGAGAGAGAGTGTACAAGTGAGTCAGCAAAGACAGCTTCCCAATTAATAAATGCTTCTAATATAATGTATGTGCTTGTGTGTGATGTGTGTCATTAATACCGTATGTGGTATGTATGACGTACGAAGACAGACAGGTATGAGAAGGGTACACCAGAGTTTGGAGTCTGTTGTACATGGGCGTGGGAATTGGGGTGGGTGGATTACAGTCTAAAACTAGCGTGCAATTCAAAAAATCCCGACTACACTTCTGATGCTGTAGTGAAGTGCTGTTACATAATGGTGTGCTCTCTTTCTTTTGGCTTCTATTAAATACTTGTATTTTGGCCAGTTGTGTGCCATGTTCCCAATACAGCTCTTTAAACCTGACTGTAATCATGAAGTTTGCGTACGACTTTCTAGGTTTCTTTACTGTCCTGCATGCACTGGATTTGGAAAATTACCGAAATGTGTCGCCATCTGCTGTTTTTTTTCAGTTTGGAAATAGTTTCCATTGGGGAGCCGATAAAACCTCACATTTCTGTTACAGCCCTTTGTGTATGTTTCTCACAGTTCATGTGTACAAGGTTGCTTATACGTCTAAGCTGTACCTCATTAGGAGATTCCTCATTTAAGGTCTTAAAAATTCCATGTCCCATAACGAACTTGTCTGTCACACATTGTTAAGAACTGTTTTAACAAAGACCCATGGTAAACAATATTAAGTTATATTATTCTGAATAATCTTTTTGGCAAGTATGTAGGAATACTTGTAACCACGAGCTTCTTAACTGAAGCTGTTAGTGTACCACATTTTGCCCATTTGTTTAACTTTCTGAAAGGTAATGTGCCACATTTGGAGAGGGAAGGTTGAGAGCTATGGCTTGGATAAAATGTAACTGTCACCTAAAGAGTCAAAAACAAAGCCAGAAATACGAGAAACGAAGGTCCTACTGAAACCAGGGAAGTATTGCACTTTTTCAACACATCTTAATACTAGTTTGTTCTACTGAAATCAGGAACAGCTAGCACTTTTTAAAAACATCATTGTGCTTCTCTAACAAAATTGACATGGTAAGATGTAAGAATGCTTTTTCAAAGAATGACATTTCTAATTGTATGCTGTTAGCCCTCAAATGTTGTGACAAAATATGACTTCCTTTAGGAAATCATAGTAGCATTTCAGGGCAAAAGCAACACTGAGAATCAGGGACACTAGAAACATAGTATGAATATGATGCTAGAATTATGAGCTACTACTGTGTGGTACTCTGGTAAAAAAGTGAAATGAGCTTTATGAAGTAATGCAAGCAGAACTTCAGTACATTTTGCAGAACAAATTGTAAACAGCATTTTGTTGACTGCCAGCCAAATGTGTACTGTATAGTGTAGTTTATTTATACAAAGAGCTCTGGAAAACAGTTGTAGGTAGCACTGAACTGCGGAGACTAATTTTCACTATATCTAATGATGTTCATCATTTGATCACTGATGCAGTAGCCTTAGCTATATGTGTTATATCCTGCCTGGGATATAACTGCTGGCAAGCATCCAAAGCTTAAGGGCACCTTCAGTGCTCCTAGATCATTAACAGCTCAAACAGAGCTAGAGAAAGTCATCAGTCTGGGTGCCAAGGCCTTCAGAGCTTTTCTGCTGCCTAAGAGTGCTCCTCTTGTGGGCTTCGATGATTGAGGGTTGCCTAGAGTTTCTCCATAGATGGGTAGAGAAGTTCCCTTCTGGGGAAAAAAAACTTCCATTTTTAATTTTTATAAATAAAACAGAAAGAATTTGTTTGTCAGTCTTTAAAATTTTGAGGAAACACTACTTTTTTGATACTTTCTGACTTCTTTCTTGGCTAACCATGTTAGACGCATCCTCTGCAGCTGCTAGAGTGTTCTCTCTGGGCATGGGTCTTGTCAGTCTTGGAAGAAGGAGCAGAGAGAATGCTTTTCTGCCTAATTTTTGGACACCTATTTCCCAGGGTGACTCCGCTGTCATGAGTCAGTCTGCTTCTGTGGAGCTTTTTGTTTAAAAGAAGCAAATAGTTAAGCACTTATCTTCCTTTGTCTTTGTTTCCTTAGAGCTTCTACTATGAGCATATGAAGTTCAACCTTTTGAGGATTTGAATCCCTGAACTGTATCCCAGGAAAAAAAAATAAATAAAAACAAACACTTTTTAAGTGTTTTTTGGTCTGTTGAGGGGTGGGGGTGCCCCATACACCCTCCAACGGGGGCAAGCATCAAGCTCTTTAGCCTTCACATCCTGTTTTTTTTTTTGGAAAAGAAAAAAAAAATAAATTCTTTAGTTTCAGAATATTACCACTGTGATGTATAGGGAAGACCGTTACAGGGAACAAATTCAGTTAATTTTTGTAACTAATTTTCATCCAGTTCTGTCTCTGAAGGGAGTATTTATTCTGATTTACCCTTAGAAGAGTTTTTCACTTTCTGAAATCATTGCTAGAATGAATTAATATTTGTCATTAGGAACAAAATGACATTCCAGTTATTTGAAAAAATATAATTAATTACAAGTGGAATTCTTCATCTTACAGCTTTTCCTCCTGTACTTCCAGATTAGAAGGAATTTTTTAGTTTAGCCTGCAATGTACCTGACAGCCAGCCAGCAGCTCCTAAAAAGGAAGACAGACTGTATAAGGTTCTTCAGTCTTATAAATACTTTTTTTGTAATTCCAGATCAGTCCCTGCAATGATTTATTTGTCATATATTTCTGCAGCTAAGCATCTGGTAAAAGCTGATATCCCTCTAGCTTGGAGAATAGATTTGGGAAAAGAGCATTTTCTTTTGCCACTCTTATTTTTAGAAGTCTTAACTGTCAGACTCATTATGGTGATCCCTTCTGGCTCAAGGGACAGTGGTTCTCCCTTCTTTTGGAAATGCTCACACAGTACATAGGTTGTTTGATACACCCCAGCTTGAAACAACTGCAACTAGCTGCATGGATGATACAATTTTAATTCCTTTTAGGCACATATTATCTGAGGATGTGCAGCAGACATTAAAGGAGACAAATAAACCTGCTACTAGGAAATCATATACTGGTAAATGGAAAAGATTTTCTGCTTAGTGCCACATTAAGAACCAGGACCCTTTAAAACTAGCATTTCCCTGATTCTAAAGTATTTGTGTGAGATTTTTAGACTTTGACCCTTTTTATTCATTTTTCATGGTTCATTGTTAGGCCATTTTAACATCCGCCCACAAATCCTCCTCTTTCAATGCACTCACATATCGAGCTGTTTTTGAAGTGGGTTTTTACATATCTACCCACCTATACAACAGGTGGCTTATTCTTAGCAGTTTAGTTTTTGTTTAAAAAGTACTGACTTCTGGTTTTTATAATGGAAAATGGTTTTGTTGATTGTTTTGACTTCTGCAAGAAGGGTGTCATTAGTTGCAAGCTCTTTTGTGGGTCAACCTTATTTCATTTTTCTCTAAGATAGTGCTTCCTTGAGAACAAATCCTTCTTTTTTGTCAAATGTGATTTCAAAGTTTGCTTTGAGCCAACCAGCCCATCACCATGTCTTCTTTCCACAGCCTTAAATGAGGGAGAATGAATTTGTCTTACTCTAGACTTTCACAAACAACTCCCATATTATCTTGACAGAACTAAAATCTTCAGAAATTCTGACTAGTTATTCATTTCTTACGAAAGTAAGAAATGACAACTGTTGTTGAAGCAGACAGTTTCAAAATGTTTGTCCCTTGCTATTTCCTTTCATTGTTCTCATCATAAGTCACATACAAGCAGGGTCAAGGCATATTCTACTCAGGTCTTGACTTTGTCAATGGCTCCTTGGAAAGGGTTGGACTCTAGAAGTTTTCTATAGGCAACATCTTGGTCCTCTGTCCATACCTTTACAAAGCACAACTAGATTAATTTTCCTGGTCTTGAGCAGAATTTACCAGAACCATTCATCAGGGGCTCATGGACCCTAATCTTTTCTCCTAAACCTTATATGCTATGGTATTCCACCTGATGAACATCATATAACTATTTAAGTATACTTACCCCAACAGTAGATGTTTGAATAGATCACTGTTGCAGTACCTGCTCCCTCCAACTCCCTTATTTCTTTGTATGATTGTTGTTAACAGGGAGAGGACATTGATCTTTATGTACCTAGCGATGAACTGTCTCTGGGCTGTAGCTTCCCTTTTTCTATTGGCATGAAAGCTCTGAAGGGCTTGGCACCTAGACTACTGATTTCATTAAGCTCTGCTTGAGCTCTCAATGGTCTGGGCATGTGGAAGGTGCCCTTAAGCTTCGGAAGCTGACTGGCAATTATATCTTAGGAAGGATATAACCCATATAGCTAAGGTTACTGCAGCAGTGATCATTAGCACATCTACCATTATGGTAACTTTACTTACACAACTGTACTTCCCTTCTATGGTATTGTTACAGAGAAGGTTTTATTAATGTTTATGTTGTAACATATATGCACATGGATGATACAGTTTTAATTCCTTTTAGGCACATATTATCTGAGGATGTGCAGCAGACATTAAAGGAGACAAATAAACCTGCTACTAGGAAATCATATACTGGTAAATGGAAAAGATTTTCTGCTTAGTGCCACATTAAGAACCAGGACCCTTTAAAACTAGCATTTCCCTGATTCTAAAGTATTTGTGTGAGATTTTAGCCTTTGACCCTTTTTATTAATTTTTCATGGTTCATTGTTAGGCCATTTTAACGTCCGCCCACAAATCCTCCTCTTTCAATGCACTCACATATCGAGCTGTTTTTGAAGTGGGTTTTTACATATCTACCCACCTATACAACAGGTGGCTTATTCTTAGCAGTTTAGTTTTTGTTTAAAAAGTACTGACTTCTGGTTTTTATAATGGAAAATGGTTTTGTTGATTGTTTTGACTTCTGCAAGAAGGGTGTCATGAGTTGCAAGCTCTTTCGTGGGTCAACCTTATTTCATTTTTCTCTAAGATAGTGCTTCCTTGAGAACAAATCCTTCTTTTTTGTCAAATGTGATTTCAAAGTTTGCTTTGAGCCAACCAGCCCATCACCATGTCTTCTTTCCACAGCCTTAGATGAGGGAGAATGGATTTGTCTTACTCTAGACTTTCACAAACAACTCCCATATTATCTTGACAGAACTAAAATCTTCAGAAATTCTGACTAGTTATTCATTTCTTACGAAAGTAAGAAATGACAACTGTTGTTAAAGCAGACAGTTTCAAAATGTTTGTCCCTTGCTATTTCCTTTCATTGTTCTCATCATAAGTCACATACAAGCAGGGTCAAGGCATATTCTACTCAGGTCTTGACTTTGTCAATGGCTCCTTGGAAAGGGTTGGACTCTAGAAGTTTTCTAGAGGCAGCATCTTGGTCCTCTGTCCATACCTTTACAAAGCACAACTAGATTAATTTTCCTGGTCTTGAGCAGAATTTACCAGAACCATTCATCAGGGGCTCATGGACCTTAATCTTTTCTCCTAAACCTTATATGCTATGGTATTCCACCTGATGAACATCATATAACTATTTAAGTATACTTACCCCAACAGTAGATGTTTGAATAGATCACTGTTGCAGTACCTGCTTCCTCCATCTCCCTTATTTCTTTGTATGATTGTTGTTAACAGGGAGAGGACATTGATCTTTATGTACCTAGCGATGAACTGTCTCTGGGCTGTAGCTTCCCTTTTTCTATTGGTATGAAAGCTCTGAAGGGCTTGGCACCTAGACTACTGATTTCATTAAGCTCTGCTTGAGCTCTCAATGGTCTGGGCATGTGGAAGGTGCCCTTAAGCTTCGGAAGCTGACTGGCAATTATATCTTAGGAAGGATATAACCCATATAGCTAAGGTTACTGCAGCAATGATCATTAGCACATCTACCATTATGGTAACTTTACTTACACAAATGTACTTCCCTTCTATGGTATTGTTACAGAGAAGGTTTTATTAATGTTTATGTTGTAACATATATGCACACATAAGTGTACATACACATAAGATACCATGCATGGGTGTGTATGCATACATTCAGACAAAGAGTTTGCATGGCACTTATATTCCTGAGCCTAAAAGGGCAAGTATCCTATCGGTACCATGGACACTGCTGAGTGCTTATTGAACTTACAAAAATGAGCATCTTCATTTCTTTGCCGTTGGAATTTCATATTTAATAGTTTATGTATGGTAATTCTATGTTTTTACAGTGCATTTTAATAAAAGATAGTTCTGCTCATTTTAGCTATTGCTGTGCATAGCTGTACCTTTTTACCCGCTACCATTTTTAACTGAGTGGAATTTGGTGTGAAGCTTGCAGAGTAGTCATTTAATGGACTTTTTGTCAAGCTGTTGTGTGCTATTACACAATTCTTCTTGTAAATGTTGTCTTGAAGTAGTTTTTGTGAACCACATTCCAAATCAGAGTTGCACAAATTGACAGCCATAGTTCAAGTGGTGGAATGTTGATGGCATGTTGAAAGTCTGAGGTCAAAGTATTTAGTTTTGGCAGAACTATACACATTTGTTAAAATCATGCAAGAAATGCAAACTCACATTTTTGTGAAATAAATGTTTAAGAGAGTGTAGTGCACATCTTATCTGACTGATTGCTGCACAAAGTTATGTTTTTTAACTCTGGTGAATTTTGGTATAAAATATTCTTGGTAGTCATTTTAGAGGCAGATGCATCCAGGACAGGTGAAAATTATAAAATGAAAGGGTTGCAGGAACAGCACGTACCAGAAAAGTTTAGCGTTGCCATGCCATTGCTCATAAAACTACTGAAGCAGTGAGTAGTCTATAACTAATGTAAATTATGCACCTAGAAGATAATACTTCACTGTATTGCGGGCTCACCTCATTGTTAAATATCATATTCAAATGCCTTTCAGCATTAGACTTTACAGCTAACATAGCGAAAGAGATGTTTGTACTTTTCTACATTTTTTGGCAGAACCGCTATGATTCCTACCTCAGAGGCTTCAGTAAAAATAATAGATTGCTTAGAGAAGTCCAGAGCTATTCAGGTTGGCTCTGAGCACAACATGGTCTTCACATTCTGAAATGCATGTTCTGTGACATCTATCCATTTGACATTTAGCGGGGTGCTACGTTTGGTTAGGTCAGTGAAGGGATAAGTACTAGAGACAAAGTATGGGATAAACTCATGATAACAGTTCACCAAGTCTGGGAAATCATTAACCAGCCATTCTATAGTGAGGCTGGTCTGTTTCCACACTATGGTTACTTTTTTAGCCTAAAGCTTTACTATTCCTCTGACTGTCATGCAGATCATATAGTGGGGTTCTGCCATGTGTTGCTTGTACTTTTCTGAGTTTACTAATAGTCCAGCGTGGTGGAAGGAGTCCAAAATGGCCTGCGTCTTAAGAAGGCAACTTTCCCAGTCCTTGATAAAAATTACCACATTGTCCAGATAGGCTGCTGAATATCTTGATTTGGGTCTAAATAACTGGACCATGAGCCAAATATTAATCAGTGCCATTCAGCCTTGTGCTTAATACTATTCATGGCTGTTTGACCTTATGCTAGTCTCCTTGGAAGTTTTTGGGGATTTCCAGAAAATATTAGTGATGTGTCCATGGCAGGGGAAAGTGTAGTTAATCAGCATAGATTGGTGGTATGTAGAATGACGTTGGTGATCAAGAAGAGGAGGAGGAATGTGAAAGCTGTGCCAAGGATTAAATGGTGGAAGTTAAAAAAGGGTGATTGTGAAGTGGAGTTTAGGGAAGAGTTAAGACAGGCACTGAGAGGCAGTGGAGAGTTACCGAATAGCTGGGTAACTACAGCAGAACTAGTAAGGGTGACTGCTAGAAAGGTGCTTGGTGTGACATCTGGACAGAGGAAGGAGGACAAGGAGACCTGGTGGTGGAATGAGGAAGTACAGGAGAGTATACAGAGGAAGAGGCTGGCGAAGAAGAAGTGGGATTGTCAAAGAGATGAAGAAAGTAGACATGAGTATAAGGAGATGAGGCGATGGCAAAGAGAGAGGTGGCGAAAGCTAAGGATAGGGCATATGGAGAGTTGTACAAGAGATTGGACACTAAAGAGGGAGAAAAGGACCTGTACCGATTAGCTAGACAGAGGGACAGAGCTGGGAAAGATGTGCAGCATGTAAGGGTGATAAAGGATAGTGAGGGAAAGGTACTCACAAGAGAGGAGAGTGTGTTGAGTAGATGGAAAGAGTATTTTGAGAGGCTGATGAATGAAGAGAATGAGAGAGAGAGAAGGTTGGATGATGTGGGGATAGTGAATCAGGAAGTGAAACAGATTAGCAAGGAGGAAGTAAGGGCAGCTATGAAGAGGATGAAAAATGGAAAGGCTGTTGGCCTTGATGACATACCAATGGAAGCATGGAGGTGCTTAGGAGAAATGGCAGTGGAATTTCTAACTAGATTGTTTAATGAAATTTTGGAAAGTCAGAGGATGCCTGAGGAGTGGAGAAAAAGTGTTTTGGTACCTATCTTTAAGAATAAGGGTGATGTGCAGAGCTGCAGTAACTACAGAGGGATAAAACTGATTAGTCACAGCTTGAAGTTATGGGAAAGAGTAGTGGAAGCAAGGTTAAGAAGGGAGGTGATGATTAGTGATCAGCAGTATGGTTTCATGCCAGGAAAGAGCACTACAGATGCAATGTTTGCTCTGAGAGTGTTGATGGAGAAATACAGAGAAGGTCAGAAGGAGTTGCATTGTGTCTTTGTAGACTTGGAGAAAGCATATGACTGGGTGCCTAGAGAAGAGTTGTGGTATTGTATGAGGAAGTCGGGAGTGGCAGAGAAGTACGTAAGAGTGGTACAGGATATGTACGAGGGTAGTGTGACAGTGGTGAGGACTGCAGTGGGAGTGACAGATCCGTTTAAGGTGGAGGTGGGATTACATCAAGGATCAGCTCTGAGTCCTTTCTTATTTGCAGTGGTGATGGACAGGTTGACAGATGAGATCAGACAGGAGGCCCTGTGGACTATGATGTTTGCAGATGACATTGTGATCTGTAGTGAGAGTAGGAATCAGGTTGAGGAGACTCTGGAGAGGTGGAGATATGCTCTAGAGAGCAGAGGAATGAGGGTCAGCAGGGCTAAGACAGAATATATGTGTGTAAATGAGAGGGAGGGTAGAGGAATGGTGAGGATGCAGGGAGTAGAGTTGGTAAAGGTGGACGAGTTTAAGTACTTGGGATCAACAGTTCAGAGTAATGGTGAATGTGGAAGAGAGGTGAAGAAGAGAGTACAGGCTGGGTGGAATGGGTGGAGAAGAGTGTCAGGAGTGATTTGTGACAGACGGGTATCCGTAAGAGTGAAAGGGAAGGTCTACAAGAGTGTAGTGAGACCAGCTATGTTATATGGGTTGGAGACAGTGGCATTGACAAAAGGCAGGAGTCAGAGCTGGATGTGGCAGAGTTAAAGATGTTAAGATTTGCAATCGGTGTGACTAGGATGGATAGGATTAGGAATCGGTATATTAGAGGGTCAGCTCATGTTGGACAGTTTGGAGACAAAGCAAGAGAGACGAGATTGCGTTGGTTTGGACATGTGCTGAGGAGGGATGATGGGTATATTGGGAAAAAGATGCTAAGGATGGAGCTGCCAGGTAAGAGGAATAGAGGAAGGCCTAAGATAAGGTTTATGGACGTGGTGAGAGAGGACATGCAGGCGGTTGGTGTGACAGAGCAAGATGCAGAGGATAGGAAGAAATGGAAAGAGATGATCCGCTGTGGCGACCCCTAACGGGAAAAGCCGAAAGAGAATGATGATTAGTGATGTGTCCAAATTCGGCACTTGCTCAACCTCATTTCCTAGCGTTGGTGAGCTTGTAGAGAAACTAGGCAAAACAAGATTTCTCATGTGCCCCAACTCCGATTTGACTAACAGTTCTTTAGGTGAAGTGACATAAATGCCAATTTGGATGGGTTATCTGTCCTATTCGGTCATTGCAATCCAGTGACCAAAAACTGCTGTCTGTGTATAAACCTAGAAAATCTGCTAGGCATTGTCTATACTTGTACAAGGTTGCTAGGTCTGGAACTCCTTACCTGTATCCATCAGGTCAGTAACCCCCCCCCCCCATCTTTCAAAACCACTGAAAGAATTCCTAGTTAAAATCTGGCTCTGTTCTTGTGTAAAACCAGGATAAACTGTATCCCAAAATATGAACAAGTGCCTTTTCATTCCTTATACCTCCTTACTCTCCCTTCTTCTCTTACTTCCTTACTTCTATCATATTCTCTTCCCTGACTTTCTCTCTAAGTATACTGTAAGCTTTTTCCCCCTCACTTCATCTTACAGTTCCCATTTGTATTAGACTAATTTACCTTTAATTTTTCTACAAACTTTCTACAATTTCTGTAAATATTAAATGCTCGTCATGTATCTTGTATAGATTCTTAACCAATGTTTTTATATTATTGCTAATTTGTTATAATTATTTAAACTGCAGACGTCTTTGTTTTATTTTTGAAGATCATAAAATTATTGTTCTTAAAATGTTTTGTAATAATTTGGAGCGTTTCTCCCCAGGCCTCCACTGAAAATGGGCTTCTACCCAGTTGGACTTCCCTAGTAATCAAATGTCAGTAAATAAACAAATAAATAAATAAATTTGGGTCCCATGACCCATCCGAAGCAGCATAGAACCAGGGACTTCTATCTGAGAGGGGTCACTGTGGCATTAGTGAACGTTGAAAGGCTATAAAAAAGCTTTGAAAATGTCATTTTCATATGAAATGCTATTTTTTGTATGAAAAATGCTATTTTGTGTTGGAAGTTATAGGGTCAAGATTAGAGACTTTTTGTGGTTACCATTCAGAAATCAACTGGAAGAGATGTTTCCGTCCCTTTGAGAAGGGGTATTGTGACAAAGAGTAGTGACTTTTGAAAGAAACTAGCTGGAGAGTTTACTAGAAGTGAGCGTGAACAACAAGAAGATATGTGTGCATCTTATAGGTTCATAGTGAATTAATAGGTTAGCTGCCCCTGTGGGCTATTTTAAGCTTAGCATCTCCTAAAGCTAATAATCAAACCATGTATCTGTGAGGCAGGCACCGTAACAATTATACCAACCCTCAAGCTATTTTGGAAGATTACCTTACATTTCTTTGACATTGCTTAAAACTAAACCTCTGATGGAAAATCTGAAGTGTAAGACTGTACTTCTAGGTACTAAAGATAGGAAAATAAAAATAATGTTGCCTTTTGCTAGACATTTAGCTGTGACTGTGCTTAGTGCTGGTGAGTGTTTTATGATGTTTGGTTCATTTCATGGTTTTAGTGGGTGGCCATCTCTTTTTCTAGTTTTCTGTTGTTTTAGTGTATCATTGAAAGTAATTGATTTGTTCACTTCACTGTCTATTGTAAAGTCATACTTTGGTAAGTAGGTAATGTAATAGTTTAGTTTACTTCTTAGGTTTATGTAAGTTTTTAGGGTATATTAGTGTCTTTTTGCATTTCTTAGTGTGTTATGCTATTTCTAAGTATGTTTCTGAGTTCATTTGATTTTCATAAAAGTCCATTGTTATGCTTTATGTACCAGATGAGCAAAAATGTTTTGACATTTTGATTGCGTTAGTGTGCTTACTTGATTTTTAGTAATTTTATTTATCTAATTTTTACGAACTTATTTCTGAATATGCGTGTGTGCTTACTTGATTTTTAGTAATTTTATCTAATTTTTACAAACTTATTTCTGAATATGTGTTCTATTTTATAAATATGGGGACACTGTTTTTCTGAATTGTTTTCATTTAATGTGCTATCTGGCACTTTTTTCTTCTAGGATGTTTTATGTTATGTTTTCTGTTTCATTTTTCTTGCATGATACTTACATATACAAAGAATTTCTGGGTCTTTGTCTTTTTTGATAAGACTGAAGACCTACAATGACTACAAGCACTGCTGGTGACTTCCTGCTGGGTGAGGAAAGTAAACCTATACTTTTTTGTCTGTTAGTTGCTTAAACTGATAGAGCTACTTTCTGTTTTACCTGCTCCATTTTGTTTTCTGTTTTAAGAAATCTGCTTGGTCTGACATTTTTTCGGTGTGGCAGATAGACACTTTAGTTGCCTATTCTGCACATTTCACTTGTTTTTTTTTTTTCATTGGGTAATTTGTTTCTTGAGTGATATTTAAAAATACACAGAAAATTTCTGGGTCTTTGGCTTTTCTGCTAAGACTCAAGAGTGGTAGAAACCGCAAGTACTGTTGATGACTCTCTGCTAGTTATTTTCCCACCTGCAGCCATAGACGGGCAGTTTCCTGCTATTTCTGCATCCAGTTTGGTGGACACAGGTATGCTGAGGCAATGTAACAATTGCCTTATATATACCGACAACCATTTTATTCTCAAACAGACAAATACAGTATATGAGAGATGTACACATTGACACTGGAGGCTAGACTCTCACATACAGACACAAAAAGCAACAGACAGGATGTCAGTGACTCACACACGTCACTGACTGCACCCATAAAGAACCACACACCTAGAACCACATATGTGGAGGTGCTCACATGTAACTTACCCAAATCTCAAAGGCCTCTCAGACACAGTCTTCAGAAACTCTGCATGTACAGAAACAAGACAGTGCCCATCATAACAGATTAAGTCACATCTCATTGTGTCTGAACTGCCAAGTCCATAAGGTGAAACCCTCCACAACCTTATATTCTAGTAATAGGAGACTACATTGTGAGACACACTGATGTCTCTTGTACCAGGTTGGATAAGGGGTAGGTTACAGTTAGATGATGGTCAGGGGCCAGGATTCACTAGATCATGCAAGCACTCAGGTCAATTACCCCTAAGGGCCAGTATGACTCAGTCATAGTCCATGTGAGCATGAATGACCTGAGACATACCTCCTTGGACTATGTAAAGAGAGACATGATAAAGCTCTCAGAATATGTGTCACAGGCAGGTATGAGCCTAGCATTGACCAGCATTCTACTGTCTCCAAGGATGATGCCACAATACCAGCAGAAAATGATTGAATTCAACAATTGGCTTAGCTACTGGTGTCATTCCAAAGGGGTCCGTCCAATACTTGTCAGCCTGGTAGGATGTAGTTGACAGGCAACGCTGATTTGCCAGGAATTTAGATATTGGACAAAATATTGTCTACCCCTATAATGCCTTTTTTGGAGGGGATTGCCAAACAGGTAAACTGTCCAGCATAACAAAAGCTACTCAGAACAAGCTAAAGGTGCTACTGCTCACTGCTAGGAACCTCAACAAGAAACTGCACTCCCTGGAAGCTGTCCTCACCCTGGAGAATGCTGACATCTCTACAGTTACTGAAACATGATTCAAAACCATGGAAAGCATTCTGGCTGTGCATGACTATAATGCCTTTCATACATTCTGCCCACCCACTGAACATGAAAGAGCAAAAGGCAGAGGTGTATCTGTCTACATAAAGGATAAGCACACCTCAAGGCTGGTCAAACAATATGACATGCTTGAGCTACTCCATGTCCAGGTAGCCATGGGAAAATCCATTAGCATATTCTTGCTAGCTACAGGTCCCCCACCATGAACCAGGAAACCCATACTTCATTCCTAAAGTTATTAGAATCACTCACCATCCGGTCCAATACCATACTCATGGGTGATTTTAACCACTTCTCCATTAATTGGGAGGCATACTTGACCACTTCAATGCAGGCCCAATGATTTCTTGGATTTGTAAACTGAAATGCCCTGGAGCAGCTAGTCTGTACTTCCACCAGGGGAACAAGTATCCTAGATCGGGTACTCACAAATATGGGAGAGTGCTGCACCACCACCCCCATGTGATGTCCTCACTGGTAAGATCAGATCACAAAATGGTCTTCCTTGAAGTAAAGGTAAAACTAGTCCTCCCATCTAACCCCAAAAACTTTTAAGAATTTCTCTAAGGTAAATTAACCCCATTATGGGATGGCATAGGGAGTTTTCAAGCTCCCCCAAATCCAGAAAACACAGAAACCTATGCAGGGGTGCACACAAAAGCCGTGTATGACCATATAAACAATTGCATAGAAATGGCAGTCTTTCTTTGTCTTTTCAGCTTTTTCCCGGTTAGGGGTTACCACAGCGGAACTCCGGTCTGCTAATGATTGGCAGTAGATTTTTATGGTGCCAAGTTGCCAGCCCGAAGCCCAACCTTCAGCGAAGGCATGCCCATTCACGCATGTCTTTCGAACGCCACTATGCCATGGGGAGGACATGCGGACTCCACACAGAAGGCACTCCAGCTGGGAATCGAACAGGAGTACCAGATCAAAATACACCCAGATGAAACCAGAAAAACAAATCACCCTGCTCGATCCCTGGTATTAATAGGTTGTACAACAAAAGAAGTATGAAGAAACATGCACAACAGTTGCTTGGTTAATCCAGTTTCTGTAGTGTTTGTTTTCTTTTTGTTTTTAATATCTCTGTTCTCTTGGCAACATTAAGTTTTTATGGATGAAGGTATAAAACAAACCCTGCAAATTATTTGTGCATCTTTATCATTAGAAGTGTTTATTTGGATATAGCTATTTCATTAGGGATGTTGTACTTTTATAACCATTAGTTGATATTTAGTTTAGATTGTTTGGTTTACAATTACTTCTGTGTTTGCACAGTTTTACCAGGGGGATATGGGATTGTTTTGCAATTTTAATAATAATATGCAAGATGGATACGTTTTCCTAGAATTAGGTTAACTGACTGTTACAATTGTATTGAAAGTATAGGGACTTCAAGACTTGTCTTTACAAAATACTTTTAGAATTTGGTACTGGTCTGGCAGGATTACTGTGCCTTTTAGTGGTATTGTCTCTTTACCACATTAGTATTCTTTTAGTGGGAATTATCTTTCTTTAAAACTTTGCAAGCTCCATTCATTTGTTCAGAAAAAGTATAGCATTTTTTAGATTGAGATGTACATTGCTAGCTCTTTAAATCATTAATGGTTTGATGTATTTATTTTATTTACCTTTACAAATAATTCATATTTATCACTTATGCAGAGTTAATGGTTATCCAAAGTCATAATCTTCTAAACATGTACCATGTGTGACATACATAATTTAGTAGGCACTAAACAGCCTATAATTGCAAAGTACCTTGCTAAGGTAAAGGAAAACAGCTCCTGTACTTTACAAAAAAAAAAAAAAAAAAAAAAAGCATCAAACCAGGCATGTCCAAGGGTCAGCATCCGGTGATTTCTCCTGTCCACCTGGTGAATCTGGGCATACTGGGGCAATGCAGCAATTGCCTCATGTACACAGACAACCCTCTCCTCCTACTGCCCAACAATACAACCTGTGAGAGATGCACTTACATAGCCAAAATGGAAGCAAAGCTCTCTCCACCCAAGATTGTGCTAGACAGTCAAGAGGAGAAGGTTAACACCCACACTACACCTCAAGCAACACATAGCCCTTCTAAACCCACACCACCAACACCCACATATAGCAACACTAAATCCACATATGCAGAGGCCCTTAACTGTAACCTGCCCAAGCAACAAGGACCTCTGAAGCTGAAACGCAAACAAACACCAATCACAACCAAAGTGTCACATAGTTCAAAACACCTGTGTGCCACCCAGCAACAGCCCCTAAGGCAAGACAATGTACCTAACACTTTAGTCATAGGTGACTCTATAGTCCGGCACACTGATGTCCCTCTCACCAGGTTGAACAAGGAGAAAATTACAGTCAGCTGCCTGTTGGGTGCCAGGATCCGCCACATAACGCATGCACTCAAGTCACTCCACAACAAGTACAAATATGACTCTGTCATTGTCCATGTTGGAGTGAATGACTTGAGACGTACCTCCCTGGACTACATGAAAAGAGACATGGAAGAGCTCTCGGATCATGTGGCCCAGGCAGGTATGACCCTAGCCCTAAGTAGCATCCTGCCTTCACCCAGAATGATACCACAATATAAGGACAAAATGATTGACTTCAACAATTGGCTAAGCTTCTGGTGTCATTCAAAGGGGATCCAGTATCTGTCTGCCTGGGACGACATGATTGACAGACCACAATGCTTTGCCAGAGATGGTCTGCACCTGTCACCTCTGGGATTCAGGTTACTGGCTAAGGCTCTTGCCACCCCTATAGTGCCTTTTTAAGGCAAAGTTCAAAGAACAAAACCACCACCATAACAGGTACAAGCATGCAAAATCTGAAGGTAATGCTGCTCAATGCTAGAAGTCTAAACCTCAAAATGCACTCTCTCGAGGCACTCCTAAAAATGGAGAACATCGATATCTGTGCAGTAACTGAGACCTGGTTCAACGCTCCAGAGAGCACCCCTGCAATGCCAGGCTACAACTCTTACCACACTTTTCGGCCACCAAAGCAGGACTGAAACACTAAAGGTGGAGGAGTGTCAATATTCACCAAGGATATTCACACCACCAGGCTAGTTGCCCAACACAATGCGTCTGAAATTCTCCAGGTGCAACTAACACTAGGTAAGACTGCAATCCAAATTGTAGCTTGCTACAGATCCCCCACCATACCCCAAGATTCTCACTACACCTTTCTAAACATACTGGAAAATATTAAGATAGAATCAAACACCCTAATACTGGATGATTTTAACTACCCTGCCATTAACTGGGAAAGCTACTCATGTACCAACACCTTTGCCCAACGGTTCTTGGAATTCATAAATTCCAATGCCCTGGATCAACTAATCCATAGTCCCACCAGGGGCTCCAATATCCTAGACCTGGTCATTACCAACATGGGAAATCGATGCTCCACACCTGTGGTCACCCCCTCGTTAGTCACATCTGACCATAAGCTAATCACCCTTAACATCCACATCCCACCCCCACCCCCCAGTAAGGAAACCTCCATAAAAAACTTCTTCAAAGCCAACTTCATGCTACTCAAGTCAGAAGTGACAAACTTCATGACACCCATGCAGACGGGAGCTGAAAGTTCAACTGCTGAATCCTACACTAAGGCACTGTACGAGCACATCCACTCATGCATAAATCGTGCCATCCCAAATATAACCAAGATGCTCTCATCCAAAAAAAAGAAGCCAATCTAGTGGTCCCCTGCCATAAACAAACTTTACAACAAAAGGAAGAAACTGTTGCAGAAAAGAGGAAAATCCCAGGATGCAAAAAACTTCCTTACCAGCCTCAGTAAGAAACTGATGTCCCTCATAAAATCCTTAAAATCTAGTTACGAAAATAAAATTGCCAAAGATTCCAAAGACAACAACAAGGCATTCTATAACTATGTCAAGAATCTAAATGGCAATGCTCAGATCTGCTCTGAGCTAAAACAGAATGGCATTAAATATACTGATTCCAAGGATATTGCCAATATCCTGGCAGATCGATTCAGTGCCAACTTCACCCCCCTCTCACCCCCTAAATGGTCCATCTCAATACCGGAAGATTGCCAAATTCCAGTAATAACGGCCACACAGGTAAAAAACGCACTCTCCAAAGCTAAGAATACAGCATCCATGGGACCAGATGACATCCCGGGCTGTGTACTACATGAACTACAATATGAACTGGCACCTCACCTAAGTGTCATGTTTAATCATAGCCTCACCTCAGGTTTCGTGCCGACTGAGTGGAGCACAGCTACAGTTATCCCACTCCACAAGGGGGGATCCACCTTGGATCCCGGAAACTACCATCCCATCAGTCTGACAAGCCTTATCTGCAAGGCCATGGAGCGTATTATCATGGAACTTATAAACAAAGACATTGGCAACCTTCAAACACTGGACCTCACCCAGTTTGGGTTCGTGAAGGGCCGATCTTGTCTCCTGAACTTGATTGACTTCTTCGAATCAGTCTCCAGTGCCATGGACAAGGGTAAGGTGGTCCACACAGCCTATCTAGACCTTGCCAAGGCCTTTGACACCATCCCCCACTCTGGAATCATAGATAAACTTACTAAGTTGGGCATTAATCCCTACGTCACCCAATGGGTTGCTAACTGGCTTACTGATAGAACCCACACTGTAAAAGTAGCCGACTCCAAATCCAGCTCCAGACAAGTGACAAGTGGAGTACCTAAGGGTTCAGTCCTTGGACCGCTCTTGTTTGGCATCTACTTCTCTGAAGTACAGGCCAACACTAAGGGACTCTGGATAACAAAGTTTGCAGATGACTGCAAACTGGGAGCCATTATTGAATCCCCAAATTATGTGGATACTCTACAAAAGGGCCTTACAGAAACAGATGCTTGGTGCCAGAGAAATTGGCTCAAGTTCAATGCCAAGAAATGTATAGTTATCCCCTTTGGGAAAAAACATGTATCCGTGAATTACCATATAGGTGGCAGTACACTAAACACTGAAAGTTTGATAAGAGACTTAGGGACACAGGTGGACAGTGGTCTCACCTTCGATAACCACATCGCCACAACAGTCAGGAAATCCTTCTATGTGGCACACCTCATCACTAAGAGCTTTTCATCCAGAAAAAAGGAGGTCATTGTCCCACTGTACTCATCCCTCATTAGACCCATTATAGAATACAATGCCCCATTTGGTATGTACCTCTCAAGACATCTGCAATAACTGGAAAGGCCACAGAAATACCTCACTAAAAGAATGCCCTACGCTGACCGCCTTAAAAAACTCCAGCTATACTCTGTCGCATATCATCTACTCAGAGGCGATCTTTGCTTAACATACAAGGCCATGTCAAACCCAGAGCTGTTGGACATGCTACACTTAAAGAAATCCCAATCCCTCAGAGCCACATGCTCCAGGGATCTAAACCTTGTCATCACAGTAAACAAAACATGCTGGAGGGATAGGTTCCTGACCCAGAGACTCCCCAGACTCTGGAATAGATTGCCCATACATGTCAAGCAGAGTGCCTCTTTGGTCCTCTTCAAAAGGAACCTTGACTATTGGATGGGAGAAAGGAAATTCACCCCGGGGATCACATCAATCGCCCTGTTAGACAGGGGTCCAGGGAAGTAAATAGTGTGGGAAGAAATAGCCAGGAAATTGTTATGGCTAGGCTTGTATAGGCCCTAGGGCTAATAGCCTAGTACCAACCTATGAATCTATGAACCTATAAAAGGAGTCTGCTTACAATAACCGAGGAATATTATGAGTATATTTTAACATTTGATGATTACATTACCTCATTAGTGAAACAGGTTTAAATGTTACCATTCATTTAAAACTTCCTTATGCCATTTAAAAATGACTTACACTGTCCATTTTTCCCATGATTATTGCATTTAAGTTCATTGTATATTAATTTGTCATATTTGAGCATTAATGTGTTCCTCTGATGGGTAAACACTGTTTTGAATTGCATGTAATTGTGGTATCTTTACATGTGGCCGAGGTCAAATCCCCTAAGCGCCAGTTACCTGGGGCACAAGATGTGCAGAATTGCAATGCCAATCACTGTTTTACATAGGAAGTCAGTGCTGTTGCAGTTTCTAAGTGTACATCTGTCTGATTTCCTTTTTAGGAGATTGTTCCTTTCTTCACATTGATGAGACTGTGTAGTTGTCATGCGTAAGTTTGTGAAAGACAGTGAGAGACCTGCCTTCTGTCAGAAAACACATGAAATTAACATTTTTTCAGTGTTTTTAGTGCTTGAGGTTTTGCCAATCAGCAGTCTGTGGTAGAAGCTCTAATTGCACTGTATATGAGCTGTTATGGTCAGTACAGAACCTGACTCATCTAGTGCCCAGTGTCAGTTCCTGTTATAGTGCCCTACCCCGAGTTGTTATGGTCAGTACCAATCCTGGCTCATCTAGTGACCAGTGTCCATAGTAGATGCTCTAATTGCACTGTATGTGAGTTGTTATGGTCAGTATCTGACCTGGCTCATCTAGTGCCCAGTGTCCATAGTAGAACCTCTAATTGCACTGTATGTGAGCTGCTATGGTCAGTACCGAACCTTGTCATCTAGTGGCCAGTGTCAGTTCCTGTTATAGTTCCCCACCCCTCAGGTCTGAAGAGAAGAAAAAAGGACTTCTACTTTTTTTTTTCTCAACCAGACTACTTGATTGCACCTTTTAGGACTTCTAACACTTTGACCCTTTTGCTGTATCCTTGATGTGTTTCTCTTGCAGTATTTAACCAGGGTAGCTTGCTTGACATAAGCTTATCCATACTTAATTGTCTTGTGATGGAGTTTGTTTGTGATGGAGTTTTTGCATATCTGAGCCAAAGTAGTAACAGTGACATTTGAAAATGATATTGTGTGATCATTAGAAGTGGTACTCTTTGCCCAAGAATCACTCAGTGTGTGTCATTCAGTAACATTATTACATTTGGAAGGTGTTTTTGTTATGTACAATTCACTTTTACCCACTTTTTGTTAATGTTTTACACACAACAACCACTTAGTCTGCCTTCTTGGTGAGTACAATATTTTATTATCATCTGTTGCATTTTTCTATTTTGCTTGGTAATTTCTGCTGATTTCTTATCCCATATCAGAATGTATCATGCATATTCTCTAGTATACAGAGTTATATACTAGGGAGTCCAGAGCTGATGCTATATAATATATCTTTTATTTACTGTGGCCATTGTACAGCTACCATACCTAATTGGCATTCATACAAATATTTGTCATATGCCCCTGCACATGTATTACTAGGACGTGCTACAAAACCTAAAATCAATTAGATTTGCCTATCACTTGTTAGACAAGTTCTGGTCACTCATTTGTAAGGCTAATGACATTAGACAAGTGCATTTTTATTACATATAACTGGAAAAAGAATTGAGTTGTAAAAGGTGTTGCCTTCTTATATCCCTTAGCCATAAGGGGCTGCTTTATTGTTACCAGTTACCAGTGAAACTCAGATATGCAAATATCCTAAAGAAACTGCCATATTTGGTGAAAATTTGCCAGTGATGTACTGTTTTAAGAACACGTAAGACTGTGGATGTGTGTGTGTGTGTTTAGATTATTACCAGATTAAAAAAGAATATGCTAAAAATTAGTGCAGTGGTTAGCATTGTCACCTCACAGCAAGAGGTTCTCTGTTTCGATTCTTGGCTGGGGTGCCATCTGTGCAGAGTTTGCATGTCCTCCATGTGTTCACGTGGGTTTCTTCCGGGTACTCCAGTTTCCTCCCACATTCCAAAGACATGCAGCAGGTGGACTGGACACTCTAAATTGGCCCTGGGTGTGAGTGTGCATGTGAGTGTGTGGTATGGCTGAACTACCGCAACAGGGCTAGCCACGCTGCATGTAAACCTTGGCATTAGATCATTGTCACTATTGCAGTGACACCCTGATCCCATCTGCAAAAATGGGAAAAGGGGTTGAGGATGGCTGGATGATTGGATACTAAAACATGTTTCAAGATAGTAAATAGACATTCACCTGCAAGAGATCACCCTTTTAGTCCAATACCTCACCTGCACACAAAATTCGTACAGTCCCAATGGTGATGCCCTTTACTGCAGCTGTGTTTCTGACATCTGGAATAATATTTCCACTAACCATAGACAAATCAAAAATCCATAGCTCATTAAATCTAGACTAAAAACCAACCTACAGCCCTAATGGATATGTCCTTTTTATCACTCCTCCAGGATAATTCCTGTCATCCTTTCATCAGCTTCACCTCCCTCCCATACTTTATAAAGAATGCTACTCTACTCCCATCACAAGCATTGTTTCATTTGCATTATATAAGATATATAATAATACATGTGAGCAATACTATAATATTGTCACCACAAAACCATACAAATGTATAGAAAAGCTGATATGCTTTCTTTGTCTATCTTATTCCTTTAAGCAGTTTCCATGTGTTTGATCTCTCCTATTCTGCATGTGATCATTATTTTGCCTATTTGTAACTCTGTGTGCCTTATATATATTTTTCTGATTACTCAGTGTATCTAAACTGTTAATATACTGTATGCTCAGTTTCCTGATGGAGTCTTTCTCCCTGGGCCTCCAAGAAAAAGTGGCTTTTAGCCCAGTTTGACTTTCCCAGTAAATAAATGCAAATAAATAAAAAGTTTGATCGTAATCATAGAGATGCAGATACGGGCTTTGTGCCACTATATTGTGGTTTCTTTTCACAGACTTTATTTGCCTGACAGTCTCATAATTACTTCATTTCTGGCTGTTGAGATTCATAAATATCACTTGCTTGAGTTGATATGAACAAAATGTCCTAATTAGCAGTTACATATTCAGTCATTTCTGTACACATAGCATTCCTTTCTTTTCAATTTATTAATTTTCTCTCAGTTTATTTGGATACCTAGGACCCTACACTGTTAAACCAAGCTTATATCCCATAGTTCATCTTACTCTTTGTTTCCCATGGCTTATCTCTGTCAAATGTATTAGACATTAGATAAACTGCCAGACAGGCAGCAGGCAATGGGGCCCTGTCTTCCTTATCCAAAAGTCAAAGGTTATGTAGCCTTTTCATAGCAAAGGCATGAAGTTAGCGCTTCCTTCTGGAGTGTGCTGGGACCTTTATTCCTTACTAATTCCCTACGCATGGCTGAGGTACCAGTGGTGATACAACATTGCTGCTGCTGTGAAAATGACTTTCATTGTTATGCTGTAGAGTTGAATAGTCACTTTAGTTTGGGGTTTCATCACTTTATTATCAATCACCAAGTAGTAGAAGTGAAGCTGCTAACAGAACCCTGTCTTACACAGCCTAGATAGGCCATTGTAAACAGGATATGCAATGAAACCCTGTTATCTACATCTTGGATAGCCCTTTCCTAAGGAGGATACTCTATGGAATCCTGTCATAAACTCCCTAAATAGCCCTTTTTTAAAAGCAGTGCTCTGTGAACTCTGCCTTACACCCCCACAGATAACCCTCTGTTAAACAGAATACCCAGATCAACCCATGTTGCATACCCTGAATAATTCAGTATTAAAGAGGATACCTTATGGAACACTTTCTTATACCCCCTAGATAGCCCAACAATACACCCTGTTTATTACACCTGCTAGGCAGCCTCTTATCAAATGGGATACTCTACAAAACCCTTTATAACCCTTTGTTAAGCAGGATCCCCTAGGGAACATGAATTGTAGACCCTAGATAAACAGAATATGTAGTGAAACCACATCTTGCATATTGTAGATTGCCTTCCTTTAAAAAAGACACCCTGTTTTATGTACTCTAGATATCCCTGTGTTAAATGATATACTCTGTGGAGCCCTGTCGTGCATCCCCTAAATGTTCCTGTGTTAAATAGGTTACCAGATGGAGGCCTATATTACATCACTTAGGCAACCCCCTATTAAAAAGGTTAAACAGATCACCTGTGAACCCTTTATTATAGGCCCTAGGTAACTGTTATCTTTCATATCCTAGTTATCTCTCTTTTGAACAAGATAACCTGCAAAACCCTGTTTTATGCTCCCACAGTAAGTCCTCTGTTAAACAAGAGTCAGTATGCAGCTCTTCACACCGGCTCAGAGCCTTTTTTCCCAGGGGAGACCTTACCAGTACAGCAGCAGCAGCAGATAGAAACATCTGCCATTACAATGATTGCAGAGAATTTAAGTCATGCAAAGAATGTATATTTGCAGCAAACAGCAAATGTGCTGTTCATAATTAAACAGTATTGGTGTAAAAATGTTCACCATGACAGTTTGTCACTGTAATGTTAAATATTTCTGAAGGGAAATAGTATTAATCATAATTAGAAGGAGGGCATAATAGAAGAGATTATCTGGTAAAAAGGAATTGAGACACAAGTAAAATGGTTAAAATGTAACTTGGGATGGAGTTATGGGTAAGTGAAATCTGAAGCTGCATATTTTGACATTTAAGAAGCTGTGTGCTGTACAGTTCTAGAGTATGATTATGTTGGAAGGAGTGGGTTAGGGAAATTATGCTACCCAAAAGCATGAGTGTCTGTTTTCTTAGTGTAATAGTTCCACATTTAATGTCAAAGAAATAATATAAGATTTAGTTTTATAAATGTAATTGTTAAGTTGGAGGCATTCATTCTTACTATATTGTTACTGCTCTGAGGTAGTTTTAATGACTTTTGAGTTATATACTTCTGTTAAGTATGTGATATAAATTGTTATGCATAGGGTGACTGTAGGGCTACTGAAGCAAAATATTATGTAATGAGCTTGTCAGTATGCAGACTAGGAACAGATTAGGATATCCTGACCAAACTGCTATACCTCCCCTTCCATCTGTAATTGTGTATTGTAATGTATCCAGATGGAGAGGTTTTGCAAGTGGTTAATGTGCAGTTTAACCAAGTCAATGTGATTGGGAAAATGATAGCGAATAAAAGTTTAACATTTTAAAAAGTAGTCATTAATGCTTATTAGTTACATATGTTGCAATGCAGTGCAGTGGTGGTGCTGCGGTAGCATTGTTGCCTCACAGTAAGATGTTGTCCTGTTCGATTCACAGCTAGAGCGTCTTCTGTGTGGAGACATGCGTGAATGGGCGTACCTTCGTTGAAGGTTGTGCGTCAGGGCCGGCAACTCGGCACGTAAAAATCTACTGCCAAACAATTAGCGGACCGGAGTTCCGCTGTGGTGACCCCTAACCAGGAAAAGCCGAAAGACACAACAACATGTTGCAATGCAGTAATTAGTAATGTTACATTTTTTTGAAATGAATATTAATAATATCTACATATATATTTACTTATTTTCAAATCATTGTCATAGGTGCCATAAATTAAGGAATTATAGCATTAGACGAATTTAATGTGAATGACATGAAATTACAGACATGATAAGTGAGTTGGCTAATTCATATATGCACACATACAACACATATGTATGTCTATGTATGTATGTGTATATATATATATATATGGGTCTACTTCATTTGCCCTAACTTCCAATTGACTGACACCCATTTGCCTGAGACCAAATGACTGAAATTTCATTTGACTGACACTTCATTTGACTGACTAGTATTATTGGCAAGAAAATGGAATATGCCCCCTTCCCCACTGTAGTGCGACCCTAACCTCCAGGTTAGTGGCGCAGCATTATACCTCTGAGATCATCCATGCGCAACTAACATCGGGCAAATCTGTAGTGCAAATTGTGGCCTGCTACAGATCACCCTCCATGACCCAGGACCACCATTCCGCCTTTCTGGAGACACTGGAAAACATGAAGGTCCTACCGAACACCCTGATATTGGGTGATTTTAATTACCCTACTGTTAACTGGGAAAACTACTCAAGTACAAACTCCCAGGTCCAGCGCTTCCTGGAATTTATCAACTCAAATGCCCTGGATCAGCTGGTAAACTCCCCTACCAGAGGTGAAAACATATTGGACCTGGTCATCACCAACATGGGCGACAGGTATTCCGCACCGGAGGTCAACCCGCCACTGGTTAGATCAGACCATAAACAAATCACTCTGGATGTCCACACCAAGCCACCACCCTGAACCAAGGAAACCACAGTGAAAAACTTTTCTATAGCAAACTTCACCTTACTTAAGACAGAGGTGGTAAGTTTCACAGCCCCCACACTAAAGGATAACAGTATCTAAGATGCAGGAACCTTTACAAATGCACTCTATGAGCACCTACAAGGATGCATGGATCGTGCCATCCCTGGCAAAACCAAGACTCACTCCCCTAAGAGAAGGAAACCAATTTGGTGGACCCCTGCAATATACAGGCTATACAATAGAAGGAGGAAACTAGTTCAGAAAAAAGCAAATCCCAAGAAGGAAAGACATCCCTGATCAGTATCAGTAAGAAACTAAGGTCCCTCATGAAATCATCCAAGGCTAACTTTGAAAGAAAAATAGCCAAGGATTCGAAAGATAACCACAAAGCCTTCATTAGCTTTGTCAAGAATCTAAGTGGCAACTCGCAGATATGCTCTGAGCTAGTGCAAAATAGCACAAAATTTACTGAACCTACTGATATTGCCAACATCCTGGCAGATAGATTCAGTACAAACTTCACCCCCCTCTCACCCCCAAAAGGGCCCACAACAATACTGGAAAAGTGTAGTGTCCCAGAAATCACAGACGCA
>NC_056739.1:1561409786-1561412286 GCF_019279795.1 Protopterus annectens
TCAAGGATATCCACACCTCCAGGCTAGTTGCTCAGCATAATGCATCCGAGGTTATCCAAGTGCAACTAACTCTGGGCAAAACTGTAATCCAAATTGTAGCTTGCTACAGATCCCCCACCATGCCCCAAGATTCCCACTCCTCTTTTCTTGATGGAAAATATTAGGGTTCAACCAAACACCCTAATAATGGGCGATTTCAACTACCCCACCATTAACTGGGAAAACTACTTGTGTACTAACTCCTTCACACAACACTTTCTGGAATTCATAAACTCCAATGCCCTGGATCAACTTATCCACACCCCCACCAGGGGCAACAATATCCTAGACCTAGTCATTACCAACATGAGTGACCGGTGTTCCACACTTGAAGTCAACTCCTTGTTGGTCCGATCCAACCATAAGCTAATCACCCTTGATATCCACATGCCGCCCCCACCCCCCATTAAGGAAACCACAGTAAAAAAATTCTGCAAAGCCAACTTCATGCTTCTTAAGACAGAAGTGGTGAACTTCATGACACCCATGCAGATGGACAATACAGTTACGACTGCTGAATACTACACAAATGTACTCTATAAGCACTTACACGAGTGCATGGATCGTGCTGTCCCAAACAGAACCAAAATGCTATCCTCCAAAAAAAGGAAGACAATCTGGTGGTCCTTTGCCATAAACAAACTGTACAACAGAAGGAAGAAATTGTTGCAAAAGAGAGTAAAATCTCATGAGTGGAGGAGCTCCCTGGTCAGTCTCAATAAGAAGTTGAGATCCCTTATAAGATCCTCCAAAACTAGCTACAAAAACAAAATTGCCACTGATTCTAAGGACAACCACAAAGCATTCTATAGCTATGTCAAGAATCTCAATGGCAACACCCAGATCTGCTCTGAGTTACAGCACAACGGCACAAAAATTGCAGAGCCAACTGATATTGCCAGCATCCTGGCAGATAGGTTCAGTATTAACTTCACCCCCCCCCCATCACCCCCTAAAGGGCCCATATCTATACAGGAAGAATGCAGCGTCCCTGTAATCACAACTATGCAGGTAAAAGCTGCACTCTCTAAAGCCAAAAACGCAGCATCCATGGGACCAGACAACATCCCAGGCTGTATTTTACATGAACTTCAGAACGAACTGGCTCCTCACCTAAGCACCATGTTCACTCGTAGCCTCACATTAGGCTTTGTGCCCACTGAATGGCATACAGCAGCAGTTATCCCACTCCACAAAGGGGGAGCCACCACTGATCCCGGGAACTGTCACCCTATTAGCCTGACGAGCCTGGTCTGCAAAGCCTTGGAACGTATCATCATGGAACTCATAAACAAAGACATTGGTAACCTCCAAACTCTGGATCCCACCCAGTTCGGGTTTGTGAAAGGCAGATCATGCCTCCTGAACCTGAGCGACTTCTTTGAGGCAGTCACCAAAGCCGTAGATGAGGGTAAGGTGGTTCACACAGCCTATCTTGACATCGCCAAGGCTTTTGACACCATCCCCCATTCTGGAATTATAGCTAAACGCACTAAACTAGGTATAAATCCCTACATCACTAGATGGGTTGCCAACTGGCTCACTGACAGAACCCACAATGTAAAAGTTGCGCACTCCAAATCTGACCTCAAACCAGTGACAAGTGGAGTACCACAGGGTTCAGTCCTGGGACCTCTCCTGTTTGGTATCTACTTCTCTGAAGTACAGGCTAACACAGAAGGCCTCTGGCTAACAAAGTTCACAGATGACTGCAAAAACTAGGAACCATAGTTGAGTCCCCAAATGATGAGGAAATCCTACAGAAGGGCCTCACTGAGACAGATGCCTGGCGTCAGAGCCATGGCCTCAAGCTCAATGCCAAAAAGTGCATTGTCGTCCCCTTTGGGAAAAACTCAGTACCTATGAACTACTACATAGACAGCAGTCTACTTAACACCGAATGTGTGATAAGAGACCTTGGGACCAAGGTGGACAGTAGTTTGTCCTTTGATAGTCACATCGCCACAGTAGTCAGGAAGTCCTTCTACGTGGCACACCTCATCATAAACAGGTTCTCATCCAGAAAAAAAGAGGTCATTGTTCCCCTCTACTCAACACTCATTAGACCCATTATAGAGTACAACACCCCATTTGGAATGTACCTCACAAGACATCTGCAGCAGCTGGAAAGGCCACAGAAGTACCTCACAAAGAAGATTACTGGCCTCAATCTGATGCCCTACACTGACCGTCTCAAAAAACTCCAGCTTTACTCCATAGCATATCACCTACTCCGAGGTGATCGCTGCCTAACATATAAAGCTATGTCAAACCCAGAGCTGTTGGACATGCTACACCTAAAGAAATCTCAATCCCTCTAAGCTACACACTGTAGGGACCTAAACCTTGTCACCACAATAAACAGGACATGCTGGAGGGATAGATTCCTGTCCCAGAGACTTCCCATACTCTGGAACAGGCTACCCATCTATGTCAAGCAAAGTTCTTCATTAGCACTCTT